>NW_020824770.1:0-600000 GCF_003285875.2 Drosophila novamexicana
TTTTTAGGACTGGAATGTCTCTTTTGGGGACTTTTCATAATTCTTCATAATCTTAGTTCTTAGAAGAAACCTAAGGGTTAATAAAAATAACAATACCTTTTCTTAACATTATCCAACCAGCACTTTGCCTGTACCTCAAACTATAATTTTTATATTATCTTAAAGTTGGTCCACTTTATGGCGAGAAGATTTTTCGGGAACACAGATTTTAAATGCGTTTGCTGACATCTGCATAACTATGATGTAATCTGATTAGGTTTATTTTGCATGCATTTGATCATTAAAAAAGAACAAAACACAATTCGTACGCTAGTTCTCCCATAATATATGTTTTTTACTAATATTATATATCCTCATTTGGTCGATGTGGGTGCGAAATGAAAATGAAATGAAACAAACTCCATTTAGGGTAACGTGTTTTATGGGGACTCAGTTCCCGAAATACTCTCAGTATATAACACAAAAATTGTTCGTTATAATGTACTTTATATATAAGGTAAGTTTTAGGGACAAAAACGCAACGTGTATTATAAGGACACAGGAACGATGAGATTGGTCCAGTTCACACTTCAATTTAGTAAATAACAGTCAAATAGCTGTCCCCAAAAACATACTGATTTTATATAAATATAGAGACTCATATATAGAGGTTATGAGGACTAGGGAACAGTGAATTTCGATAAAACTCACTAAACTAAATAAATATAACGCGAAACCACGTAAGACTCAGCAATATTTTATTAAATTTATACATTTTAAATTTAGTGGCAGACTGGCTTAATTGAAATTAAGAGTCAAATTTATTTTGAATGTAGTTTTGGATCACTTTAGGTTAAAGTAAAATTAATAATGTGAATTAACATAAATGACGTTATTAAATACATGCATTTAAAATGAATTTTTTTTTAATTCCAAATTTTTTAACATAAATTAATATATACGAAAAAGTATAATCCACTTATTTTAAATATGGTCAACATATTTTTATTTAATCTATTTGCGGAGTTCCTTGATTTAGCCTTGCGCTGATTATCTATCCCATTTTTTTTTACTTGCGCCGGTGATTCCCACATTTATGATATGTGAATTATTTAACTGTGTTGACATTGATTAAGTGACGGCAATCCCTTAAGCGACAACAGGGTCCGCTCCAAAAGCCCGGGTATATTTCCTCACGCTCTTCATCGACCACGGTTTCTTATCGTTTTTCCAAATGATGATCCTGTTTAAATAATAGAGTTTAATACAATTTAGTGTGAAAAAGAATAACGTTTTAGTAATATAGAAAAATATTAAAAACTTTGCAGTCGGTTGCAACCGTCCGCAATACTCAATCATAGACCAATAACAGCTTATACAGCCTACCAGAACAATTTATTAGGTGATATCAATTTTAACATTCGCCACGCACCCAGTCAATCGTAGGCAAATAATTTTTATCGATCGTCAGAGTAGTCCATCAATAGTATTCATGAAAAAGTTAGTCAAGCTCTAAGATTCTGTAAGATTTGCGATTGTGCAATTTAAAACGATTTTTAGGATTTACAACGCCCCCCAGTGGTCGTCATTATATAATTGTAGCACTTTAACCTATCGTGGATATATACGTGTATATATTTCAAGCCCAAAGTTTCTAACTTCAATGGGCCCGCAAAATAAGCACGATATATTTTTTCACTTTGCGAATGAGGATAAATAGGACAGACTAATCGCAATGCATGTAAGCACGTGACAAAAATATGTAGGTTGCAATTCAATACTCACTACTTGGACGCTTTCCTTTTGCATTGGATTTTTCTACAATTTCATCATCGGAAATATTAAATTCGCTTTCTGATCGCTGTTCAGAATAATCTGATTCCGAATCCTCTAAAGGATCATCTGCAAAATACATTTTAAGTATAATTAAAAACATTGACAATAGGGCTTATGGATAAGTATTATTAGATAAGTTAAAATATTATATTCTACACAATAACTACACTTAGTATCACTCACAACCTTGATGAATATATTTACTCACTTCTTTTAACTGATCAAGGGCTACTGTGTTTTCATCCTCAACATTATTTCCAAGAGCTGCCATAAGCATCTGGGATACTTCGGCAATCTCCGCTACTGTTACAGGGATTCTGTAGATTTCTTTGTGTATATCTTTATGATGACCCATAAAATTGGCAAGCCTATCAATTTGGACATCTTCGACGTTAAGCATCGATGTATAGGTAGCTAAATGCTTTCGAAGCATCGTTCCCCTTAAGGCCCCTGGGCAGCGAGCCCCACACTCCAGGGCAAATCTTTTTAGAATGGGGCAAGCCCGTACATACTGCTTTGCTAAAGGCTTGGCGTTAGGCACGCTAAATATGTAATCATTATTTTTCTTAACACCAGCTCTTTTACGATATTTAAGAATAGTTTCAATACAATACTTGTCAAACGGTGTGAGCAGCACTGGCACAGTTCGATTTAGTTTTCCACGGATAGTCAACCTTGTGTATTTTGAGCAATTTCTCTAGTTTTCTTTCGTGAGACGGTCGAAGTTTTCTTTAATCCACATTTTCATCGATGGCGTGGCCTGTTAGATAGTTCTCAATTGTTAGTCTTTCAATTTCACCAGCTCTACGGCGGTTAAAAATTTGAAGGCCAATTAGTGTGCTTTGTATTAACGATGTCCATGACAAAAAATCAAACTTAATTTTCAGCACACTAAGAGAATTTCAGACTTTTTTATCACATAATCAAAAAGTTTTTGATGTCTTCTTTACATGGTAAGATAGTTGGTAGAGCTCTCTTTTTCTTTGACTGATGATCTTCTATAGCTTTTTTGTTTATAAAAAGAGGGATTTCGGTTTCCCATAGAACAAGAAAATCTTTAATTATTTTTTTTTTTTCATGATTTTGTGTTTTTTATGCATGAGTCCATAATATTTTGCGCACTTTTTAATTAAAGTTGTAAGGTTCGTTGCGACTGAAGGTGTTTTAAAAAACAACAAAGAAGAGTCCCACTGAGCCACTTTTCTGATACAAGATATCATTAAATCCAAATGTTTGGGATTAATGGCGTCTTTAAGTTCCTGTATCTCATTGGGTTCAGATTTTTTTATTTCACATAATAGTCTGCTTAGCAATCTCATGTTTGCTCTGATCATATCGTACTGAAGTTCGCCGTGCTTCATAGATTCTGCGTTTGCGAATAAAACAATCAATTCATCATATATCAGATTCCGAGAAATTGGATCATCATTTAAAACAGGCATTATTTTGTGCGCACAACGTCGTTTGCACTTTTATGCATAAAGCCGGTTTTGGAGCGACCTTGTTTTAAGCAAGTCACGAGTTCCTTTCTTATGATCGCTGCCTTTGCAATTATTAATATGACTTCGTATTGTGCTTTTGGGAAAAAATCCAGAACATCCCTTGCAACATATGAATCAACAACTTCATTTTTAGAATTAACTCGCTTTTGACGGGGCACGATTAGAGTTCCATTATTTAACGATGCATCGATATTATGGATATAATCACCATTTTTTCTAATTTCATCAATAAGTAATCTCCGAGTTTTGTCATTTTTCGGCAGGCATATGAATTTTTGTACTTGCGGCTCATTTTTATGAACAAGCTGCAAGTGACGAGCGAATTTTGTTTGCAACTTATTGCAAAATAAGCAAAAATGTTTCTTACAATTTTTTTGGGTTTTCGCAGTTTGAATAATCAAATCCCTGACATCACTTAGTGGAGTTTCAGTTGTGTAAGTAAAAACTTGTTTATTGGTTGAATTATTTAAAATGCTGGACTGGTTAGTTATATCCGGAGTATAACTGGAATCGAATCCATGAGTGGAATCTGGACAGTTAGTATTAAGCGATTGAAATGTATCATTTATCGTTGAATGATTTTGATTTTTTGCCGATGAATCTAGCCTATCATAGCCAAATTCGTTAAGTAGTTCCAAAGATCTTCTATTAGTCGATGAATTTTTAGTTGTATTGATAAATTCTTCGGATGCATCTATTTGAATATATTTAATAATAAATATATAACGAGGAATCCATATTAATTATTACTGGACATAATTCAATATTTTAAGTAAATATTTCGTATCTAATATAGTAGCACCAGGAGCTGTGCCTATATACATATTTAAGAACATTTATTTTACTTAACTTTCAGACCTGTAAGGATGTGATAGTATGACATAGTGTATACCTCCACTTCACTTGCAGTTAATTAATCATTCGGATGTGTCTCTATTACATCTTATATTTTAATGTATACAATTATTTTTATATTACGTTAAGCAGAATGAACGTTATTAAAAAATGTATATCTGTACTGATCATGATAAGCATTTTATTTATATATAGATAAATATTTATATTTTTCATTACCTTTACTAGAAACATATTAATATGAGACGAGAACAAGACAGCTGATAGGAACACAAACTAGCTGGAACGAACACGAATCAGTTAACAAACTATAAATTGGGTGATGTCAAGTATATAAAGTTAGCATTAGTAAATAAATATTAAAATTAGCAAAAAAACGGTTTAGATATGTCGGGAGGCATATAGCTTAAAAGAGAATATACTACTCCAAGTAACGCAATGACGGATTGTTTCTTTGATATAGTAATTTTATGATAAGTTAATCAGATCTTACCAATATGAAAAATTTTTAATTCATAACATATAAGGTATTGAATCTTTTAATGTATATCTTCAGATTCTGGCTTTGAAACTGTGCTAATCAAAATTATACACATTTAACGCTTAAAATTGTGAAGGATTGCATTTATTTGCTGTGTCACTATTTGACTTATCTTTAAAAGTCAAATTTAACATTAGAATTTTAAACGGACATTAATATTGCAAGTACTGGATTTATCTTCATTCGTTGCTGATTCACTTTCATTTAATTTAGTGCCTGCTTCTAGTGTCTATAAATATTTTAGGTATAAGGGAAAGTTTCCTTTCATTTTTGTTTCATAATTTTGTGTTTAATTGCAATGAGTCCATAATATTTTTGCTTACTCTTTTATTAAAGTTGTAAGGTTCGTTGCGACTGAAGGTGTTTTTAAAAAAAACTTCGAAGAACTGAGCAACTTTTCTGATACAAGATATTAAATCCAAATGTTTGGGATAAATGGCGTCTTTAAGTTCCTATATCTCATTGGAATCCGATTTTTTATTTCATGTAATAGTCTGCTTATCAATTTCATTTTTGCTCTGATCATATCGTACTGAAGGTCGCCGTGCTTCATAGAGTCTACGTTTGCAAATAAAATAACGTCACTTGCACTTTTATGCATTGGGCAGGTTTTAGATCGACCTTGTTTAAGCAAGTCACGAGTTCGTTTTTTATGTTCGCTGCCGTTGCAATTATTTATGACTCCGCATTGTGGTTTTGGGGAAAAATCCAGAACATCCCTTGCAACATTTGACAAAATATTAGTCTTTAGAGTTAACTGGCTTTTGACAGGGCATGATTAGAGTTTCGTTATTTAATTATGCATCGATATTATCGATTTTATCGCTATTTTTCCAAATCTCAATAATAAGTTATCTGCTAATTATATCATTTTTCAAGGGTCATAAAAATGTTTTTACTTGCAGCTAATTATTATGTACGAACTGCAAGTGACGAGCTAATTTTGTTTGTAATTTATTACAGAAAAAGCAAAAATAAAAGTTACAATTTTTTGGGTTTTCGCAGTTGGAATAATCAAATCCCTTACATCACTTAGTGGAGTTACAGTTGTGTACGTTGAACCTTTTTTGTGTTGGAACACTTTATATAGTGCTGGACTTACTTATATCCGCAGTATAGTTGGAATCAACTACTTGGGTGGAACGTAGATAATTAGTACCAAGCGATTGATATGTATAGAATGCTTTTGCTTTTTTGATGGTGAGACTGGCCAACAAGAGGCCAGGCAAGGGATAAGTATTTATTTATACATTTATTTCTTTTACATATTAATATAAGACGGACACAAGACAGCTGAATCAAACACATAATAGCTGGAGCAAACACAAAACAGGTAAGAATCCATAAGGTGAGTATTCTCAAGTATATAAAGTTAGCTTTAGTTAAAATATACAAATATATATAAATAATATAAATAATATATAATAAGGATGTACGTCAGAAGGCATATGGCGTACAAGAGAATATTCTAATTTAAGAAATGTAATGACAAATTGTGTATATTATATAGTATTTTTATGATAATTTCCTCAGATGTTGCCAATATGATTAACTCATAATACAATTTAAGACTGAACACTCAATAATAAATATATCACAATATATAACTCTGCCAGAAATTTTATGCAAATGATTTTTTATTTAGTCCTATTGGGCTTAATTTACTTATTTGCATACATACCGAAAGCTTCAAATTGGCCCGGGTTGCACTTATTTGTTGTGTCACTTTCTAAATTAAAGTCTGCTACTGGCGCGCCTTTAAAAGACAATGTTAATTAATTAATTTTAATATGACGTTAGTGTTTTACTTACTGGATTTATCTTCGTTAGTTGTTGATTCACTTTCACTGAACTTAGTGGCTGCTTCTAGTAATTCTATAAATATTTTATGTATTATTAATTTAAAAGTAACAAAATTGTTATATATGTACACACCATTATTAAGTTTCTGACATTGCTTCTCCAATATTTCTCGATCTTCTAAAGAAATATAAGAACATATACATACAAATACATATAATTATTGAAGGGAGAAATGTCAAGCCCAACTTACCATTCGAATCAATAATTTCCGCTTCAAAACTGCCTTTGCTGAATTTTGCAATGCAAATTTTACACCCTTCGTCTATTTTAATTTTTTTTTTTGGCAATACATAATATTGCTCGCACTTAATTAAGAAATACATCCTCTCGCACGCTTTCCAGAAATTTAATGGCGCCAAGTTTTCGAGCTACGCGACGAGTCAACACACAAGTCAAGTCATTTCTGTAAATATACTTTTAAGGCAGCTCTGCACTATCAAATTGAATACTCGAAACGCGTTCATTTTGCTCGTTTAATGGTAATCGATATTTATGCAATTAAAATAAGAGTAAAATAAGATGTGAGAAATATATTTGATTGATGATGGATGGTGATCACGAAAGCGGTCATAAAGAATAACTGCTAGCGGAAATAACTGTTTTAATTGGGAAAAAAATTAAGCCCTTTTTTTGTTAATAGATTCTTATTTTCATGCTACTATCGATATCTTACTTACATGTGAAGCAAGGTTTGTATTACGTCATAATACAAATAGAAAATACATTTTACTCTTCATGCATTATTATTAAACATTTCATGTTGCTTAATTAAACTAAGTTAATAATAAAAATTACCTATAGATGCCCGATTAATTGTAAGCATTTTTAACTAAAGACTCTAACTTAAAAATACGTTTTACATATATGGGCCTTGTACGTGATTTGAGTTAATAAAAAAACCAAGCTTATAAATAAAAAATTTGTTTTATTTTTTTATACTAAAATCACGTACAAATATATTTATAACAAAATTTTATTAGGTAAGAGTCGATAGTTAAATTTTCTTACGATAACTTGACTTTGGTCAAGATATCTTGAAAAAAAAATTATTTTTTCTTACAACTTAATTATCGACCAATCGTTCCTCTAGCAATTATATGTTATAATGTTGCTTAATTAAACAAAGTTAATAATAATGCTTATATTTATAAAATACATGTTTGTCTAAATTACCGATATATGCTCGATTAATTGTAAGAAAATTTACCTAAAGACTCAATAAAATATATTTTAAATATATTTGGGCATTTTATGTATTCTGAGTTTATTGAAAAATAAAACAAATATTTTATGTGTAGGCCTTGTTATACCCTTGAAGAGGGTATTATAATTTTGTCGTGAAATATGTAACGCATAGAAGAAGACATCTCCGACCCCATAAAGTATATATATTCTTGATCAGTATCAACAGCCCAGTCGATATTGCCATGTCCGCCTGTTCGTCTGTCTGTTTCTATGAGAACTAGTCTTTCCGTTTTGAAACTATTTTTATGAAACTTTGCAAAAGTTCCTCTTTCTTATGCACGCAGAACATATGTTAAAACAAGTAAGAGGCTCTAGTCGGAAGCTCCCGACTAGGGAATACCCTAAACCATCTTCTTTCGACACAGTAAAGGGGAGGGGGTGATATATATAAAACGAAAAGATACTTGATATATACATTCTATTCTGCAAGCTACGAGTCAATTTGGGGACTATAGCTCTTATTATTTGCCCAATTTTCTCAAAAAATCAGACTTCGATATCGATTTTTATCGATTACATGGAAACGCGGCATGTTATTGAATATCGGAAACAAACTCGATCTGCGCGGGACCTAGGAGGTCCAACAGCAAAAAATTTCAAATCTCTAGCTCTTACAGGTTCTGAGATCCTTGCGTTCATACATACGGACGGACGAACAGACAGACGGGCATGGCTAGATCGACTCGGCTATTGATGCTGATCAAGAATATATATACTTTATAGGCTCGGAGATGCTTCCTTCTGCCTGTTACACACCATAGGAAATATCGGTCGAAAATTACGTTGTTGTATGGAAAACATTTTTGTTGTTCAAGATATCTTGACAAAACTCGGCACCTATTAGTTTGACTAACTCCTCCTCAAAATCATGTTAACATAGGAACATTTTAACATATAGCAGCCATGGGGACGATCGGTCGAAAACTAAGTTGTTGTATGACAAATTTTTTCGTATTTTAAAATATCTTGACCAAACTCGGCACTTATTAGTTATACTATACTCCTCATATATACGCAAAATCATGTCAACATCGGACCATTTTAACGTATAATTGCTAGAGGAACGATTGGTCGATAATTAAGTTGTAAGAAAAAATAATTTTTTTTTTTCAAGATATCTTGACCAAAGTCAAGTTATCGTAAGAAAATTTAACTATCGACTCTTACCTAATAAAATTTTGTTATAAATATATTTGTACGTGATTTTAGTATAAAAAAATAAAACAAATTTTTTATTTATAAGCTTGGTTTTTTTATTAACTCAAATCACGTACAAGGCCCATATATGTAAAACGTATTTTTAAGTTAGAGTCTTTAGTTAAAAATGCTTACAATTAATCGGGCATCTATAGGTAATTTAGTGAAATAATTATTTAATATTTATAAGCATTATTATTAACTTAGTTTAATTAAGCAACATGAAATGTTTAATAATAATGCATGAAGAGTAAAATGTATTTTCTATTTGTATTATGACGTAATACAAACCTTGCTTCACATGTAAGTAAGATATCGATAGTAGCATGAAAATAAGAATCTATTAACAAAAAAAGGGCTTAATTTTTTTCCCAATTAAAACAGTTATTTCCGCTAGCAGTTATTCTTTATGACCGCTTTCGTGATCACCATCCATCATCAATCAAATATATTTCTCACATCTTATTTTACTCTTATTTTAATTGCATAAATATCGATTACCATTAAACGAGCAAAATGAACGCGTTTCGAGTATTCAATTTGATAGTGCAGAGCTGCCTTAAAAGTATATTTACAGAAATGACTTGACTTGTCGTGTGTTGACTCGTCGCGTAGCTCGAAAACTTGGCGCCATTAAATTTCTGGAAAGCGTGCGAGAGGATGTATTTCTTAATTAAGTGCGAGCAATATTATGTATTGCCAAAAAAAAAAATTAAAATAGACGAAGGGTGTAAAATTTGCATTGCAAAATTCAGCAAAGGCAGTTTTGAAGCGGAAATTATTGATTCGAATGGTAAGTTGGGCTTGACATTTCTCCCTTCAATAATTATATGTATTTGTATGTATATGTTCTTATATTTCTTTAGAAGATCGAGAAATATTGGAGAAGCAATGTCAGAAACTTAATAATGGTGTGTACATATATAACAATTTTGTTACTTTTAAATTAATAATACATAAAATATTTATAGAATTACTAGAAGCAGCCACTAAGTTCAGTGAAAGTGAATCAACAACTAACGAAGATAAATCCAGTAAGTAAAACACTAACGTCATATTAAAATTAATTAATTAACATTGTCTTTTAAAGGCTCGCCAGTAGCAGACTTTAATTTAGAAAGTGACACAACAAATAAGTGCAACCCGGGCCAATTTGAAGCTTTCGGTATGTATGCAAATAAGTAAATTAAGCCCAATAGGACTAAATAAAAAATCATTTGCATAAAATTTCTGGCAGAGTTATATATTGTGATATATTTATTATTGAGTGTTCAGTCTTAAATTGTATTATGAGTTAATCATATTGGCAACATCTGAGGAAATTATCATAAAAATACTATATAATATACACAATTTGTCATTACATTTCTTAAATTAGAATATTCTCTTGTACGCCATATGCCTTCTGACGTACATCCTTATTATATATTATTTATATTATTTATATATATTTGTATATTTTAACTAAAGCTAACTTTATATACTTGAGAATACTCACCTTATGGATTCTTACCTGTTTTGTGTTTGCTCCAGCTATTATGTGTTTGATTCAGCTGTCTTGTGTCCGTCTTATATTAATATGTAAAAGAAATAAATGTATAAATAAATACTTATCCCTTGCCTGGCCTCTTGTTGGCCAGTCTCACCATCAAAAAAGCAAAAGCATTCTATACATATCAATCGCTTGGTACTAATTATCTACGTTCCACCCAAGTAGTTGATTCCAACTATACTGCGGATATAAGTAAGTCCAGCACTATATAAAGTGTTCCAACACAAAAAAGGTTCAACGTACACAACTGTAACTCCACTAAGTGATGTAAGGGATTTGATTATTCCAACTGCGAAAACCCAAAAAATTGTAACTTTTATTTTTGCTTTTTCTGTAATAAATTACAAACAAAATTAGCTCGTCACTTGCAGTTCGTACATAATAATTAGCTGCAAGTAAAAACATTTTTATGACCCTTGAAAAATGATATAATTAGCAGATAACTTATTATTGAGATTTGGAAAAATAGCGATAAAATCGATAATATCGATGCATAATTAAATAACGAAACTCTAATCATGCCCTGTCAAAAGCCAGTTAACTCTAAAGACTAATATTTTGTCAAATGTTGCAAGGGATGTTCTGGATTTTTCCCCAAAACCACAATGCGGAGTCATAAATAATTGCAACGGCAGCGAACATAAAAAACGAACTCGTGACTTGCTTAAACAAGGTCGATCTAAAACCTGCCCAATGCATAAAAGTGCAAGTGACGTTATTTTATTTGCAAACGTAGACTCTATGAAGCACGGCGACCTTCAGTACGATATGATCAGAGCAAAAATGAAATTGATAAGCAGACTATTACATGAAATAAAAAATCGGATTCCAATGAGATATAGGAACTTAAAGACGCCATTTATCCCAAACATTTGGATTTAATATCTTGTATCAGAAAAGTTGCTCAGTTCTTCGAAGTTTTTTTTAAAAACACCTTCAGTCGCAACGAACCTTACAACTTTAATAAAAGAGTAAGCAAAAATATTATGGACTCATTGCAATTAAACACAAAATTATGAAACAAAAATGAAAGGAAACTTTCCCTTATACCTAAAATATTTATAGACACTAGAAGCAGGCACTAAATTAAATGAAAGTGAATCAGCAACGAATGAAGATAAATCCAGTACTTGCAATATTAATGTCCGTTTAAAATTCTAATGTTAAATTTGACTTTTAAAGATAAGTCAAATAGTGACACAGCAAATAAATGCAATCCTTCACAATTTTAAGCGTTAAATGTGTATAATTTTGATTAGCACAGTTTCAAAGCCAGAATCTGAAGATATACATTAAAAGATTCAATACCTTATATGTTATGAATTAAAAATTTTTCATATTGGTAAGATCTGATTAACTTATCATAAAATTACTATATCAAAGAAACAATCCGTCATTGCGTTACTTGGATTAGTATATTCTCTTTTAAGCTATATGCCTCCCGACATATCTAAACCGTTTTTTGCTAATTTTAATATTTATTTACTAATGCTAACTTTATATACTTGACATCACCCAATTTATAGTTTGTTAACTGATTCGTGTTCGTTCCAGCTAGTTTGTGTTCCTATCAGCTGTCTTGTTCTCGTCTCATATTAATATGTTTCTAGTAAAGGTAATGAAAAATATAAATATTTATCTATATATAAATAAAATGCTTATCATGATCAGTACAGATATACATTTTTTAATAACGTTCATTCTGCTTAACGTAATATAAAAATAATTGTATACATTAAAATATAAGATGTAATAGAGACACATCCGAATGATTAATTAACTGCAAGTGAAGTGGAGGTATACACTATGTCATACTATCACATCCTTACAGGTCTGAAAGTTAAGTAAAATAAATGTTCTTAAATATGTATATAGGCACAGCTCCTGGTGCTACTATATTAGATACGAAATATTTACTTAAAATATTGAATTATGTCCAGTAATAATTAATATGGATTCCTCGTTATATATTTATTATTAAATATATTCAAATAGATGCATCCGAAGAATTTATCAATACAACTAAAAATTCATCGACTAATAGAAGATCTTTGGAACTACTTAACGAATTTGGCTATGATAGGCTAGATTCATCGGCAAAAAATCAAAATCATTCAACGATAAATGATACATTTCAATCGCTTAATACTAACTGTCCAGATTCCACTCATGGATTCGATTCCAGTTATACTCCGGATATAACTAACCAGTCCAGCATTTTAAATAATTCAACCAATAAACAAGTTTTTACTTACACAACTGAAACTCCACTAAGTGATGTCAGGGATTTGATTATTCAAACTGCGAAAACCCAAAAAAATTGTAAGAAACATTTTTGCTTATTTTGCAATAAGTTGCAAACAAAATTCGCTCGTCACTTGCAGCTTGTTCATAAAAATGAGCCGCAAGTACAAAAATTCATATGCCTGCCGAAAAATGACAAAACTCGGAGATTACTTATTGATGAAATTAGAAAAAATGGTGATTATATCCATAATATCGATGCATCGTTAAATAATGGAACTCTAATCGTGCCCCGTCAAAAGCGAGTTAATTCTAAAAATGAAGTTGTTGATTTCATATGTTGCAAGGGATGTTCTGGATTTTTTCCCAAAAGCACAATACGAAGTCATATTAATAATTGCAAAGGCAGCGATCATAAGAAAGGAACTCGTGACTTGCTTAAACAAGGTCGCTCCAAAACCGGCTTTATGCATAAAAGTGCAAACGACGTTGTGCGCACAAAAATAATGCCTGTTTTAAATGATGATCCAATTTCTCGGAATCTGATATATGATGAATTGATTGTTTTATTCGCAAACGCAGAATCTATGAAGCACGGCGAACTTCAGTACGATATGATCAGAGCAAACATGAGATTGCTAAGCAGACTATTATGTGAAATAAAAAAATCTGAACCCAATGAGATACAGGAACTTAAAGACGCCATTAATCCCAAACATTTGGATTTAATGATATCTTGTATCAGAAAAGTGGCTCAGTGGGACTCTTCTTTGTTGTTTTTTAAAACACCTTCAGTCGCAACGAACCTTACAACTTTAATTAAAAAGTGCGCAAAAATATTATGGACTCATTGCATAAAAACACAAAATCATGAAAAAAAAAAAATAATTAAAGATTTTCTTGTTCTATGGGAAACCGAAATCCCTCTTTTTATAAACAAAAAAGCTATAGAAGATCAGTCAAAGAAAAAGAGAGCTCTACCAACTATCTTACCATGTAAAGAAGACATCAAAAAACTTTTTGATTATGTGATAAAAAAGTCTGAAAATTCTCTTAGTGTGCTGAAAATTAAGTTTGATTTTTTGTCATGGACATCGTTAATACAAAGCACACTAATTGGCCTTCAAATTTTTAACCGCCGTAGAGCTGGTGAAATTGAAAGACTAACAATTGAGAACTATCTAACAGGCCACGCCATCGATGAAAATGTGGATAAAGAAAACTTCGACCGTCTCACGAAAGAAACTAGAGAAATTGCTCAAAAATACACAAGGTTGACTATCCGTGGAAAACTAAATCGAACTGTGCCAGTGCTGCTCACACCGTTTGACAATTATTGTATTGAAACTATTCTTAAATATCGTAAAAGAGCTGGTGTTAAGAAAAATAATGATTACATATTTAGCGTGCCTAACGCCAAGCCTTTAGCAAAGCAGTATGTACGGGCTTGCCCCATTCTAAAAAGATTTGCCCTGGAGTGTGGGGCTCGCTGCCCAGGGGCCTTAAGGGGAACGATGCTTCGAAAGCATTTAGCTACCTATACATCGATGCTTAACGTCGAAGATGTCCAAATTGATAGGCTTGCCAATTTTATGGGTCATCATAAAGATATACACAAAGAAATCTACAGAATCCCTGTAACAGTAGCGGAGATTGCCGAAGTATCCCAGATGCTTATGGCAGCTCTTGGAAATAATGTTGAGGATGAAAACACAGTAGCCCTTGATCAGTTAAAAGAAAGTGAGTAAATATATTCATCAAGGTTGTGAGTGATACTAAGTGTAGTTATTGTGTAGAATATAATATTTTAACTTATCTAATAATTACTTATCCAATAAGCCCTATTGTCAATGTTTTTACATTATACTTAAAATGTATTTTGCAGATGATCCTTTAGAGGATTCGGAATCAGATTATTCTGAACAGCGATCAGAAAGCGAATTTAATATTTCCGATGATGAAATTGTAGAAAAATCCAATGCAAAAGGAAAGCGTCCAAGTAGTGAGTATTGAATTGCAACCTACATATTTTTGTCACGTGCTTACATGCATTGCGATTAGTCTGTCCTATTTATCCTCATTCGCAAAGTGAAAAAATATATCGTGCTTATTTTGCGGGCCCATTGAAGTTAGAAACTTTGGGCTTGAAATATATACACGTATATATCCACGATAGGTAAAGTGCTACAATTATATAATGACGACCACTGGGGGCGTTGTAAATCCTAAAAATCGTTTTAAATTGCACAATCGCAAATCTTACAGAATCTTAGAGCTTGACTAACTTTTTCATGAATACTATTGATGGACTACTCTGAAGATCGATAAAAATTAGTTTGCCTACGATTGACTGGGTGCGTGGCGAATGTTTAAAATTGATATCACCTAATAAATTGTTCTGGTAGGCTGTATTAATCTGTTATTGGTCTATGATTGAGTATTGCGACGGTTGCAACCGACTGCAAAGTTTTTAATATTTTTCTATATTACTAAAACGTTATTCTTTTTCACACTAAATTGTATTAAACTCTATTATTTAACAGGATCATCATTTGGAAAAACGATAAGAAACCGGTGGTCGAATGAAGAGCGTGAAGAAATATACCAGGCTTTTGGCGACCTGTTGTCGCTTAAAGGATTGCCGTCACTTAATCAATGCAACACAGTTATAAATAATTCTACATATCTAAAATGTAGGACACCGGCGCAAGTAAAAACATGGATAGATAATCAGCGCAAGGCTAAATCAAGGAACTCCGCAAATAGATTAAATAATAAATATGTTGACCATATTTAAAATAAGTGGATTATACTTTTTCGTATATTAATATTAATTTATGTTAAAAAATTTTGGAATTAAAAAAAAATTCATTTTAAATGCATGTATTTAATAACGTCATTTATGTTAATTCACATTATTAATTTTACTTTAACCTAAAGTGATCCAAAACTACATTCAAAATAAATTTGACTCTTAATTTCAATTAAGCCAGTCTGCCACTAAATTTAAAATGTATAAATTTAATAAAATATTGCTGAGTCTTATGTGGTTTCGCGTTATATTTATTTAGTTTAGTGAGTTTTATCGAAATTCACTGTTCCCTAGTCCTCATAACCTCTATATATGAGTCTCTATATTTATATAAAATCAGTATGTTTTTGGGGACAGCTATTTGACTGTTATTTACTAAATTGAAGTGTGAACTGGACCAAATCTCATCGTTCCTGTGTCCTTATAATACACGTTGCTTATGCAAAAAGGTCTGCATATGGCAACCCTGCGTTTTTGTTCCTAAAACTGACCTTATATATAAAGTTCATTATACGGAAAATTTTTATGTTATATACTGAGAGTATTTCGGGAACTGAGTCCTCGTAAAACACGTTACATGGTGTGTACCCAAAATAATGGTTGTATATAAAATTTCTCATAAGTCACGAGGCTATGCTTCTAAGACCGTTAAAATTTCCCAGAGGTTAATTTAGAAGTTCCATCATGATTCCCCAAAGAGAAAACCCCCACTTTTTGGGGTCCCTGAAATCGATGCTCCACATATATATATATATATATATATATATATAAATATATTGTGTATATTTTTTTCGTTTGCTGCGGGCGCTGAAATTTATTTTTCTATTTTATCCGTTTTTGGCCAAAAAAGAAAATGCATATTAAACAATGCATTTGCATATGCATGTGTGTGTGTGTGTGCGTCTCTGAGTGTGTGTGTGTGGTTTGTGCCACCAGGCATGCATGCAGGAGTTAAGAATGTTGCAGTCAGCCGAGCATACACTGTAATATACCCGGCAGCTTCATAATTCCCGAAAATGCTGAATATGCTGTTCAGATTATTTTTGGACTTCTTTTTATTGAAGTTAGTTTTTGTTTAACTTTAGAAATCTTTATTCCGACAGGCATAAGAATAGATAAAGCAGCATAGTACATTGCCCGATCGCTTTGTGTATAAATATACATATATATATTTTACACTTGGAATATTTCCAACAGGGCTCAGGTTGACGGGTAGTTGCAAGTCTGACTCCAGGCGCTTACCAAGCCAAGCCAAAGCGGGCGCATATTCGCGTCGTTTGTTTGTGCTAAATGTGGGCGTGGCTAACAAATAGTTGATGCGCTGCCCCGCACACACACACACACACACACGCCCGTCTTCTGCCCTCGTCAGCCTCCTCGCCCCTTCCGGCTGGCACTGCCACAATTCACTGGCTGCTCGTGTTTCATGCATTTTTAAACAGCCATTTGTCAAGCGCGTGAAAAGTGTTGCCTGCTTTTGGGCTCAGACACACACACACGTACACATACACACATACACACACACACACATGCACACACTGACTGACTGAATGCCTGCAGCTGCTGTCTGTATGTATGCTTATGAGTTGGGCAAAACTTTTAATTAACCAAAATTGAGGCTCCACAGCAGCCACAAAGATTTATTTTTTTTTTATACAAAGCCAAAAAGAGGCATTTACCTGCTGCAAAGTCGCTTTGTCATGCTCAAAAGTTGCAGGGCTTTTGCCAAGCCTACACTAAACAAAAAAAATAATTTAAAAAAAATAGAGGAAACGTCAAAAACTGCATGAAAAGCCTGAAAAAGTTTTGCCAGCGACAGGCAAAGTACTTTAGGAAGTTGCAAGTCAATTCAGCGCTGGAAGCGACTCAAAAGATCAAAATCGCGCCAACTTCTGCACGTCATGTTTCTGCGCTTGTGTGTTTTCGTGTTTGTAGTGGGTCTGTGCATGTAGCTGACTTCGTAGGCAAACAAGCTGTCAGGTAGACAGAAGGACAGACGACAGACGTGCAGTGATAGGACAACCTCATTCGAGTGAAATATTGGAGTCCCCCTTCGGGCTAATGACAGAAATATGACGAAAAATAAACATTTTGGAGTCTGACACAAGCCAAGAGGCAATTACTTAAAGCTTACAATTTAAAAATGTAATGCACTCATACCCAAAGTACAGTAAACTCGTTTCTAACGAACACTCCAACTAGGCGGAGACTTTCGTTCAAGCAATTAAAAATCAGTCAGCACACATGCCCACTTTATTAAGCGTAGACTCCTGCCGGCGGACAAAGTTACCTGGCAGTCGCTGTTCACACAAGAGTGTTTTCACTGTACCACAAATGGGCATAACTAACTGTGCCAATTACAAGAAAAGATTTGTGCGAATAGGCAAGCAAATTTTGCATACTGAGAGCAATTTTTATACCCTGAACCCATTAAATATGGGTAAACTGGGTATTATATATTTGTGCAAATGTATGTAACAGGCAGAAAGAAGCATATCCGACCCCATTTAATATCTATATTCTTGATAAGCATCAATAGCCGAGTCGATCTAGCCATGTCCGTCTGTCCGTATGTATGAACGCAAGGATATCAGAACCTATAAGGGCTAGAGACTTCAAATTTTACCTGTTTATATTTATTCTTTATATTTATAATATTCTGTGGTACAATACTCGATGGTACAGTATTGTAGAAATTTTCATTAAGATCGGTTAAGAAAACCCCAAAAGTCATGTGTTTTACTGCGCAATTAGATGGGGCAGCTAGCGCAAATTCCAAGAAAATACCGCAAGCTTCATGAATTGCCAAGCTCTCGCCTTGGAAGTTAAAAAAGCGATTTGAATGTATTTAATATTTTTGGTGCAAAAGTTATTTGTATTTGTTTTTTCTGCTTTCGGCTGGGGCCTTGTATTTTTATCCCAACTATAAATGGTAAATACCCCATGGAATACGCTATAAGTCAATTTTATAATGTATTTAAATTAATTTCATTTTACTTGTAATTTTGTTAAAAATTTAATAATAAATCCCACAGCTTTTGCTTGATAAACATATTCACTCATGCATCGCTTTCACTCTTTCTCTTTATCTCTCTCTCTCTCTCTCTCTCTCTCTCTCCCTCCCTCTCTCTCTTTCTCTCTGTCTCTCCCACTTTTTTTCTTGTGCTTTGGTCTGCCTATGACTTTGCAGATTCCGAGCTAGAAGAATTTGAGACGCCGGCTCGTTACAGACCAGACTCGCTGAGCGCCCTGAGTCGGGCCACCCGCTTCACAGAGGACGAAATCAAACGAATTTATCGCGGTTTTAAGGCTGAATGCCCAACGGGCGTCGTCAAGGAGGATACCTTCAAAGTGATCTACTCTCAGTTCTTTCCACAGGGAGGTTCGTGCGGTACAGTATATTTTGTTTCGTTAACATTTGTGGCTTGACCTAGTGAACTGCTAAAGCTTGCACACATGCCACCCGTTTTTCGTTTACTTTCATTATCGAATACACAGCCACATCAACTGTGTCTAACGATAACAAAATTTTGATTACAATTGCGATAATTGAATAATTACGATGACAATTCCGATAGCAATATATGCGTATTGTTTGTAGCTCAGATTGTGTATTTAGATCTCATTTAAATTTAAACAAATTTTAAATTTTAAATGCATTGGCAACTGCAACTTGTTTTCAATTTTGATGTTGATCTGTGTTCTTAAAGCATATTAGATGTAATTAGTAGTTTAGTCTATGTGTATATATGTATATATGTGTGTGTACACAGAACAAAAGTATAGTTAGTGAAACCATAAAAAACAAAAGCTACAAGCTTTTAGCCAAACAAATTAAATTCCATTTTCTTTTTGAGCTCAGAGAAATTTACATATTATTTTATTGAGAGATTAAACAATAATAATAATGAAATTTTAAGAGAATTAGAAGAGGGAGTGGTCTCTCTGTATGTTAAAGAAAATTATAAATTCTTTAAGGAAATGCCAAATTATCCATTGCATATAATATTTGTATACTATAAAATATAATTTAGGTAGGCTCCACACTAAGGCAAAAACGCGCTTGAAGCGTGCTACGATTATTATTGTTAGATGCTTCGAACATTTAAGAGCATAAATGATTTTGAACTATTCTGAATCTGTGTATAATAGCTTAAGTCAAGAAAGCTTCAAATTTAAATGTATTGACATTCAGAAAATTATGGGGAGCCATCGATTAATTTAATGAGATAAACATGTTCTGCGTATGCTATATGAAAATATATCCATAGTAAGAACTGCAAACCGAGCCCGACTCTTTCATACAGACGCACAGACAGACAAACATTGCTAGACCGACAAATATATACACATACTATATAGTATCAGAGATGTTTCCTATTGAGTGTTATATATATTTTCACAAAACTAATAAATTAATTTTCAATCGAAGCAGGGCATAAAAACCGGTTTTATAATATATCCACAAGGGCATTTATATAATTTATATATGTTTTTAATGCATTTTTCTCCACATTTGTATTTTTCATTTATTATTATAGTATTAGAAAAAAGTGTAGAAACGCAAGCATTACATAAAAATAACATCAAATATTTCTAAAAATTGCATGTGCTTAATACCATATTCAGTCCATAACTACGCCATTTCACTCAAAGCTGGCAACAAGCGTGTGACCAGGCCATGGGGCAGGCCAAAGCCTAATCTTTATCAATTTTGAATGCCAAACTAACCGAAACATAATCCTTGACATGCCCATTAATGTTCTGGCTCAACCCATAACTGTGGCCATCGGCTCACTTGACTCTTATTGTTATCTATTATCAATCCAGTGAGCATCGAGCATCGAACATGAAGCATCGAGTAGCGTCTGGATGGCCCGCATACAAATGACGCCCGCAATTGGCTCAATGGCACCCGTTGCTATTGCCAATTTGATTGCCAGCTTTATGGGTATTGACGATGACCAGAGGAATGGCAGCTTCATGCTGTCAATGCCGGCATGTACACCCATGTATTATCGTTATTATTGGCTCTTTTGTCAGTGGCCAAAACAAAGGCCAATGCCAGCCATGGACAGCAGCAGCATTGGGGGAGGGGGTAGGCATTGATAAATAGATGCACAGTAATATGAACTGAGGGTCCCAAAGAGTTGTGCGAGAGAAAGGCGAATTTTCTGTGCCTTTGCTTAAGCATCGGCCCCTCAACCCGAGCCCCAGCCACAGTCCCAGTTCGGCTCCCAGGCACAACGAATACGAGCGGACCCTTGGCTTGTAAAACTGAAATGTTGAGAGTGCAAATTAGTAAAAGTATAAAAAGCAAAATCATGTTTCACAAGTCGCGACTGGGCTGAGCAGGGCCGGCGAAGGCAGCAGCCATTCAAGTTTAACCCAATCCACCCACTTGACCTCGTTTGTATAACAAGTAAATTTGCTCATTTACTTTTTACCACGCGGCTTCTACCCATAAATAAAAGCCTTGCCACAAAGCATTCCAGGCTGCGTCGCGCCAAATTGAGGCGTGGATAATGAGCTGCTGGACACTAACTAAGTTACAGACTGACTGACTGACTGACTGACTGTCTGACTGACTGACTTACTGATAGCCCAACCAATTGAGGGACGGACTGACTAAGCCATGCACCAAATGGAAATTTAAAAGAAAATACTTAACCCTCCACATACACAGACTAACTCATCGCTGGCAATAGTCAAGCATAGCGGTTAATGCAGGCGCCTTATAACGACCGATCGACCGATAATTCCATATTTCTTAGTTATTGCTTTAATCCCAAAGAAATTATTTGACCTTTCAAGTGTTTTGGATCATAGCAACTAGTTTTATCTGGTCTATAGATATAGGTTAGAACAAAATACGGGCTCTTGGTTAATAATAAAACCTCCTAGTTACTTAAAATAGACACATGCCCTTCTAATTATTTACATAAAAAGCAATCCTGCAACCTTCATTCAATTGCCTGGTTAAGTAGCAATCCAATATTTGCTTTAGAGCTTTGCCTTTGGCTACCCGGTGGTCAAATGTAGGCCAAAACCAATGCAAAATATGTAGAAACTATGGAATCCACTTTGAGTACACGAACTTTTGCATGCATGTACAAAGAAATATGTATACCCGTACGCTTGTGTGCTCCCCAATAAATTCTACTTAAAATCCATGATTGTGTAGGTTTTATTTTTGTTGTTGTTGTCTGTACTGAGACGACGCACGTCATGCAGGAATCCCCTCTGGTCACGACGAACACAAAAAAGAGAGAAATATTGCTACACATGTTTCGCACTAAATTATTATAATAAACTTATTTGGCTGCCTTTGAGAGAGGGAAACTGTGCACGAGGAATAGGGAACGGGGAACGGGGAACTTGAGCCCAGACAAAAACATGGAACATGGTAATGGATGTGACGACTTGGAGCAACATGGGCCTTGAGTTGGAAGAGCAGCTTGAGCATCACGTTGGGTAAGGACAAAGGCAAGGAAGAGAATGAGGGCGAAGACAAGGGGCGGAGGCGTTGCTGTAGCGGTAAGCTGACAAACAAGCATCGGCAGCGACAGGCGGAAATGCTTGTAAAAAGCGTAGGGAACACGAGATATGCTACGCCTTAGCTATCTGATGAAAAATAAATAATGAAATCATTTTTTATTTTGATAAGCCGCTTTGCCACCCGAATACTCCGCAGCCACGATGTGAGTCGAGGCGCAACCTAATACGAGGCGACAGCCAAGCCAAAAGAAAAAGAAAGTACAACCAAAAAATGGCAAGAAAAAAAACATCATCATCAAAGTTGGTGATTTATCACTTTTGCTCCCGGTTCCAGTCTCGGTGCCCGTCAGAAACTCAAAAGCTGCTGCAGTTGCCCGGCAGCGTTCTATCTGCGTGCGCTCCCTCTTATCCCCTCCCCCCTCCACCACCACCTACAGGAAACACACACACACACATTGTTTCGTTTTCAATGTGCGCTTTTCCTGTTTTTCGTTTTGCGAATTTTCAGCGCAAATTTCATAACAATTTTTACATGACACATTTGCAGTCATTTTGACTTGGCCAAAGCAGAAAAAAAAACAACACAGTTTTGACAGCAACAATGGCAACGACAACAACAACAGCTGCTGCCTTTGCCTTTGAGCTTTGACCTTGCCCCCGCATTGTGAGCGCTGTGTGGGCGTGTCTGTGCGTCATGCGTCATAAAAACACATTAAGTATCAAACGGCGACAATAAACTTTGACAAATACATTTTTGGCAACCCCACAGTCCACAAACCTTCGCCCCCTACAATTGCCACGCTCCCCTCCACAACCGCCTCCTTCCACATGACATAAAGGCGAAAACCGCGCACATCAATAAAGTTGCTCTTTGCAACACATTTGCCAGGAGATGAGCGAGTTTCCATTTTATTAACTGCATTTTTGTTTCGACTCCGAGAGGAGGTGTAAAAATTGTGCAGTCATAAAGAGCTGGATTCGAACTCGAGCTGCGGGCTGTTGCACTCGTTGTTGCAGCTGTAAGTGGAGCCTGGAACCAAGTCATAATCATAAAAAAAAGAAACGTACAAATGAGCGGCTGCTGCCTGGCAATAATCTAAATGTAACGTGATGGCCAGATAAGGATATTTGCACCAAGTGCCCGACGTTGGGTGGTGGCGCAGTAAAACTGGCTTTAAAGAGGCCTCGAGCGTACATTTGCTTAACTGAGCTCTTTTTGTGCAGGCGGGCAGCACGTGCCTCAACAGCAATACGTTGATATAACCAGCAAACACCCTATAATTAGTTGTAGGCCAATCAGTTGCAGTTGGAAGCTTACACATTTATAACACACCAGCGGGAATTAGCCTTATTTGTCCGGGTCAAATGTCTTATTCTCAATTGATGACTAGTCAAAATGATTTTGGACCCAATTGGACAAGAAAAACACTTTTGCTTGTCAACCTGTGAGCCCCAATCTATCATGCGGATAAATTCGTTTTTCAAGTCGAGCTTTAAAAAATACAAGCAGAGCCGATCGGACTCAACTTAAGCTGGCACACGTATAGCCTTTCACCCTAATTTTTCGCAAGCATACAATTAATTTTAATACAATAAATAACTTAAATTATGCATGTGAAACTGATTGGTTGGCAATAAAGAAAGCTTTTAACAAACGCTCAAAATAAAAAAAAAAGATTTCCATAATTTTTTCAAATTTGCGGGTGGAATTTTTGACTGTTTTAACGTGCAATTACATCACATTGATAGGTAAATATAGTAAAAATGTCAGCGAGGCAGTCACTCAGTCAATCAATCAGTAAATCAGTCAGACAATTGGACAGTCAGTTAGTCAGTCATGAGATAAATATACATATCCGTTGAAAATCAGTCCGTCAATCAGCCAATCAGTCAATTATTCAGTCGGTCAGTCAAGCATTCATTCAATCATTCAGTCAGTCAGTCAATCATTGAGTTAGCCAATCAGTCTATCATTCAGTCGGTCAGTAAAACATTCAGTCAATCAGTTAATCATTTAGTCAGTCAGTCAATCATTCAGTCGGTCAGTCAATCATTCAGTTAGTCAATCAGTCAGTCAATCAGTCATTCAGTCATTCAGTCAATCAGTCAGTCAAGAGAAACAGTTGATTATCCATATGCGTTGCCTCACGCACAGTATACCCATACGGTATAATGCGCATACAGGATATTTGGTATCTGGCCTTACACACATGTGGCATAATTTGCTGAACATTTGACAACTTATCAGCACACTCGCACACTCTCAGAAGGACACACAGACACGCAGACGCACACACATAATTAGCTGAACACATTCTTCTTCAGACAGCGACACGAGGGGTCGTCGCTAAGAAGTCGAAAGTCCCGCTTCGGGCCATGTTGACTTCTTAGCGAGAAACAAAAACTTTGCGGCTGACAAAATGAAAGTTTTGTTGCAACAACAGAGTGTACACAGTGTTCGTCGAAGGACAATGGGGACAACGGGGTCGGACCCCCATAAAAGTTTTGACCCAACAATGACGCAGCAGCGGCAGCATATGCCCATATTTTTGCTGGCATCCCAACTAAACACAAAACTTCACTTTCACTTCCACTTGAGCTTTTACTTGCGCTTTCGCTTTTACTTTTACTTTCAGTTTTTGGTTATGTTTCGCATTCATATGCTCATTTCCATTTACATTTAACATCTATCATTCCCACTGTTCCCAGTACTCGCATAGTTTATTAATAACAAAGCACATGCAAATTAAATTGCTTGAATATCTAATGCGCCATATCTGTATATATTTATATTTTTGTGTTTGTATGTGTAGAGTTGACACTTATTGTAAGCACATATAATCAAAAGTTTTCGACTTAAAAGTTAAAGTCCCAGACTATTATGTCTTGGCTTTTAAAAGCTGTACACTCACTTTTAACATAGTGTTTCTTTCTCGTTTTCATTTGCAACAAAAAACAACAACTACAGCAAATCCAACATTATACGCACATTATGTATTTAATACCCTGGATCAGGATCACAGCGGCATTGTCAGCTTTGAGGTAAGTTATGTTAAATATAATTGTATAAATGTCGTCCATTTACATATATCCTAAATGAACATATTTAAATCCTTTTTATAAAACAATAAAAGTCAAGATACCCTGTAGCTAGTCGCTCAGGTACTTATAGATATCCTAAATGAGGGTATATTACTTAAGATACCCTGTGTCCAGCTGTGTTTCTTCTTAATCTCAATTATTCTATTATTCTTTAATAACTTCGGGGCTTATTGTCCGATCGTTTTAATATATTCAGGGCTTAAATATATATACATTCAAATTTGTTCACATATTAAAGTACAAGGCTTTACTGCTTTTAACAATTTGTAAAAAGAAAGGCATCCAAAATGTGTAATATTCTGGAGAAGTGTACCTGCGTGCTTGAAGTTTAAATAGAATGCGAGATGTACGACAAAAGCCTAAATGTATTATTTGTACTTATTGATTACGTGGAAACGGTGCGATATTGATGTAATGAAAACATAAAATAAGCCCGATATAAAGTATTGACAGAGAAAGACAATGATTATAGCTAACCACGATTTCATATACCATATAGGGACGGAAATGTCATCCAATCAAAATTAAACTCCAGTATATATATGCCTATCGATATCTTATGCTTATCGATCTCGATACTTGTCTTGAAAATCGCGCAATCTAGTTGTATATGAGTGATAGAGCGACCCGTTGTCTTCTACTGTGTATATCCATGACCATGACCATGCACGAGTATTTCATTCCGACTCGTTATGGCAAAGATTCCGCCAGAGCTTGCGGTCAATAAAAACAGTTTTAAGACGGTCTGCAATGATGTTGTCATAAGTTGGGAACAGTTTAAGTACAACTTTAGCCCAGGTCTTAAACGCTACAAAGTGGTTAAGCGGCAACCGAATAGGTTAAAGTGAGCGTACGAGTTTTAAAGTGCATGATATGCATGAAACAGAGAAGTCAAAAAGTTTTGGCTAATTTTAAATAATTCATGGTAAAACAACCAAAGGACAGATTTCATTTTGGACTTGTAAAGAGTTATGCGCCAAGTTAATGTTGGCAAATGGGATATTTGAACATTTTAATGCGCCTAAGCACTTGCCGAATAATTCAATTTAATATACTTGTATACACTCGCGCTCTCTCTTTCTCTCTCCCTCTCTCTTACTGACCAGCCGGACAAAAAGTGGGCGAAAATTTCGCTGTTTTGCTTAATGCTTGTTGGTTGGGTGGGCTCAGTGGTCAGCCAAGTGAGACGGCAGCCAAAGCATCCATAACCCCCAACCGTCAAACCCCAGCCCCAACATTGGCAACAAAAAGCGCTTAAGTACAATGAAATTACTTTAGACATTTTAAGCATAAAATATGGCTGACAGTTGAGCTGAAACTCCACGACACAGTCGAGTAGCATCATAAGCGATGTGCTTCACGCTGCCCACTGACTCTGTGTGTGTGTGTGTGTGTGTGTGTGTGTGTGTGTGTGTGTGTGTGTGCTTTGAGGGGGTGGTTGAGTGGTTGGCGCCAAATGATGCTGCAAAATGCTTCAAAGGCGAAACAACAACGCCAACTCGCAGCCGCAGCCGCAGTCTGGGACAAGACGCGTGTAGAGCAGCTCATTTAGCTGCGGTTTCGTAGCAACAACAACTGTGAAAGTCCTTTAGTTAGATGTCAGCGCTCTATTAAGTGCTACCGGCTACATCTTTGAGTTTGTAATAAGCAAAGTTCTAGTTAACCGTCAAAATTCTGCGTATGGGATAAGTACTTCAGCACTCTATTTTAATATATAAATCTCTATGGCCTTATCGTCAGTCAATTCCACTGTGCTTTACTGTAGCGCAAAAGTTTGGCCAAGTTTGAGCGCTGAGAAATGCGTGTCATTGATAAGAGGCGAAAACGTCAGGACTCTGGACTATGACAGACAGCGACTGATTTACTTTAGAAAACAAGCGCTCAAATTTGCGAGAGATAAATAAGAACAAACTCGACGGGCAGCTTAGCATACATATATATATATATATATATATATATATATATCTCCCTCTTTCACTTTCTCAGTCTTTCTCTATAAATAGTACATAAAATGTTTTTAAAAGTACAGACATGTTCATATATTTATACCCTGAACCCATTAAAAATGGGTCTGTCTGTCCGTCCAACTGTCCGTCTATCCGTCCGACCGTATGTATGAACGCAAGGATCTCAGAACCTATAAGAGTTACAGATCTAATATTAGATGTAGGTCCTCCTAGTGCCTGCCAGGATCGAGTTTGTTTCCGATAATCGATAACTTACTCCGTTTCCAAGCAATCGATAAAAATCGATATCGACATCCTGTTTTTTTTTTTTGCAATGTTGGTAAATTTTAAGAGCTAGAGTCACCAAACTTGTTATGTTGCTTCTAGAATATTATATATATATATCAAGTATCTTTCATTTTATACCTATCGCCACCTCCCCGCTAACACCCCAGAGCTATAAATCAAGTTAATAACCCAACTTATATTGCCAACTAATCTAAGCCACAATTTTAATGCAATTGACTTTTTGGGAATACACAAATATTCTATGGTCCAATAAGATATACTGTAGAAAATTTCATTAAGATCGGTTAAGATAGAACCAAAGTTATATGTAACTGCGCAATTGGAGGGCACAGCTAGCGAAAACATCAAGAATTTGTGTATACATGTACACACACACATTCATGAGAGTCTGCATCGCATTCTATCGCATTCTAACAGCATTGTAATTCCGACTTTTTTCTGTAATGCTATTTTAGTTCATTTTTTCTCACTATTACTTAATTATTGGAGCGGCTGTTGAGTAGAGGCATAGCAAGTGCTGCGGTCTGTCGCGAGTTCGAGCCCTACCTGGCAAACTATTATTTTTTCTTTTTTTTTTTTGGCTGGTTTGTCTATTGAGTAAAGTCGTCAGCAAGTAATACGGTCAGTTGCGACCTCGAACCCTGCCAAGGGAACTTGTTTTTTTTTTTTTTATTTATTTTTTTTACTTTAAACGAGCGCGTTGCGCGAACTGCATTTGGTGTTGGAAAAAGAGGGTTCAGTGTATTCCCTAGTCGGAAGCTCCCGACTAGAACATCTTACTTGAAATCATGCGCTTCGCTATTTAAAAACTGTCACTATTATTGTTTAGGTTGGAAAACATTTCAAACTTGTATTTTTACAAGCTATCTACAGTCGAATATATATTAGACATGTTTGCAAAAGTGTGCCAGCTTTTTGTTTCTCACAAATATTTTTTTGGCTTGCAGATACTTTTCTATCCTTTTCTTGTTGTGAATACTTTTATGACAGAAACATTTGTATTTCATAGTTTTGCATCTCACAGATACTTTGCTAACTCAGAGCTACTTTTGAATCTTACTAAAACCTTCGCATCGCATAGAAACTTTGAATCCCGAAAACTCTTTTAAATCTCACATATACTTTTCTAGCCTACAGATACTTTGTTTCGCGTAGACACAATATTCTTCTATGGGTATTTTGTGTATCACAGACATATTTGGCCTCCTTTAATTCTTTTACTTCCCGAAACACTTTTGCCTTTCTGCTACTTTTTTTGCTAAAAGCTAGATTTGTAGATCAACAGAATCTCAAAAGAGATTTTTATCTCATATTACTTTTGTGTATATTTATTTTGTATGGATATTTTTGATTTCGCAATGCCTTTGCGTCTATACGATACTTTTCTAATAAGTGGATAATTTTAGTTGTGAGCTTGTATATCTTAGTAGTTAGTCTTGCACTCAAGTATATGAGTAGCGTTCACTCTAAACGGCCCTACTTGAGACTTGTTTAAAATAAAATATAGATACCCCGCAACCAGTGCGAGGCTATGTTTATGAACAATTTTATTAAACTAATATGGCATTTCTTATATAAAATCAAGGGATATACTATACAATGCAGCGCATACAAATAGGCAAGAAGCTCTGTTAATATTTTAATGCAAACAAATATGTTATCTGCTATAAACCATGTTTTTAATCTAATAATAAACTAGGTTGCTTTGTGAGGAGCAACTCATGACTTAATGGTTCCGTAATCTGCCAATAACATGTGTAACATAGTTAACACGTGTCAACGCAATTTTGGATATTTCAATAGCAATTTTGTGTAAAGTGCAGCTGCCAGAAACTGAATAAAAGAAGAAGTAAAAACAATCATTGGCATTTCCATTTCCATTTTCATTTTCATTTCCATTTTATTTTGCATTGCCTGCTTGCGGGCGCGGTGGCGGGCGTTTTGGGTATTTCGCCAGCGGCCAAAGTGGAAATGGCAGAACGAGCGAAACAAAAGCCAAAAAATCAAGTGAAATGTCTCAAAATTGAAATAAAATGCAGCACAAGTGGGTGACAAGCGCAACGGGGGGTAGTGCGGCTGTTGTGGGCGGTGCTGCTGTAGTCGCCTATCTCAATCTGCTTTCGCGTGCGGTGTTCATGTAGCTGTTGCAGTTGCAGTTGCAGTTGCAGTCGTTGTTGCTCCTGCTACTGCTACTACTGCTACTACTGCTGCTGCTGTCATTGTCAACATTTCTATTGCAGGCGAACAAAGCGAAAAGAAGAAGAGAAACGGAAATCAAATAAATATGCGCATGCAAAACGTGGCAAATGGCAATGGTGGCGCCTAAAGAGGGCGTTGGGCGGAAAGTGGGGAGGGGGCGTGGCCAGCAGCACTCTTCGCATGCAAATTGCAAATAATTTTGCAGTTTTGTTCGCTGCCAACGTCCGAGCATGAACTTCACTTCCGGCCCAAGAGCCACGCCTATTGGTTATGCCAAATATGAGGGTTGCAGAGGGTTTCCGGGCTTGGTGGATAGGGGGCTAACTGCGACAGCGCCCAGCACAATGGCAGCACGTGTTGGCTGGCAACGCCATTGAAACGATGAATTATGGCGATTTTAACGCCAACGCTCACCAGGGGGTGGGCGGTGGGGGGGTGACCAAGCCAAGACACAAGTGCGATATAAAGCAAAGACAGGCCAAACAAAAGGCAGCCAACTGCTGCATTTATACAGCCAGGCGCACACACACACAGAAACACACCTATATACAAACACACACACGCACACACACACACACACATACACACATACTAGCTACTGCGAGACAGCCGCTTATCTGGCAATGGAACAAGGCCCCTCGCGAGCTTCGCCTTTGCCTTTTTGCCTGGCCGCCATTTTCGTTTGTAAATAATGACCTAAAATTGTAATGACTACAAGGCACGTTCGCCTTATAAAGCATATGTAGACACACACACACACACATTAACATTTGTATGCATGCACATCCCTGCCCCGCAAAAGAGCTGTTCCGCCTCTGCTTCTGCCTCTGCCACGGACTCGGTGCGAGCGTGTGTCGAATGACGGCTGACTAAGTAGACTTCCGCTTTTCAATTAAGCTCACATATTGTTGCAAGGTGTTTTATGCACGATTTGCACGACAGCTCCTTTTATTAAATTGCCAACGTTGTGACCAGACAACAATAACAGCAACAACAACAACAACCAACCAACCCACAACAACAGCAACAACGCTCAAGTGCTAGCCTCGACTTGTTGTTGAGTCAAAAATGATAGGAATGCATTAGAAAGCACAGCGTATAATTATACAATGTACACTGGTATATATTCATAAATATACATATATATATATATATGCAAAAATCGCCAAACAAATCGCAAGTCACAAATTTGTGTCTAATTTGAAAACGATTTCCCATTGTGTAGATTTAAATGCATGTCAGAAATGGGATTGCTATTATTATTATTTCGATTCAACTAGCTAGTGTTCTGAAACGTGCACTACTTGAGTATCTGTACAGCACTGCAAGAGTAGGACCCTGATGTGACTGGACTTGAGTCCCTGTACAAAACTGTAAGAGTTGGACTCGGGTGTGAATGTCAATTAATGACATATGTCTTAGAAGGGCTTTTAAATTCCTTTAGGATTCATATGCTATAGCAGAACGATTTCAAACGATCTTACAATTATTTTCCCATAATATTACAGCTTGCTGCGAGTTGTTCAAAGACTTTACTCACATGTAAATAGCATAGAAAACTCGTAATTCCCAAGTATGCTAAGCACATCTTGATATACAAAAAAGTTGTTCACCCAATAACTTTAGTTTGGACCAGCCCTTGCTATATAAGCCCACACAGATATAAATGTATATATTATTGAGAAGCGTCTCTATATTTGTGTATATATACCTTCGTTTTTTTTTATAAAAATCTACATCTTCCTAACATAGCACTGTCGTTTTGTTTCCCCTGCTCATTTATAAACGCAGCTAAGAGGAATCCGGCTAGTTTCATTCGTGTTTCTGACTGCACGCATTTGTCAGCGTCGGGGCTGCAACGCCCGAAAGTAGGCAGCGGCACTTTTTTGGTTGGTTCTGTCACGTCCCCTGCACATTGATAAATTAGCCAAGCGCTCTGTGCAACTGTCCAAATGGGCGAAATGTTTCTCAAATACAACTAGAACGAGAAAGAACGGCACGCCGAAGATCTAATACCCTTGCAGACAAAACCTTTTCATGATGCTTATAGCGCTAAGAAGCACAGGGAAAAGAGTTAATGCCGAGTTTGGTCAAGACATATTGATAAACAAAAAAGGTTTTTAATCAAAAACCTAGTTTTCGACTGATCGTTCCTATGGCAGATATATGATATAGTAGTCCGATCTTAATAGGATTTTGCATATATATGCGGAGCATAGTAAAACTAATAAATGCCGAGTTTGGTAAAGATATCTTGATAAACAAAATGTTTTTTCATACAAAAACTTAATTTTCGACCGATCGTTGCTATGGCAGCTATATGATATAGTGGTCCGATCCTAATAGGATTTTGCATATATATGAGGAGCTTAGTAAAACTAATAAATGCCGAGTTTGGTCAAGATATCTTGATAAACAAAATATTTTTTCATACAAAAACTTAATTTTCGACCGATCGTTCGAATGGCAGCTATATGATATAGTGGTCCGATCCAGCTGGTTTTCACATATGTGCTGCGTGCAACAGAAATAGGGACTTCCGCAAAGTTTCATTAAGATAGCTTTAAAACTGAGGGACTAGTTCGCATAGAAACAGACAGACGGACAGACGGACATGGCTATATCGACTCGGCTGTTGATGCTGATCAAGAATATATACTTTATGGGGTCGGAGATGTCTCCTTCTTTGCGTTACACATTTCACGACAAAATTATAATACCCTTTGCAAGGGTATAAAAACACGTATTTGAGCTGTAGGCGAGAGTTCACGACTAGGCAACACCTTGTACCCGATATATATCCCGATTGGGGTCTGTCGGAGATTTTAATATTAGTGAATAATCTTTTCGATGTTATCCGGGTCTAAAAATAATATTTATCGTTTTAACGAAACACGTAGAGCTATCGAAAAATATTCAATAATCTTTATGTGCGAGAAGTTATATTTGAAATTTAATTTCTGTTTTTTCGGTCTCTGAATTGGCATAGGTATTCAACTGAACAGCCTTCAATGGGTTTAGAGTATAACCAAGCAAAGCTGACTCTTAGCTGCATTCCAGTCTCAGGTCGAGTTGAATACCTCACCCCGGGACGCAGATTAAAAGCGGGGTACGAATCCCGCTAGCATAGTTGTAGAACTTCTTCCACTTGCCAGCTCTTATCTGGGCACATTTTTCATACAAATTGCTGATATAAATGTCCATTTCAGCAGCATATTATGTAGTGAAATCTTCAGCTCCAGTTTCAGCTATCAGCCGGACGGTGCTCGACTTAACTCGACTCGAGTGGGGGGAGCCAAGTGCGTCTGCGACTTATGGGCATTTTTTTTTTTTTTTTTTTTTTTTTTTTTTTTTTGTTTGTGTAAAACCTATTTTCCATTTCATTTGTTGTCCGTATCGCGCACCTGTCTGTCTCAGTATATGTATCTGTCTCAGTATCTGTATCTGTCTCAGTATCTGTATCTGTCTCAGTATATGTATCTGTTACTGAATCTGAGAATCTATCTGTGGGTGCAGGTTACTTTTTCTTGTATGTGTACCCGCATCTGTAATGCGTAATGTATATTTATGTTGACTTATTTTTCATTTACTGCAGGATTTCGTTCAAGGACTTTCGATACTGTCGCGCGGCTCCGTGGAGGAGAAACTGCGCTGGACCTTCTCGCTATACGACATCAATGGCGACGGCTTCATTACGAGGGAAGAAATGACTGACATTGTGACTGCCATATACGAGCTAATGGGCCGCCTGCCCGACGAATGCCCCGAGGAGGAAAAGATCAAGGGCAAGGTGGAGCAAATCTTTCAGGTGAGTGCCCATAGACAACGTTGTCCCATTGACAAAAAAAACGTCCTGGCCTGCTTTCAACTTCAACTTCAGCTCAGTTCAGCTCTGCAGCACAATTCGCATTACTTATGTTAATTATGCAATTTCAATTTGCGCTCGCCTCAAACTGTCGGCTTATTTACTCTGCATTATGCAAATCAAATTATGTATATTTCTTTTGTTGGCCATTTCGCCAGACAGCACAGCACAGCACAGAACAGGACATCACATTCGAATGGTCGCTCATACTGGTGCAGAGTCTGGACATAGTCGTCACGCGGTCTATCGTTATATTCTCTTTAGATTTCATTGTCCACTGTCCTGGACGCTCCTGGACTGGCCTGTCCTCTGGTTCGTTTGGCTTGCCAGTCACGCATTGTCATTAGCGTCTGTGGTCCTGTTGAATGCCTCATTTTGCCCTCTATACGGGTGGAGGACAAGGGAATGGAAGAAGGCTAGCCAATAGGGCACAACTGAACCAGATATTTGTCATTATTATGTGCTTTAAGGCATCCTTAAATTAATGCTTAGTTTCTCAAGACAGTTAATACCTGACTAAACAAACAGCTCTATATGAGCGCATCTTTAAAAGCAGAAAGTCGGTCTTTAGTTTGTTTTACGGCAAACATGTTGATAGATAGAAGCGAGGTCCTCGTTCAACTTTCTTTCATGCCCGTTAAATTGGTTAATTCAATTTTTTGCTAATACAAAATACATCTATTTAATGCTCAACAGAAAATGGACATTAATCGCGACGGCGTTGTGACGCTGGAGGAGTTTTTGGAGGCGTGTCGAAATGATGATGCCATATCCAGATCTATGTCCGTCTTTGATACAGCATTCTGACCATATCCGACTGACAAGGGCGATGAGTATACGGTACGCAGACGGCGACGTAGTCGCAGTCAGCAGCAAAAACAAAAGCAACAACAACAACAGCAGCAACATAATCAACAACAACAACAACAGCAGCGACAGCACAAACAGCATCAACAAATGGAGCCAGAGAAACGTAAGTCAAACTACAAGATGAAACAACAACAAATGCAACAAACACATAGCACAAGACACCAGACGGCAGCCAAGTGCTGTCATGTCATTGACATGGATGGCGCCAGCACAACAACAACAGCAACAACAACAACCACAGCAACAACAACAAACAACTGCACAAGCAACAAACATCCCAACAGCCACAATCACAACAAATGCAAAACTAATCACAGGCCTCGCCGCGACTATGAACCAGAGCTTGAAGAAAATGAGACAGAGTTTGAGTACGATAATGATGTGTACAATGATGATGATGATGATGATGGTGATGATGATGATGGTGATAATGATTATGATGATGAGGACGATGCGGAATTGGATGACTATGAGAATGGCGAACAGCTGCTGCTGGGTCGGCCTCAGCGCAGTCAATCCATTTGCCGACACTGCCTGCGGCCACAAATGGAGCTGCATTCACGCCAAATGCCAGCGTTGCGCCTGCGCAAGTCACAATCGAAAACACGTCAGCGCAAACGAAGCAAGAGCAGGCAACGGCATCATCCCCACCAGCACCCACATCTGGATGCCAACAGCAAGCCGCGTTGGCCGCAACTGAGCGTTGCCAACGAGCAGGCCATACGCTTTCGCTGTCCGCAGGTAGGTCCGCAGGTGGGTCGCGACCTGCATACACCACAGCCCATGCACTTCCATCATCCGCAGCAGCTCTGCCAGGCTAGTCAGACGCCAAGTGCCCAGCCAGCGGCGGCACCGCCTAAACCAGCCAAGAGTAAAAACAAACACAAGCAGCGAAACAATCGCAAGCAGGTGCATGGAGGAGCAGCTGCATCATCATCAGCAGCAATTGCAACAGCAGCAACTTCAGCTGCAGTACCGCCAACAACAGTTGCTGCCGCAGCATCTGCAACAGCAACGCCCGAGTCGCTGCCACCGCCGTTGCCGCCCGATGGCGGTCATTCGGCATCCCAAATCCTGGAAGGCAATGGGATTGCTGGTCAGGGGAACACGGAGCTACCCAATACGCCAGATTCACCATCTCTGGTGACGGTTAGCACGTGGTATACGGTGGCCAAGCAGGGTGTTTCCTGCTAATAGGACTTTATATATTTGTAGTCGTCAACTCCAGCTAACGCTCGCCGTCAGTGAGTACCTATAACATCAGCCTGAGTATATTCCCAGACTTTATGAAACTTGGGTTTCGTAATTGCATGAAGGTTCAAACAATAACAACAAACAACAAAACAAAAACTTCCTTCTGTATACTGAATTTCGCCAATGCATTTCGTCGCGGCGCCGAAAGGTATGTTATACGAAATATGGTTAAATTGAGAAGAAAGAGATTTTGGCATAGATCTAATATTAAACAAAATAGAAGAGAACAACTCAAGTGCTTAAATTTATAAGATACACATTCAATGTACTGTAATTATAGACATGTGTGGTTATACTCGAGTACATATAGTGTATGATGTTTTTTTTCCTCTACCTAGGCATATGGACAGCAAAAAATATAATAATAATAATAATAATAATAATAATAATACAAAAAATTAACACATAGATCAGATTTAGTATCTGAGCAAAACTCAAATGTATGTGTATGTTAAATTGATGTTGAAAAATTATGTAAAAAGTGTTATAGTGTTAAAAACTAAATATAAACTCAAATATATAACAGAATATAGCTACAATCTAACTAATTTTAATCAACCAAAAAAAATAATATAAAAGTCTTAGAACAAAAGAATAAAATTTAAAATCTGATTAAAATGTGTTTATTTTTGCTTTTCTTTTCATTTGAAACTCCCCAAATCGGCGACAAGTTTAATACAAAAGAGTTGGAAAACAAAATATAGTTAATAACCAAAATTGACGTTAGCTGTGATGAAAATTAAAACTACTTTAAACTGTAAAACAAAAGTAAAAAAAATAAATAAATAAAGGAAAACAAGACCATGCTACTAGCAACTAGAAAATCAAAGGATTACTAACTACTAAATAAACTAATGAATCAGGTTCGACAAATTGCTCAAAAGCCTAAATTAGAGAGCTCTAGTTCATATATACATACATATGTCTTTAGTTGTCCTAATGTGTGTTTATGTATGTATGTGTGCTGCCTGACATTTTATAATATTTCAATTATTTCTATACTCTTTCAATATATTTTTAAATTAATTTTATATTAAATGTTATTATAAATAATATTTAGACATTTTTTAAGATACTGTGAATAGACATGTGAAATATTGTAGTGTGGTGTAACGCCTAAAAAATGCATTTGGGTCATTCACAATTGCCTGGAAGCCTGTATTATGTAGGCTTGCGCAGTTTTGCTACAACAAAATGTACTGCAGTTTCACTCTTCACACCATTTGCCTGCAACCCAGACGCTAGTGTTGTTGTTGCCTGTAGTCCTGCAAAGTAGGTGTTGCAAAATACTCTCTTTTCGTGATATCTTACACAAAGCGTAACTCGTTTTCGAAAATGGAAAATTCTCTTATGTAAACATACGTGTGAAGGAACAAGAAAATACTAAACTCTACTCGTATACGCCCAAAAGGACATTTGCACTGGAACCAGTAGAGCATCTACTTGATGCAGCCTTGCAGGCAACTGTGAATGTCCCAACTAATTTATTTAACTTTCTAAGTTAGAGCTAGCATATTAAAAAAGTGTGTGTTACATTTTTTCTACGGTTTGTAGATTTGCATTGTTTTTATGTCATTTACTCTGAATGAGTTAATTTCATGTAAGTTAAACTATTTTTTTTTTGTGTTTTTCCTAAGATAAGAGAGAGAAGTTTGCATTTAATCAACCTTGTTTAAATTGAGATTTTTAATAAATTTCAATTTTGTTGTTATTAAACCAAACGCGCTCTTAATTTTGTATATTTTGAGAGTTAAGAGAGTTAATGTTTAAATGTTGTAAAGTGTAACAAAGCGAACATGTTTATCATGAAATCAAACTTTTATCAAAGTCTATTTACTGTGCCCGCTACGTTGGGAACAGTTCATTCAACAGTAAATGCATATGTATGCGTACATGTATGTATATTTTATGTTAATACGATTTGTATTTGTTCAAGTGTCGCTAGTCGCTGAGTGAAAAAAATTACAACTCGGCTTCGCATGAAGAGCTGGGAAAAGAACACGGAGAGAACAAAGATAACAAAAACAAAAATTAAGGATGCAATTGCTCGTAACCTTTTGCTAACTGTTATTGCTATCTGTTTTCGTATTTTTTCTGATATGATTTGTTGTTGTTTTCTTTTGTGCTACACACACAAACACACCAACACACCAACACACACACACACACACACACACACACGAACACACTCACAAGCTAGTGTATACATAGACGCATGAAATTGAAATTCTTGTATGCCAATTAAAATATGTGTTTTCTTTCTTTTTTCTCTTTCTCTTTCTATCTCTTTCATTTATTACCATTTATTCTGCCGTTGTGGCTGCTGCCTGTTGTTGTTGCTGCTGCCTGCTGACTGCTTGATGTGCTGCTGGTCCTAACACACACACACACACACACATGCAAACACTCACAACAGAAATTTGCATAACAACAAACTGAAATATGAACAAAGTAATAAATGCGATTTTGAAATTGAACGCGAATTGTCAAACTACCTACGAAATGGCCATAAATATGCAATTATGGCCAAAAGTGTGGACGTGTTTATATTTGTCACTTGTGCTACACACACGCACACAAAAATTCACACATTGAGACACACGCACACAGAGAGAGGCACTGCAAAGCCAGCTAAATATTCTCAATGCACAATTTGCATCAAAGCCAAGTTAATGGATTGCCATGCCGCTTGATCGGCCGGTATAAGCCTACGCATATACAATACACATGCGCCATGTTTACTTTTTTTTCATATGGATTTGGTCGGCCGGGCGAGCCCAAAAAAGCATGCAACATCATTTTGACCGACGACTGCATGCGTAACGAAAGCTTTATAACAATAACAACAACAAACTACCAACTAACCAAAAAACTGAAAACCACAAAGTTTTAAAAAGTAATCATAATGAGAGCACAGCTACCTTTTTTACGAAATGAAACTGTAACCAAGTGTCTGCAGATCATTCCCTTTATTTATTTATTTATTTCAAGTTCTGGTGCTGATTATTATTAGATACTTGAATCGATTCAAGGAAAGCAAAAACAAAAAAGAAATGCTTGAACTTAGCATTTTAAAGCTGAACCCAGAGAATTACTTGAACAAAACACTTTATCAGAAAAATCCAACACCTTAACCTTATGCCGTGTCTGCAATTGCTAAATGTGTGCTTTTAAAGCCACAGTGCATTAATCTGAAATATTATTCAACAAGTTTTATTTGTTTACAAATTCATCAAAGGCGGGCCCAGCAAATAGGCAAACATTAATGTAATTGAGGATAAATGGATTTCTGTATTGCATACAGCACACTTCGGTCAATAAAATCGAAAAGCCCATATCTCATAATTCCGTATTAAATACAGCAACTTTTCAATTTTGTTGTTGTATTCTATTGTTGCTATTTAAAGGCCAATTAAAAACTTTAATAAAAAATAAATAAACAGAAAAAACACTCCGACAAGATTCTTGAAGTCCATTTTGGCAAAGCTGCATAGACGATGCATTCACAACAGACATGTATGACGTATATCTATATATACATACATATATACATATGTGTATATGTATTTGGACATGTACCATGTACTTATATAATTGTGTGTTAAACAATAAGCAAGATCTTGGTGAAACAAAAAGAAAAACAAATCAAATTAAAATCAATGTTGAAAAAAAATCATAAATTGGACCAGCAAAACTATACAAAATGTAGAAGAAAAAAAAAGAAAAGAGAAGAACACTAAGAAAACCCAAATCAAATGCTTAGTTATAGAACTAACTATATTCATGACTAAATAAGAAAATGTGTAAATATACATTACAATATACAATAAATGTATGTTTGGATCAAATAATGCAATACAATTACAATATTTATCAAGTATATTGGTGTATTGTATTTTATAAGTAGGCATAAGACACAGAACACACACACATAAACCTATTAGGCAGTACAGTTTTAGCAAGAACAAGCATATAAAAACAATAGTTAAAAAACAAAAGAAAAAATACCATATAAATAGTTTATTTTATTAATTAAAAGGCAGCCAAAAAAGTTCACTGAATTTTTAAACCTAAAGCAACAAGAGCTGGAACTAGAATTGGAACTTCAGAGTATTACTTCACTTAGATCTGGTCTATACCACTACACACTCACTTTCTGGTATGTGTATGTATGTATCTAAGTATATACACATATATATTTACTTAGCTGTAGTCTTCCAAACACAACAAACAACAATTCTCAACAGATCTTCAATCTGCCTTGGCCCTAAGGGCTGAAGCAAGAGTTAGAACAAGAACCAAGAGAGAGTGCAAACAAATTTCCACTTACACTTAGACAACCTGTAGCAAATTGGTACCTTAGCTGAAACAACCAAGAAAAAGCTTTCAACTTTACAACTTAATACTTACTAACACTCAAAAAAAAAAAAAAAAAAACAAAAAAATTGACTGCACAAAGTGCAGTAGTTAGAACACAACCAGAAACCAAGAAAATACAAAGAATAATCAAATTTATCACACACTAAAAAAAAACTATGTCCAAACAAACAATAAATGTTTTCCCAATCAAATAAAAGCAAATTATAATAAATTAAAAAAAAGAAAAGGACGCATGACAAAGATTTATAATGTCTAAAGAAAAAACAAAGAAAAAGTAGATAAGCATTGTATTATTTTTAGATAAATGTTGCCAGAGTTTACATCTTAAGCGTTGCAAATCGTGTGCATACCAACTGGTCTTAAGCTATCCAATGTTTTGACACTTAGAATTCTAAACTCCTTCACACCTATACTAACTAACCTATTGAGCATAACGTGTGCTGGTCTTAAACTATCCAATGTGTTGACACTTAGAATTCTAAGCTCCTTCACACCTATACTATCTAACCTATTGAGCATAACGTGTACTTAACTTATTGTATATCAATCTATAGGAATAATACTACTTAAGTCTATCAAATTTAATAAGCTAATACTTCACTTCTTTAAACAACTATTGGTTTCTTGTTACTTATTAATCTACTCAAGTGAGTTAAACACAATCTTAGGCAATTTAACAATAAATGCATCTACCTTTAGTTTGGAATAAATGATGCACACAAATGACCCCAAGTATACACCTCCAAACTGTACGCACCTATAAGCGAATCACGACAATATATATGCCAACTGTTGAATGTAACCCACACAATGCCAAGCAAATCAGAACGATATTCACCCACGTTTAAACTCTGACCCACCCAAGCAAAGCTACATACATTCAAGTTTCTCTCTCTCTCGCTCTATGAAAATAATAATAATGATTGTTGTTGTTAGCGACCTTTCTATTAAATTCCTGAGCGCTGGCTGCGTGAAGTTCAAGTGTTGACATAATTAATAATGTAAACTGTTTTAGTTAATTGCCAGTATTTGTCCATCGAATGCTTTTCAAGTTGTCTTCAGGGTGTACTACAAAACAATATATCATATCTATATAAAAGAGAGTTTTTTCCGAACGACAGTTACATTTTTTCACTTTCAGTGAGTCCATGACTTCGTATTACCTAGTCCAAAATTACATAGGCATAAACAGATTGATTGGGAACCCTTAGTAAACTTATGTGATATAATTTTAGCATCATACCCTAAAGACGTCTGAAAAGCAGTCTTGTTCTTGGCTCCAATAACTTACATCCAGTTCAGTCAGCATTCGGGAATAATAAAAAAACACTACTACTAGCAATAATAATACATAGCAAACAAAGCAGAAGACACATAAATGACTACGTTTATACACTGGTTCATATCACGGTATTCAATCAGAAAAATTGATCTTGATTAACGCTCTATACAATATAGTCGGTAATGCGGTGTGAGACAGTTGATATGATACGATTTTTAAACAGCAACTATGCTTTCATTCTATACGGGATTAAACAATCCACTAAAACTTTTAACTAATACCAAGAAAAGAAAAACAAAAGGCAGCAAGAGAAAAATCGTATTAAAAAAAATATTACAATAAGAGTTCTTGAAAAAGAAGATTTCTGACGGCTTGCAAAGAACCCTCTCTATATAAAGAGTTTAGAGAGTTTAGTAAAGTAGTAGGAAATAGTTAACCAATTAAAAAGTGTCAAATTTAAACAAAAATTGGACTCGTGGCATGCTCAACAAATACGTATACAGTGTATTGAACGGAAACACGTTGAATGCCACATTTATTTTTCAGGCCTAAGCCTTATCAAATCAATAATTGAAAGAGTGTTACACATAAATGTATATAGTCTATCTATGCATTCATGTTTTTTTTTTTTTTATTTTTTTTTTTTTTGAAATCTAAATTTTATAAACTGTTAAAATAAAATTTTACAACATATTTAAAATTGGTCAGTAGAGCATAAAAATATTTAACAAACCAATGAACAAAACAAAAGAAAAAGAAACTGATGTGAACAAAAAGTCTCGTTTTAGAGAATCTTTAAATAGTTTTGTTAAAATTTATTTTCTTAATAGTTTAGTTTATTGCTGTTATTGTTATTGTTCTGTTTAAACATAGAACTGGAAACAAACATGGTACCAAAAATTAATTTTAAAAAAATTAATTAAATAATTAAATATTATAATAAATGTATATTTTTTTGCTTTGTGAATTACTTACGAAATAATAACTAAGAGAATAGTGTGGAAAAAAATACATGTCATAGCATTAGATTAAGTACAATTAATTGTATTCAATATTTCAGTGTGACTTAAATGAAACAAGCAGAGCCGCAATGTCATGCAGACTAGTTAATTACAAAAGAGAACTCATTAGTTTAAATATAGCACGCAAAGTGGGCCGCCGCATTCTCTGTTCAATAAAATATCAAAAAAAAATTTTTTTAAAAAATCAGAAGAACTCAAAGGAACGAGAGCCCACACAAGATATTACACAATGATGTAGTCTTTTATCGAACCGAATTGAAAAAAAAAAGATTATCGAGAACCGAAATTAAAGTATTATGAATGTAAGTATATCAATGTAAAAGTTCGCTTACTTTCTTCGTAGGATTGGAAGCTCTACAAGAATAAAGCGGCACAGTTCGAACTCAAAAAGTAAAACCAAAAAGAGCAAAAAATAAAAATAAAGAAATACAAATTAAAGATAAACATAATTGCAAAATTGATAATTACGAATATATTCTAGTTGTAATACATAGCTGATCTTTTTTGGTGTACTTTTAAATGAAAAACTTTCCATGAAATGAAAAACAAAAATAAGAAGAAAAAAAAAACAAAAACTGTTTTAAAACTATAAACCAATTTGTTTAAATCCAGCTGCATGACCAAAGATGCAAACCAAAAACAAAACAAAACAGATATTAAGGAAAGAGTATACAAATATTTAACTAAACTATAATACAAAAGAAAAAAACAATTTTTTTTTGTAAAGTTAAAATATGCATATAAAAAGAGTGTATGGAAAATAAATGCGTAATAAAATTATGAAACGAAAATCGAGTTCTTATTCAAGGCCTTGAAATTTTAGGTTTTATTGTAAAAAAACAAATATATATATATATATATATATATATATATAAATATAAATAAATATATTCGTAATTGGTTTCCAATCTTGTGATGCTAAAGCGAGCTATGTTCTTACGAGCAGGTGAATTTATAAGGCTGCGGTGCAGCAGACAGAGCTCGGCGATTGACACGAGCCTAGGCGACAGACCACGACCCAACATGGCTCAATACCTCTATATATAAAAATGTTGTCCTGACTGACGGAATGATTAAATGACAGACTGACTAGCTAAGTGAATGACTGACTGACTGGTGATAAATGTTCAGCCAGTACCCTAGCAGCTAGGAAAAGAAAATGTTTACTGTGAAACTAAAAAGTTTCACCTGCAACTGTGAGAAATTAGTGGAAAACTGCATTATTTTCTGATTTACCATTCGATCGGCTGCCAATTCCCTTTTACAGATATTTTAAAAATATCATCTTTAAAAAAGATCTTTTAAATTTTTATAATATTTCTTTTCAAATTTCACCTGCAACCGTCGAAAATTAGTGAAAATCTGGTTAATGACATTTTCTGATTAACAACCGCTCGGCTTAGAATTCATTTTCTAGGGTATTTATGAAAATTGTTCGAAACTTTTATTATTCTTGACTTTATTGTAGATTAAATATTAAATATAAATAGGTATACATATATACCATTTCATATCAAGTCAAATTGTCGACAGTGGTGGCAAACACTTGTGGCTCATGTTTGCGTCCCCATCGCGCTCATTGTTTTATAAAAATACAACATGCGCCCATATCTGTTAGGGAATGCGATGAAAATGCTGATTGCATTTTCAAAGATCTGCCATCTACGATAATTTCGACGTAATGCGCTTAAATGCGCCTATTAACGGCGGGTCGAAGTGCCGTGGGCTTGTGGTAGTGGGGAGCGGGCCAGCTGAGTGGCCAATGGGTTTTGTACGAATGCAAATGTTGTTTGGCTGTTTACGCCGCATTGTGCACTTTAACATGGCTCGTTGAGCCACAAAGTTGGCACCAAAGTTTTACTGCATGTAAATTAGCGGAATGCAACAGCGCAGCAAATGAGCTGGAAGCGAGCGGGTGAGACGAAGACCAAACCAAAATGTGCCGCAGTTCCGTTGCGCAGCTTGCCTAGTAAAACAAGTCGAGTTGAACTCATTAAAAGTTGGAACAAAAATAAAATGGATCGATCAGCTCTTAAAAAGAGGGAAAATATAGAATGATGGGTCGAAATCTAAGCTATTTCACATACAATTTTGTTTGGTTTTCCAAATATCTAAAGTTTGGCATTTACGAATTGAACTATGATCATCATATATAAGCAAAGGACTAACATATCATAAGAACATATCATTGAAGAAAATTGGAAAATGTGTCTAATTACAAAATGCAAACTTGACCAAACGCAGCAGCCGCAAGTGTATCACCTAACCTGTCTGTACAAGCCGCACTATAAGCCATATGTCCACATTTAATCTTGGGCAGCCGAAGATAGTCGTTTATTACTGCTGTTAACATTATTATATCAAGAAAAGCATAAAACTATATACCCCTGATAAATGTTTGATTCCGAAAGATCAATTCGGGAGCTATCGAAATAAGAAATTATTAAATTATTAATACCGTGCCAAATTTGCAGCAGTTAATCGGAAATGTTATAGCATTACTCACGTTTGCTACAATTTGATTGCAACACTTGACCCATAAGATATGTGCGTGTCTCTTGCGTAGCTGACCAAACTAAGTTTATACCTAGCCTCACAGAGCAGACGTACAATCGACCAAGAGACCGCCACGTTTCACATGTGCCAAATTAATACGGTTAAACACATGCTCGGATAAAGATTTTCGTAGCCTTTTCCATTTCTATTTAGCCTGGCACGCACCACATGCGATTCGCAGGCAGTGAGAAAAAGTTTTAGAAGAGCGTCCAACTCGATAACAAGTTGGCTGTTAACCCAAAAACGACAAGGAAACTCGCTTAATTGTTTCATGAGCGAGCAACTGAGGGCGGCATCACCCAGCTGACCGGGCCGGGCTGCCTGCTTAACTCTGCTTATTGTAATCGTTAATTAAATCACGTTGTTGCAAAAATTAAGTTATTGACAGCATAAGTGCTGTCCCCTGCATATCCCCCCTGAACAACCACTATGCTCTTAATGCGAAACGTGGCTAATTGCTAAATACGTGTACGGGAACATGGTTTGCGTGTGTGCGCTTGTCTGTGTGTGCGTGAATGTCAGCTGTAAGCCGTGTCACGTGCATTCTGTTTGTTAAAAGATTACACTCTTAATACATCCATGTAGCCAAGTGTAGTTTACAATAAAAACAAATTCAAAGAACACAAGAGACAGACGAACAACCACCAACACCGGAGGCTATCGAATTGGCAAAAACATTGTCGTCGATGCCAAAATAAAGAAGAAAAAAAAAGCGTTGTCTCGGTCGGGTAACACAGGCGTTGCCAAAGGAGTTATCCAGAAAACGAATAGTGACAGTGCCAAACGCGTTCATAAAACGAGGTCTTCAGACGAAGGTGCCCGGATAAGCGCTACCCTGTACCTGGCGCAGTTGTCCTCACAAATGCTCCAAATTGCTTTTATATATATTAAGATAAAAATAGAACAAAAATGAAAATAATTAAAATAAAAAAATAAAATAAAATAAAAATGAATAAAACCGAAATATAAATAAATAAAAAAAAAAACTATGTTAAAAAATATATGGTCTATACATAAAACTGTTTGTCCAGACTGACTGACCGACTGACTGACTGATCAACGCACAGCCTTCACTGTAGTTACCTTATGTGATGAAGGTGCACGTTAAGACGGGGTTTGGGGAAATTTTTCGCAAAATCTAAACTCCTTCGGTAGAAATGCGATTCAAAGATTTTTTGGGTGAAGTTTTATGTGGTGTCAGATTTGCTTCAAACTTATTTTTTAGTGCTCTACATAAGAACTTAATGAATACGTGTTTCAGCGATTTGGGAAATTCCACCCACAACGTTTGTATGAGAGTTGTTTATTTACCGTCCGATCAGTTTAAAAATTATTTTCAAAGGTTTTTGAGAACATTTATTTTATACGTGCCACGGGCAATGTTGGGCTATACCCGCTAGTGTTATATATATGCAACAAAAAAAATAGATAATAGAAAAAAATCTGAGCCTGTGCTTCTTCATGTACTATTCCTTATGAGACTATTTCATGGAAAAGGCATTCTCAAATAACTTCGTTGCTTTAAGTCCCATCTTTCTAAAATGTACTTAACTTTTTGTCATAAAAACATGTATTAATACCAAAGGACACAACCAATTGATTCAAAAAGGAATTTTCTTTGATTTAAAGTGAAAAGTGGGGAAATGACCAAAAAGTTAGATATTTTGTTGTCTCTGGAACTCAAAATCTACGAGATTTAAAACCCTTTCTTTAAAAATTTATATTTATCGATACTCAGGGAATAGGTAAATGGCAAACCTATTCTTTCTACGACATAAGGGAATAATCGGTTGAAATTTCAAGTCTCTAGCTTGATGCGTTCCAAATCGACGCAGTTGCTTGTCCTGATCAAGATTACATATATATTTTAAGGGGTCGCTCATGCTTTGTCCTTGCACAAAACTAGCATACCCTTTTCAACGTACTTCCAATGATTACAGGGTATAAAAACAATTTTCTTGCGCCCACGATCCCACTTTCAATTCTCAAAAAAGTAAAACGATTTTCCACTACACTTTTAAGCAGCTTCACAGAAAATTGTTAAACAGATATAGAAAACATTTGATAATGGTTTAGTTATTCGGGAGAGTGAGACAGATACCGATTTTGCCCGTTAGCATTGAAATGTAAAGCCTCCGAAATGCACCTTAAGCCGAATAGTACACATAGACAAAAAGCGTTTAAAATCCAGTTCGATATCGACTTTACAAGCTGTGCAATACCACTTTTTGTTTTGTTTGCTCGCTGGCAAAAAGAAAAACTCATGGGAATCGAATAAATATTTTCATTTTCCTTTTGTTCAGATTGCATTTAAATGCTTGCAATCAGCAAAAATATAAAAACTGCAGCATCTCTTCGACTTTTCGGAACAGTTCATTTAGTCTGAATGGCAATGGACACAAGCTAAATCTGTTTGCAGCCTTTAATAGCCATGGCGGAGCTCATTGGGCATCCTTTAGGGTGCCATTCATGCTGTCATCAGCTGTTGGCTGCGGTTTTTCTCTCAATCCTTTTTGGTCAAATGTGCATAAATATTTATGGGATTAACTTACTGTTGGCGTAAATATTTAGGCGATTAAAGTAGATTGTTTTGTTTTGCGGGCTAAAACAAATTTGTTGTGGATAAAATTCAATAAGCCATAAAGGCCATTTAAGGACTGCTGCATCATAATGGTCGCAGGTGCAGTGTGTAGAGTGCGCGAATAAGAAGCACACTTGAAGAAGAAGAAGATTCAGAAAATGTTCCTATTTAAATCGTTTAGTATATATTTAAGGTTTCCTTTTATTTTCTTTGAAATTCTGTTTAAGTGATGCCCTAGCATTCAAGGAAAGCGAATGTTTGGAAAACAAGAGCAGCCATGCTTACTCTCTTGAGATCGTAAAATTTCTCGTCTCCTATTGTAGCGCATTCGTAGACGTTTTCGAGGTTAACATATGTAAAAAAAAAATACCGTATAATAAGAACACAAACTTAGCTTCTGTAAACATGACTGTCTAACCTAGATACACGACTATTAAATACTGTAAGCATCTGAACTGGGCTGTATCTATCTAAGCACTTAAGCATATACATAAGACCGGACAACGTCTAAGCCGTGTGTAAAATGAGATGCATTTCCTGAAGACCCTTCACCCATTGACAGGGATTTGTAATCTCAGCCTGTGCTCACGGCTCGACATAATGGCATTCTCATGTGCCCATCAACGGTAATACCCACAGCTACAACTGGATGTCCGTGTGTACCTCTGATTTGATATTGGCCTGGACATCTGCGGTGGTTAGCTTCAGGCCTGCGTGTGTTTCTTGGCCTAAAGAGTGTTCGATTACGAGCCACAAGAATTCAATTTTCCTTGCCAGCTGACATGTGAAGCGGCCAGTCAGCATTCGCGTCTTACATATGTGTGTAGGGTGTGTATGTGCGTTTATAGTTATTTTCATTTCACCATCATCTCAATTCAATTCAAAGAAATCAATAAGTCTGTGTGACACTTGTGTCACATTTGTGTCGAAATTTGTGGCGTTAATGCGTACAGTTTATGGCTTCTGTTGAGGCTTCTGCTTGTTGTTGCTGTTGCCATAATGTCCGTATTTATTACGTATACGTTCGACATTGTTTATGTCTGAAAGGGCATTTGTGTTAAATAGATACAGACATTTTTGGCATTCACATTGATTTGAGGCGCCTGCCAGAAATGAAGACATAAAAACTTATGAAAGCCCTCCACAAATGACAAAAAAGCAACAACAACAACAGCAACAAGCGACTGTCATCAGTTTTGGCAGTTCCTGTTGTTTCAGCCAAAAAGTGAATGTTCATAAAATCTATTGGGCGCCACAAGCGTAATACGAGAGGAAAATAAAACGCATCTAGCTTGACGGTCAACTTCAGTGATAGCCACAAAAATGTGAGAAAGAGTGAGAGTGAGAAAGAATATGAAGATAGCAGAGAAAGTACGAAATATCAAATAGATTGACATTTATGTAAGTATGGAAAACTATTCAAGAACTTGAATATGTTTTCATATGAGGTAAAATGAGATTCTAGTGTGACAAACTTATTTGAATAGATAGGCAGAATTCCTGGCTAACATTCCCCAGACAACAGTTTGTCATTTGTTTGGGTCGTTTTATTGTTTGCTCGAATAACTATGCAGTAGAGGAATTCCTTTCTATTGAATGCTTGCTCTTTAATTATGCTTTATTTCAGTCAAACAACAAACAAGATTTGTATACCATAATTTAAATTAAATTCAACTGAACGGCTTACACTGAGCGACTAAACCAAGTGCCTGAAGCTCTTCCATTTATCATCGAGTCTGTTAATTGGTTTCTTAACAAAAGCAATGTAATAACGATTTAACTGAACTGCAATTTAAACCGAACACGCAATTGCAAATAATTGTTTTCCATGAGCCGCAACATAAACCATATTAAACGGAACCTAAACATATAAGCTTCCGAAAACGGTTTATTTCCTTGGATTTGTATTTTTATACCCTTGCAGAGGGTATTATAATTTTGTCGTGAAATGTCTAACGCATAGAAGGAGACATCTCCGACCGCATAGAGTATATATATTCTTATTCAGCATCAACAGCCGAGTCGACATAGCCATGTCCGTCTGTCTGTTTCTATGCGAAGTAGTCCCTCAGTTTTAAAGCTATTTTTATGAAACAGAAGTTTCAGAAGTCCCCCTTTCTGATGCACGCAGCACATATGTCAAAACCAGCTGGATCGGACCACTATATCATATAGCTGCCATAGGAACGATTGGTCGAAAATAAAGTTGTATGAAACAAAACGTAGTTTACCAAGATATCTTGATCAAACTTGGCATTTATTAGTTTTACTATGCTCCTCATATATATGCAAAATCATATTAAGAGCGGATCACTATATCATATAGCTGCCATAGGAACGATCGGCCGAAAATTTAGTTGTTGCATAGAAAACATTTTTGTTTATCAAGATATCTTGACCAAACTCGGCATTAACTATTTTCCCTGTGCTTCTTAGATACAGGCAAAGCACTATAAGCATTATTAAAAGGTTGGGTCTGCAAGGGTATTAGATCTTCGGCGTGCCGAAGATAGCCTTTCTTTCTCGTTTCTAATAAGATTTGCTGAACTTTTCTTTATATTTTAATGAGACTTTTATTTGGCTAGCTCTAGCTCTTTGAGGTTTTTAGTGTTTTTATTAAAACACAATTTAGCACAATTTTTCAACAAAATATATTCCGACTCACCTTGAGAATCATCATCAAGAAGGAGCAAGCGTATGTTTTGTCAGCTGTGAAGTTTACAAATTTTAGCGATTTTAGCGTTACATTTAATAAACGATAGTTTCAATGCCCTAAAGATAATAAACAAATGAAACATATTTAAATATATGTATATATATATATATATAATAATATTTGCAGTAATTTAATTTATAATAAATTAAATTGTAACATTGCAAATTTAAAATAAACAAGTAAGAGTTTCTAGTCGGGAGCTCCCGACTAGGGGATACCCTGAACCCTCTTCTTCCAAAATCAAATGCATATATATATTATATCTATTTTAGAAGCTACATGTCAAGTTTGGTGACTCTAGCTCTTATTATTTACCAAAATTGCCCAAAAAACAGGATATCGATATCGATTTTTATCGATTGCTTGGAAACGGAGTAAGTTATCGATTATCGGAAATAAACTCGATCTGCGCAGGCACTGGGAGCACCTACATCTAAAATATCAAGTCTCTAGGTTCTGAGATCCTTGCGTTCATACATACGGACGGACGGACGGACGGACGGACAGACGGACATGGCTAGATCGACTCGGCTATTGGTGCTGATCAAGAATATATATACTTTATGGGGTCGGAGATGCTTCCATCTGCTTGTTACACACATTTGGACTTTGCACAAACACAATATACCCTTATACCAATTTTTAATGGGTTCAGGGTATAACATACCCAGTTTTAATGGGTTCAGGGTATAAAAACAGGTTCACGAATTGAACCACTGGTACTGGCTCCAACCCTAAGCCGAACCACTGAAAACTAGCATTCGTGTTTATACCTAGGTTGTGATCGAACCTCACCGTTTAATTGTAAATTTCCCTATTCCCTATTGAATATTTGACAAATAGCTCAATTTTTAGTTTAATTGAATGCGTCTCGTCTTTGCCAGCCGTTTATTTTTGCATTTGCCTTATGCCAATGCTAAGCGGATTTCTTAAGGTATTTTTTAATATTTGCCCTCAATAAAGAAAAGTACAAGACACTATCAACGTACTAGATTTTTAAACTTTTTTTGAACTCAAGCAAATTTTTGGCCCTAATAACAAAGTCCGCGACCATGGCCAACCATGAGTCCCTGGTCTTGTCCACAGAGTAAGAGCTTTAAAGACAGCAAATAAGCCAAGTCGCTGGGATCTGTGCTGTGTTTGCTCAAATCTGCATAATGTGGTGGCAGAGCATTATGCTCCATGGGCGGTAGACGCCACCCAGACCCCACATTCTGTCACGCTTTTAGCCCGTTTAGTTGGCCACCCTTGAAGCGCGACGCGCTGAGCGCTGCAGCTGAGCAACTTTTGCTATTCTTTTTAATCACTTAATAAAACGCGGCAACATCATCAACAGCAAATTCATTTGGGTATTCAGCTTGCCGAGGCTTTTGTTTATGCCAGCGACGACGACGACAACGACGACAACAACAACAACTGCAGCTAGTGGAGACAAGCAGTGCGTACCAACAATTAAGTCGCATTTGTGCTAAACTTTTGGATTTCGAAAATATGTTAAGACTTTTGTTCAACTTGTCCGGTTGCAAAACTTTTAAGCCCCGCCTCCCTACCCCAACGCCACGCTTGCCGCAAAGTGGCGTTATCATGCAGCACAGCTGCATTGGGACCAGGTTGGGTGGGGGGTTTGGGGTCAGGTCTGTATGCCTGGGGGTTATTTGCTGGCGTTGACTCTTAAAGGCGTCGCTGTTGCAGTTACATTTCATTTGCCACACAGCAGCAGCAGCAGAAGCAGAAGCAGCAGCAGCCCCAAATGGCTGCCCTCAATAAAGTTGTACATATGAATTTAGCGACTTTGCCAACATGCGCCCCAAGCACTGAGTCAACATTTATGACATTTCTTATGCTCACTTCACCCTGCCAAGCAACCTAGCCAGCCAGTGGCAGCCCTGGCAATGCATAGATGCTGCTTTTGCAAAACTTTTCAATTGCATTTAAACTTTGTCTAGCGTAATTTGGCAACGCCCATACCCGTGCCCATGCACATATACCCTACATTGCCTCTGGCCATGTCCTGTTCGCCTTGCATTTTCCCCATTGCCTTTCAGTTGGGTGCGTGCCACGCTTTATTCACGCTGCGTTTGCTTTGTTTCGTCTGCTTTTGCTTTTTATGATTATTAAATTTGTCAGTTTTTTTCTCATCTTGTGTGCATGGGATAGTTGTGTTCTGTTCTATCAGTTGCCGTAGATTCCATTTACCACATATACACACAACAAAAAAAAAACTATTGAGTTAAGATGTGGCATCCACAAAGTTGCACGTTTCGTATCGAAGAAATAGAACAGATGGAAAACGTCTTCTTTGGGTAAAGATTTTAAATAGGTTTAACTTCTTTCTTACAGTTAGTCGTAAGCTCCTATCTAAGGAATCATAAGTTGGGCTACATCTTATAAAGTCAGATTACAAAAATATGCATGTCCCATAAAAAATTAAAAGTTTCAATTTAATTATTTATTGTAACTAAATAAAAATTTTGACTAAGAGCCTCAAGAGATGTTACATTTGAAAATGAGATTAACAAATAAAATGTTCCTTACTTCCCAAAAAAGCGAATCTTAGGGTATCGCGCAGTTACTATGTTTTTCTTGCACTATGTTAGTTACAAAAGTTTTAATACCTACTAAAAAATGTGTAAATAGCCTTATTAGAGTTACGGAATTGTACATCAATCAGATGAAATTATATGCTATGCTATAAATTATACATGCTAATGATGAGCATTCGTAGGTATTGTACATCAGCGAATGACTGTTTATTGTGACTGTTAGATTATTGATTATATGTAAAAAGACGTACTTAAGGTACGCCACTGAAAATTCTAAAACAGGCAAATATAAGTTACAATATTTAGTTCAGGTAATTTTTACCCAAAAATTGACAAACATACGGTAGAAATTTTATTGCATTTAAAGAGAGGAAAAGTCAGAGATATAAAAATCACAGTTGAATTCATGAGAATTGCATAGAAGAGCAATAATTAAATTCAACAGAATCGCATAGAAGGTATATCCATATGTAAAAACTTTGGTGGCATTTATGAAACTGAGAAAATATGAAACACTGACGTTTAAAATCTGAAAAAAAAACAAGATCCATGAAAGCGTTATATGCTATAGTTCGGTTTGTACTATACATATCTGTGTGCACTTCTGACACACAAAAATGAATAACAGCGTCTAATTGAGCAATCAGCCAGTCAGTGCTCCTTAACGGCATCGAAAAGCAAGTGCAGCTGCAAATTGAAATAGCAAAATGCCAAATTGCTGGCAATAATTATGTTTAATAACAAGGCGATGAGCGTTCTGCAGATAATGATAACGACTTGGACGTGACCAGCCGGAGGGAAACACAGAAATGAAAGCGGTACGAATCACGGCCTTGGGCGACAACAAAGAATGCTGGAATGAGGATTGCAGCTACAATCCCAATTGCATTGTCGTCTGTCTATCTGCCTGTCTGCTGTGGCAGAGTGTCGCTAACGCTGTTCGCTTTGGCTTTGGCTCTGGTAGGCCAGGTAATGACTAACGACCCAGCGAACCAGGAAGCCAGCCATACCTGTGGCAGCGACACCGGCGCCCGGCACAGGAAACATACCGCCATAATAGCTACAACTATGGCCGCCTCGCACAATGGAACGGAAGTGAAGCTCGGCGAGCAGTCAACGGATTCGTAACCGTTGTCATAATCACGAGGCCTGACTATCTGCCAAAAGTACACTGGCATTATCAACACCAGGCACGCCGCGCCACGTCGACAGTCAAGGACACAAAAATGTTGCAGGTGATTTAAATGGGCAATTGGTATAAAATGCGCTGAGCCGCATTCTATGCCAGATTGATCTCGTTAGCGGGGTGGGCTACGCCTTCATAGTATGAATTACTAGCGTGTAGTTAATAGGCGCCGTGAGCCATTCATTTAGCAGCTGAACGTACATAATTATGTCACATTATCCATACGAATAATAGACACATGAGTAGCGAAACAATTTTTGTGACAAAAACACGCTGGACACAACATTTACTGCCCTCACTGGCTTAGCTTCGGTCTCGCTCTCAATCTTACTCTTTCTCCCACTGCCACTCCCACTGTTACTCTCAGTCACAATCCTTGTGTATGGCTTAAATTTATGCGCATATGTTAAACATAGCTCACAACTCATAACTTACAAAAATATGCAATCAAAATACATTAAAGCAGCTTAATAGACGTGCCACATGTTCTCTGGCCGGCACAGGCTGGACAGGCTGATTCATGTGCCTAGCAGCCGACAAAGGATAACTGCGCTTTAATACGAACGCTTTTTCAGTACAGCGAATCGAAAATAATCTCTTTACGAGCTCTTGTCGTCCTCCTATATCCTTTAAGTTTTGTTTAGGTTTTTCATTTTATATCCCTAGAAGTAAAGGGATTTAGACACGACCACACAACTGCGGTACACTCTGTTCAAAGTGTGAATACCATTTTAATGAATCGAGGCGAGCCAGAAGTTAAGAACATAAAAAGTTCAGAAAATATCAATATTTGTAATTTTTGGGTCAATGCTTTGAGGAATTTATGAATGAATGAATTTTAATTTCAATATTTTTAAATGTCGCCTTACTACGTGATTCTCATGAATTTAAGTAAGCCCACCGGAGTTTTAAACTTTGATCTGATAAGTATTAAACATATTGGTTAGGGAATTCACGAGTCTTACTCTAAATAAGCAAAATAGTTTGTCTTAAGTGACTGATTGCCTAACTGACTGACTGACTTACTGGCTGATTGGTGGGCAATGCATAGATCAAACCGTGTAAACAAGGGAGCTGGGTTAGCTAATATGATAAGCTATTAATACGTGAGCTCTTTCCGTGTGTACACTCAATAAAAACTAAGGTTATAGTCTAAACACTTATATTAAACTAAATTTTGTACATCAGTGTATGCGTGTGTTAATCTGTGTGCCTGCGTGTGTATATGTGCGAATATTAATAAAATGATTCAATAACACAGCACGTAAAGTTTGAATGTCAAAGAACACAAAGCCCATGGGCTCCAAATGCCGCTCAAGAAACAAAAACTGGGCCTGCTAAACGTGACAAAACACGGCACACCTACAGAACCTTTCCACCAAGCACACATACACAGATATGCATATTTGAACACAGATACTCGTACTAAAGGGTGCACAGCCTGTACATATAGAAAAACGGTAGAAAAACAACAACGACAAAATAACAATATTATTGTAAGGCAGCAAAGCAAAAAATTCACTTAGTTGGAGCTAATAAATGTCAACGATAATGTTGGACATTATATATGCACACATACGTGTGCATATAAACACACTTACATACTTCAACAGGCATATGTATGTCAAAATAAATATGTATAGAATGTACACCAGGAAAAAGCACTCTATTCTCAAATAAGCTGAGCAAGTGTATTGTGTACAATTTTATGTGTGCTAAAATCAAATTTATCTAATACTTATATCATTTAAAATGTTACATTATATTGTATCATTGTCTATATATATTATTTTTGAATTATTATTATTATTTTAATATTCAAATTATCATTATTATTTTCGTAGTATTAATATTTGATTTCATACATTAACGTCTGAAATGAGCTTCGGCTCAGACTTTATAATATAACTCTATCATTTCCGGGGACTTGAACTTTTAAGCCTATATATATATTATTAAAATTCTTAAACAATTTAAGCAATTTAAATTCAGGAAAATAAAATTCAAAGCTCGACTTTCTGTTTAAAGAATTAATTTCATTTCGCTTTTAGTACAAAAATATGCGCTTGCACGTTTCTCTGCAAATGTTTTGAAAAAGATTTGCACAAGTTTTTGGTGGCAGTGTATACATACACGTAGTTTTAGCAGGTTGTTTCTGTCATTGGTCCTGTTCTTGTTGTTGGCTGTAAGTCATACTCTTGAGTGTGTGTGTGTGTGTGATTGTGTGTGTGTATGAGTGTGATATATAAGGACACTCAAACATAAAATATGTACACATATGTGCATATGAACGACCTTGTCAAGGGGTTGTTTGTTGCTTTGGTTTTTTTTTATTATTTTTATTTTTATTGCTTCTATTGCGAATAAATCCCCTTTGCAAGTTAATTTCAGCAGAGAATTTTTGCGCCCTTCCGGCCCCGCGTTACTCTACTCTAATTTAATTAATTACACTAGCCGAAGTACATAGAAGATAACACATGTAAAAGCAGCCAAACAAGCGCGCAATAAACTGCTGTTGGCATATAATCAAAAAATGAAGCTGCGATGGGGCGGGGATATGTCTATGGGTTGGCTTGGGCTGAGGCTGGGCTAGGCTTGGATGTTGCACGTAGCACACTGCGCCTCTTGGTGTGACTGGGACTAGTTTATGACATGGCCAGACTGCTGTAGTTGTTGTTGTGCTTGCCAGGCAAAGTTCGAATTGGGCCCTGTGCATGACCAGCCGCTTGGCTTAGCAGCAAACTCATCAATCTAATCCTCAGTTATTTCCGTGACATTTTCTTTGTTAACGCTGACGCAGTCGGCGACAAGCGTCGGCAACATCCGCACCTATTTAACTCTTATGGGCTTAAGGCCTGGCGACCAGCAACACGGCCAAGAGACAGGCGCACACACAATGAAACACATTGAAACAGTTTCATTTACATTTCAGTTAACGTCCCTGGACAGGAGAAGCCTTTGCTGTTGGCGTTGACTTTACCGTTGCCGTTGCCTTAGCCATTGCTTCTAACTTTGCTAGGCCCGTGCTAAGGCCACAGTTGCCGCACCGTTTCCGGTTTTATGTTACCACCTTGTAACGCCATAAAAAATATGTCCGCTTTGACTACACCAGACCAGTGAACAGGGCGCAGGTGGCGAAAGTTAAGCAAAGTCTCCTCTGGCAACAGCCTTACAAATATATATATATGCCGTCGCCTGTCATCGCCGGAATGTGCAGTCACAGGCTCCAAACTAGGCCGGGGCCAAGCGTCTAGGTTGGAGCCTGTGTTTCGGCAGTGGAATACGTGATTGTTTTGTCATTGATGTTCATTATGAGCCCTTAGCGATCGCTGAAAATTGCCCTTTGCTGTATTCATCAAATAATCCAATTAAATTATCGGTATATAACAATACCCAGCAGCATGTCACTCATGGGGTATCTTAACGTTTACCTAGCTGATACGTTTTAAACTTAATTGTGTTGTTTGATGATTTTAATAGCCTGTGTCCAAGGGCAAGAGTTTTGAACTTTGCAAAAGAATTCAATTTCTTGTCACCCAGTTTGATGAAACGCTTCTTTAATGATAGATTTGCGGGTCTCAAAACCAAAATGGATTGTTAAACATTTAATGTTAGTTTTTTTTTTCTAAATTCTAAGACTTTCCTTGCAAAGATAATGCGACTAGGCCGATTAAAAAATCGTAAGATGCGAACTTCAAGGTGTTCGGTTTCAAAGTGCGCATCGCCAGCAAATAGAGCAGTGAATATAAACACAATGACTTTGCTAAGCATTTAACTTATATTCATTTCTTCTTCTTCTTCGTAGTTGGTCAACAAGAAGGATTAGTCGAAACGTCGCCTGGCACACGGGTCGTATGAGCAACGCGGGCCGGTCGTGTCCGTGTCCCCCCCCCCCCCCCCCCCCCCCCCCATCAGTCGGTGCCATTTTCTTTTCAAAGCTAATGCTTGACACACATTTTTAATGCTCCAATGACTTTGCTGTCATGCTTTCTTCTATTCTGTTTAATACACTTGTAGAGGGTATTACAATTTTGTCAAAAAATGTGTGACGTACAGACGGATAAATTACATATATATATATATGTCTTAATTAGTGTCGGCAGCTGGGTTGATATCGTCGATATGGGGTCCGTCTGTCTAATTGCAAAAATATCGTTTAGTTTTGCATATCACTCATGTTTCTTTTTTTTTTTTTTCTTTTGCAGGCAGTTTAATAGAATCAAAATATTATATAGCAGTCGTTTGAAAATAAAGTTCTTATGTAACTTTTTTATTTCCCAGGCATATCTGGACTAAGCCGGGTATTAACAAACTCCTTAGATATACGCAGCATCGGACATCATTATCTTTTAGCTTCAATCTGTTGAAAAATTATTTGTTGAATGGAAAACTGTTCTGTTTATCAAGATATCCTAACCAAGCTCAGCAAAAGATTTGCTGGGCTCCCAACATTAAAGAAGATCCCTTTATCATATGGCTCCTACAGGCACAAACCATTGGAAATAAACTCGTTTATGAGGGTGTTTAATGTTCGGTATAGCCGTTATTTCTGGCTTCTTACGTTATTTTTTTCTTGAATTTTTTTTTTAAAGGTCTGTAGGCCGCAGAGGCAGAGAATCGGAATTGGGAACAAGTTGGTTGACGCCTGTGTGAGGCTTAAAAGCAAAGTTATGTCAGGCTCAACTCAAATGCATTGCATCAATTAAGTGCGGTGCGCACATGTGGACAGTAAAAAGTCATCGACAAATGGCTAATGGTCAACGGGCCAATATTGGCCGACCGCACACACGCACACACATAGGCAGACGTAGAGACAGAGAGACAGAGACGCACAGCTTGGCCCTAATCCGGAGCTTAGGCTGGACAGGATTACAAGCACACGCCACTCAGCCACTCAATGCAATTGAATTGAAATCTAAATCTGTTCATACGGTGTAAGTTAAGAGCCTCAACTATTAGGCAGTTGGTTTCCAGTTCGAGTTTGGGTACGAGTTTGGGTTTGGGTTTGGGCTTCGGTTCTCGGCTCTTTGGCAATTTATATGCCAGACTCGAAAAAGAGTGCGGTCGCAATCAGCAAATGGCCAACAGAGCCGCCTGGACTAACCAATAACAGCGATAATTTTGTGGCCAAGTCGCCGGTCTTGTTTTTGGGACACCGCACAGAAAAAAAAGCACGTGCCTAGCTAGCGAACGACCCAACGGCCGAGTTCATTTGAAGCTTTATTATAGTGCAAAGCCGGAGGCCTCGAAAATCTCTGGCATAGCATAGGCAGCCAGACTGTGCAGGCCAACCAAATCAAATTATGGGTTCAAAGTCAATCAAAAATGTTAATTAATATGCCACGCATTTTAGGCTGATTGCTAAATATGGATAATTCAGTGCGGCCCAAGCGAAAGGGGCTGTGAAAATAACTAACTCTGAAGCAGCTATTAATTTTATTACTGCTTCTAAGCTGTAGTCAGCCGCTCGACCCTATTGTCGTTGGATTCCCAGTCAGGTGAATGCCACAACGGGCAGCCTCATCGTCAGCGCCAGGTTTAACGTACATGTGACCAAAATCACAACAACCGCAGCCACAAGCACAACCATACAGCCGCAGCCACAGCCACAGCCACAACCACAAGCACAAACAGCTACAGTTCGCAGCCACAGTGCGCAGCCACAGCCATGTTCACCAACAATGACGATGACGACTGATCTCCCTGGTGGCATTTGAGTGAAGTGCTGCGTTATGGGCATTTGAGGCACAATAAAAACGAATTGTAACAGGGCCGACCGCCGAATCGGAATTGGAAGTGAGGCAACATTTAGTCATGGGTGTGTACGTGTGTGCAACAAATGCAAGCTGCAGAGCAACATACGTTGCAGCTAAATTTAGAGAGCTCTTTTCTAAAGCACCGTAATTCAATGCCACCAGACTGGCTGCATGCAAAAACTAATTTCAATTCACATACTAGATCAGCCTTAACGATGCTTGTTTCTTTGTTAAGAATTTTCACTTCTAATCAGAACGAAATATATGTCTATATAATATTAAATGACAAAATAATAGCCTGTTTTAAGCCCACCAACTTGAGGTCAATGCTTGTCATAAGCAGCAACAACAGCAAGGCATAAGCAATAAGCATTAAGATTGAGCAGGTTGTTTGTATAGCTATCACAAAAACGTCCCGATTCTATCATCAGCAGAGTTTGCTACAGACTCTAGATTTGAGGGGTCTTATGCTCTGTTTGAAGTCATAACCACTTGAGAATCATAAGAAATGATAAGGCAGCAAAGCCTTATATCTCATATGTTTACCTCTATAGCACACTCTTTGCCTGCGAGAGACCATAGTTCTTTATATAGAAAACAGGGGATAAAAGTCTGCGAAAGAGCATCGTACTTTATATAGAAAATAGGGGATTAAAGTTTTCTGTTTTCTTGAGAACTTCTTCTGTTAATTAAATGGTAAAATTATATTATTAAAATATTTAGCCATGTCCATCCGTCTAGCTGTAAGAAGTCATCATCGATCTGGGCAGCTGGAACGGCTAAAAACTTCAAATATGAAATATATATTCTCATATATCACAAGTAGAACTTGTTTATCATTCATTTTTGTCGATATTTAGCTCCATTTTCAGAATATCCTTAAATTTTGAATTTGAGACATGATTTTTGAAGGATAACTCGAGGATCATAAGAGCTATATATACCGACATTTATTACCTAGCTTCTCTACTTGTGTATATAACTTTTTTTTATACCCTGAACCCATTGAAAATGGGTAAAGTATATATGTTCTTGATCAGCATCAATAGCCGAGTCGATCTAGCCATGTCCGTCTGTCTGTCCGTCTGTTCGTCTGTCCGTATGTATGAACGCAAGGATATCAGAACCTTTAAGAGCTAAAAACATGAAATTTTAAATGTAGGTCCTCCTACAGCCTGCGCAGATCGAGTTTGTTTCCGATAATCATACATTTTTCCGTTTCCAAGTAATCGATAAAAATCTATATCGAAATATCCTGTTTTTTGGGAAATTTTGGTAAATAATAAGAGTCAGAGTCACCAAACTTGACATGTAGCTTCTAGAATAGTATATATATATGCATTTGGCGTTGGAAGAAGAGGGCTCAGGGTATCCCCCAGTCGGGATCTTCTGACTAGAACCTGTGACTTGTTTTAAATTAAAAAAAACAAAAACACATTTATAGGTGGGCCCATGCGTTTTGGCATCCAATTCATTTTTGTGCCATATCGAAGCTTTACCATGTTAATGAGCACTGTTGCGCTATTGAGCTTTTTCAATAGCTTTCACAAATAGAAATAATTAACTATTTATTTTTTGTGTTCAAAATTGTTTTATATTTCTTAGTTACGAGAAGCAGGCAAACCCGAATTGGTCTGTGCTTACTATTTAAGAACAATAGTTTATATATAGGCAAGCGAACCCGAATTAGTACTTGCCACTTTTAGCGAAGAGACAATTATTAGTTATAATTTTGAGTAATGCAAGTGGCCGATGCGTACCAAATGCATGAAGCGAACTGACTTAACTAACTCGATGCGCAGCTTCGAGGCATTCGCATAAGTAAAGCTAGGGCAATAAAACGATCGTTACAGCGAAGAGCGGCAGCTCTATGTAAATGAATTATTAAGAGCGAAATTTAGGCACTTGCTTTGCAGAGCGAGTATTATAAGATAAAATTAAGATGCTGCTCTTATCAGTTGCGAGGTCGCTCCAGTTGTTTTGGCTGCGTAACCAGACATTCTCCCCCCGTTGGAAGGCATGGGCTTTCAACAGATTCCCTAATGGGCAATAGGCATAGCTTGTTTGCAGCTCTTCTCGTTTCTCCTGTTGCGGTGCGCAAAATGGCTACTCGAGCGACTCCATCCTTTCCCACGATTAACTCTGTGATTCTCGCCAGTGGCCACCGTAGAGGGGGCCGATTTTCATCCTTTACGAGGACTATGTCGTTGACGCATAGGCCTGGTTTCGGAGTACGCCATTTGGAGCGCTGCTGAAGCAGTGTTATTCTTCACGCCAGCGAGACCAAAACAGTTGTTGGAGGTACGTTACGCGTTGCCAACCATCCAGACGATTGAATTGAAGGTGCGTCACATCAGGTTCAAAGAACGATGAGCTGGGTCCACCAATCAAGAAATGAGCTGGAGTGAGCACATCTAGATCTGCTGGATCTTCTGAAAGAGGAAACAATGGCCTGGAATTAATTATCGCTGCTATGTGGCAGACTAGGGTGCGAAACTCTTCGAAGTTGAGAACACAAGATCCAACAGCACGATAAAAATGATGTTTCGCTGTCTTCACTGCTGCTTCCCAAAGGCCGCCAAAATGCGGTGAACGAGGAGGTATAAATTTCCAATCAATGGAATCAGCCATGCAAAAATTATGCACTGACTCAATATGATTACGACTTATGAATAGACGCTTGAGATCCAGAAGCTCGTTTTTGGCGCCGACAAAGTTGGTAGCGTTATCCGACCATATCTGAGATGGCCTGCCTCAAGTCGATATAAACCTCTTAAGCGCATTCAAGAAAGAAGCTGTCGACAGATCCTTGACCAGTTCCAGGTGAACCGCTTTAGTCGCGAAGCAGACGAAGACAGCCATGTAACATTTGACTGGAGCTTTATTTCGTACGTCTGGCTTATAGAAAAATGGTCCACAATAGTCAACACCAGAGACTTCAAAGGCTCGACAAGCAGTCAAACGTTCTTTAGGCAGATCACCCATTATATGCTCTATTAATCGAGGCTTGGCACGAAAGCATCTCACACATTTTCCAACCACCTTGGATACGGTCTTCCTTCCACCAATCGGCCAATACTGCAACCGAATATGAGCAAGAAGTGCCCGTGGACCAGCGTGTAAGTCCCGATTGTGAAACCGTGTGATGACTGAGTTTGTGATGGGGTGGTGAGACGGGAGAATTATTGGATGGCGAGAGTCGAAATCCAGCGAAGAGTTTTTCAAGCGCCCATCAACTCTAAGAATTCCAAAATCATCCAAAAAAGGGTTAAGTGATGCGATACAACTGGACGGTTTAACAACTCTTCTCGATTGCAATGAATTGATCTCTTCCCACAGGTGTGCTCTCTGGACAAGCCTTAATAAGAGTTGGGTCCCATGTTGTATATCAGACACCGTTAGTCCAGGATGCCTGCTTCTGTGTATGAATTTATAAATATATCCGAATATACGCTGCATTGTATCAAATGAGTTGACGTATTTACAAGTGACAGTTATATCAACGAAGGGAGATGACGCAATAAGGACCCTTTTTTTAAGTTCGAGTTCTGTCCTTTCTGACAAGCAAGAGGCAGGCCAGTCCAATTTGTTTTTAACTAGAAATTCTGGGCCGTTGAACCACAGTGACGATTTATCTAATTCACTGGGCGTAGATCCTCTCGAGAGTATATCTGCCGGGTTGAGTGCAGTAGGCACGTAACGCCATTCCATGCCATTAGTTAGCTCTTGAACTGCTGTGACGCGATTAGCCACAAACACATTGAGCTTGCAGGGCTCAGTCCTTATCCAGGAAAGGCATACAGAAGAATCCGACCAACAGTAGAATTTTCCATTGAACAGATTCATTTTAGATATCTCACGCATGAGATTAGATAATAAGACGGCACCACAGAGCTCTTGCTTTGGAACTGTGATTGTTTTCAGAGGAGCTACACGCGATTTGGAACACAACAGCTGACAACTGGCTGATGTTCGTCGAGAAAGGACGTAGGCACAGGCCCCATATGCTTCGATGCTGGCGTCGCAGAAACCGTGAACTTCTAACTCTGCTGCAGGTATTGACACGAGACGAGGAAATTTAAGAAACTGTGCCTTCTCAAAACTGCAGCAAAGATCATGCCAAGCTGTTGCCAGTGATGATGGCAAGCTCTCGTCCCACTCAAGCTTCTCCTTCCAGATTTGCTGCATAAAGATTTTAGCCTTGGCAATTACTGGCCCTATGAGTCCAAGCGGGTCATACAAGCGAGCTATGGTCGATGGTATTGACCTTTTGGATGGTTTAGATCTCTGCTGAATGGACGAAAACGAAAACAACAATCGATCCGACGCTGAGTCCCAAGCGAGTCCAAGAGTTTTGGTGATGTCGCTACCATCATCAAACTTTAGGGAAGATTCTCTGTCCTCTACGGGTATCCCTTTCAGTACAGCAGAATTGTTTGAGCACCACTTTCGCAACTTGAAGCCCCCACTTGCCAAGATTCCAGCCGTCTGATTAAGAAGTTCCTTTGCTTCTTGAATTGAATCACCCCCTGAAATGAGGTCATCAACGTAGAAGTCACGCCGCAAAATCCGAGATCCAATTGGAAAATTGGTTTCCTCATCCATAGACAGCTGATGCATAGCACGGATAGAGAGGAATGAAGCTGGCTTTGTTCCGTATGTAACTGTATCCAGCTTAAAAATCCTTATATCCTGTTCTGGCGAGTCTCGCCACAGAATGCATTGGAGAAAATCATCCGGTGCTGAAACGCGTACGCAGCGATACATTTTTTCAATATCTCCTGTTAGGGCGATCGGGAAATTACGAAAGCGAAGAAGGATATGAAACAGAGAGCTTTGAATAACAGGTCCAGCCATCAATATTTCATTTAATGAATAACCTGACGAGGTAGCTGCTGAGCCGTCGAAAACGACTCGCAATTTTGTCGTTGAACTGTCTTCTTTAAAGACACAGTGATGAGGAAGAAAGTATTGACAAAGTCCTATAGACTCTGGAGCAACAGGCGACATATGACCAAGATCCAAATATTCCTTTAGAAAGTTTGAATATTGAATCTTCAAATCTGGACGATTTTGTAGTTTGCGTTCCAGGGTCAGGAACCGACGAAAGGCTTGTTGGTATGACGTCCCCAGACATTCCAAACTTCGCTTGAAGGGTAAACGAACTGAATATTGGCCACTAGGCAGTCTGATATGAGTCTTTACGAAATGTTCTTCACAGATGTTTTCTTCCTTTGAAGTGGTAGGTGTACTTTCCAAGCAGGATTCTATCTCCCAAAATCTTCAAACCAATTCATCAGCACGTTCATCAGAACTTGACTCAAGTTTGCCCGCAGTATGCTTTGCCATTAACATAGAACCACTCAAGCGCGGTCCGCCTCCAGAAACTACCCAACCAAGCCGTGTTTTTTGAAGACACGGTAGTCCTGGGAGAAGCCTTATCTGGCCGACGCTGAGAAGGTCGTAAAACAGGCTAGCTCCAAGTAGCAAGTCCACGCGTTGAGGCTTAAAGAAAGACGGATCTGCAAGTTTTATGTTATCGGGAATGTTCCAATTCGTCGTGTTGATAGTAAAACTCGGTTGACTATCAGTTATGTTAGGCGCTACCAGAGCTGTAAGGCATGTTGAGTATTCAGAGACTTGAGACTGTATTGTGATGGTGACCGTGTTTCCTTCTGTTTCAAAACGAGAATCTCCTAGACCAGAGACAATGGCTGAGGACTTTTGCTTCTTTAGCTGAAGCTGTTGAGCAAGGCGCGACGTTATAAGGTGAAGCTGAGAACCAGAATCCAAAAGGGCACGACAAGGTATCAAAGTGCCGGAGCGATTTTTAACAAAGATCAAAGCCGTAGCCAAGACGACAACATCACTACTAAAATACTGGGCAACAAGAGATGTGGAGGTAGATGGCGATGACTTAGCGAAAGAGGCATGGGCTATCGGCGATGAATTTGCAGGCTCAGTCAGCTGACCAGACGGAAATACGGAATTGTTTAAATGCAGCAGAGAATGATGTTTCGCCCCGCAGGTCCGACAGCATCCAGAGCTGCATGATCGCAATTGATGACCTTTCTTTAGGCAATTCAAGCACAATGCAACTCGTTTTGCCTCCCTAAGCCGTAATGCAGGGGTCAAATTTCCAAATCGAGAACAATTATATATACTATGACCAGGGCTGTCACAAAAGACGCAGACAGGGGCGTCGTGGTTAGTGGCGATAAATGACGATCTACTGGTGTTAATTGCTCTAGTTTTTCCCACCTGATGGCTAGGGGCATAGCTTGCCATAGCAAAATTTACGGTTTCCATTGTTCGGCATCTCTGCTCCAGAAACGTAGCCATATGCTCCCACGATGGTATTAAGTTGACGAACGACGAATCCTCTAGCCTTTCTTCCCATTTGGCTTGTGATATTGGATCCAGCTTTTGTAAAATAATCTGCACAATGATGCATCCAGCGATTTGTTCGGAGTTGCCCATGCTCTTTAACGCGCAAAAATGTGCGTTGAATTGGTCGGATAACTCCCTTAGCGACACGGCCGATCCACCTGCCACCCTCTTGAGCCCCAATATCTCAAGTATGTGTGCCTGAAAAACCAAACGTCTATTATTAAACCTTTTCTCCAATAAATTAAGTGCTATGGCATAATTATCGTTTGTTATTTCCAATGATCGAATCGCGTCCAGCGCTGTATCCTTCAGGCACGAACGAAGATGCTGCAGCTTTTCGATATCTGCTAGGTCAGGATGATTTTCTATGACTGTTGTGAACATAGAATAAAAGTCGGCCCATTCTGTGTAACCACCACTGAACGTAGGCAACTTTATAGAGGGTAATGTTGGCGGTGCCTTAGCTCTAACTGTCTGCGAGGGCAGCACAGATTGGTCGCGAAATGTTGAGCAGGGCAATATTGAGACACGTTTCGCAATTTCACTCCGAACCGAAATTTCCATAGAAACTGCTAACTCGTCGAAGTCCTCACGCAATTGGTTACCGATTTCATCAAAGTCTAGTTCTTCGACGCTAGTGTGAGTAATATCAAATGAGGTCTGAAGCCGCTCGATTTGCTTCAGCCTAACACTAAGACCGCACTCATCAATTACACTAAGTGGCGAATTAGTTAGAGCATTGCGAAGTGTTTGCAAACTGTCATAAATTGAAATGGCTTTGCGCTTCAGAAAGGTCACCCTGTTTGCAGAGGGCACTGCACTAGAGGCATTATTTTCGGTTGCCATTAGAAGCGTGATAGAAAGCGCGTGCGAAACTAGCTGAGTAACTAACAACGGTGATCGCTAGTACATGCAAACCGTTCAAAAAACAATAGTTGTACAACAAGAACTTCGGCGAACGCAAGTGTCAAGCTATGTAATGAAGCAACGGCAATAGCTTTTACATGAGTACCGCACGAATGAGCAAATACTTTAAGCGACCGAGAGAGTAGGCAAAGCGACGGCGATAAGTATGTATGTATATAAAGTGCACAAAACGAAATGCCAGGTGATGTCTTTTAAGATTATTGCTTTAATGTAAAGCAAATAATCTTACAACAACAAAAATAAGTATCACGTCGGGGTCACCAAAATGTTGCGCTATTGAGCTTTTTCAATAGCTTTCACAAATAGAAATAATTAACTATTTATTTTTTGTGTTCAAAATTGTTTTATATTTCTTAGTTACGAGAAGCAGGCAAACCCGAATTGGTCTGTGCTTACTATTTAAGAACAATAGTTTATATATAGGCAAGCGAACCCGAATTAGTACTTGCCACTTTTAGCGAAGAGACAATTATTAGTTATAATTTTGAGTAATGCAAGTGGCCGATGCGTACCAAATGCATGAAGCGAACTGACTTAACTAACTCGATGCGCAGCATCGAGGCATTCGCATAAGTAAAGCTAGGGCAATAAAACGATCGTTACAGCGAAGAGCGGCAGCTCTATGTAAATGAATTATTAAGAGCGAAATTTAGGCACTTGCTTTGCAGAGCGAGTATTATAAGATAAAATTAAGATGCTGCTCTTATCAGTTGCGAGGTCGCTCCAGTTGTTTTGGCTGCGTAACCAGACAAGCACCATTCCCTTATTTTCTTTTCAACTCCTTGAAGCGAGGATACATCAAATTCTTGTTGTGTCCAAACATCAACTATATGAGTTTCAAGTTCAAGAAACAAAGACACTAGTTTAAAAAGTGTTTAATCAGAATGGGAGTAGATTTTAAGCCCTGCTATCAGATGTATGCACTTGATGTCATTAGAAATATCCCTGACCCCATATGCAAATGATGTTATTTGTCACCATATACTACTATATGTATCTGTATCCGTGTCCATGTATTCCTACGGATTGAGCTTGGGGCTGGCGAGCGCCAGCCATGAAGTTGTTTTTCGTGCCGCAATGTCCTTTACCCTTGTGTTCAAATTTTCAAAAGTTTTGTCGCTTAACGCAATTTCCACTGGGCACTGGCACAAACACACACACACATACACATAAACTCAGCAGCTACAAGCCAAAAGTACACTTGTATTGGTGTTTGTATTTTTGGTTGTGGCCGCGTGCTGCTGTCTCAAAGCGCTTACCGCTGGTCCAAATGCTTGGTAACTTCTCTGCATTTACTGTGTGGATAAAGTTTTAATAGTATAATTTGCCATATGTACACATGTATGCATGTGTATGTGCACAAAAACTAGCGTACAGAAAGTCATGCCCGATGCCAGCACCAACAACAAATCCTAAATGGAACAAATGAAATATTTACGCAAGCTGCAAGTGTTTTGACCATTCGTGTGTTTTGCTGCGTGTATATGTATTTGTATGTATGTGTATGTGTATGTGTATGTGTGTGTGTGTGTGTGTGTGTGTGTGTGTGTGTGTGTGTGTGTGTGTGTGTGTGTGTGTGTGTGTGTGTGTGTGTGTGTGTGTGTGTGTATGTGTGTGTGTGTGTGTGTGTGTGTGTGTGTGTGTGTGTGTGTGTGTGTGTGTGTGTGTGTGTGTGTGTGTGTGTGTGTGTGTGTGTGAGTGTGTGTGTGTGTGTGTGTGTGTGTGTGTGTGTGTGTGTGTGTGTGTGTGTGCGTGAGTGTGTGTGTGTGTGTGTGTGTATGCATCCATCCCGGCGGATACGTAATACCTATACTATTACACTTTGAGACCTTTGACATGACATCTTAATCAACAGTATTTACAAACGTTAAAGTTGAATCCAATATCATACCCTTTAACCGGAATAATTATAATAAATAAGAGTTCTCCAGTCGAGAGTGAACGACTAGCGGTTGCCCTGTACCTCAGCCTAGAACTGTCTTCACACGCATTTGTTCTCACTGCTTGGGAGCACAAAAGAGAAAACGGGCTTAGACTAAGCTAAATAGTTTATATCAAAAGAGATTAACTACAGGAGCAGTAGATTATCATCTGATTGCATGGCAAATTTCAATAAATTGGTTGTGCAACATTGAAGATATAGATATAGATGGGAACTGTTAAGACTAGGTGAAAGAGAAGTTATCTAAAGAGCGAATGTTAGCTGAAACTAAGAAGTTTAAGGGTATAATGCGTCTGCTTTCATAAAGCTTTTCTTTTAACAGCCAACTTTAACTAACACGAAATCGAAGACGCATTTCACTCCTACAACAAAAAGAGCGAAAATGCGGCGTTCCAGCATTTAGTTTTGTGTGCGTATGTGCCTCATTAAAATATGGATACTCGTTTATCTGCCGAAAATACTAATGAGTACGGAGAGGATAATAACCAAAAAGTAAAGCGCTGGACAAAATTTGATGGCTCTAACAGAGACTCGCTAGCTCTGCATACTTTTTATTCTATTTTTAATGAATATGCTTCACATTTGGACATTAATACGTACAGGATATCTTCTGGTCAAGCCCGCAGCTCCCTTTTTTTTTGCAAACATTTTGCTTATTTATTTGCTTTTTCCATGCGTCCTCAACGGAGAAGTCTGGCTGTCTGTATGTACACAATTACTTATGTAGGTGTGTGTGTGTGAGTGTGCTGCCAAATTTTGGCCAAGCCATTTGGTATGTGGCTATTCCCAAACTAGAGTTAAGAGCGTTAAGCGCCAGCTGCTCGATTCTGGTTAAAGTCTAAAAACAATTTCTGGTATGAGGGATTCGCCCGTCTAACCGCCGCCCGCTGCCCGCTGCCCGCCTGGCAAATGGCCAATATACCGAGCCCATCAGTCACTCCCCTTTGGTCATATTTTCATTTGTTCATTATTCAAATTCTGTGTTTTTTTTTTTTTGGCTTTTTTTGTTTGGGCTACAACTCATTTAGGGCAATTGTCATTCTGTTCGATTCCATGCCATTACATTTGATCCCATTCCCCATTGATTTGATTTGCGCTACGCTCAATAAATTTCATTTCAGTTGTCCGCTTTGGGCGTCTTTATTTATTGACGCCTTCGCTTTTTGTTGATTTGTTTTTCAACGTTTTTCAATCCATCAGTCTGTCGATGGCGCCAAATTTAAACTGTTACCCAACACTAAAATGTTTAATTTTAACAGATGTTTCATTTAAACGGGATTTAAAAGCTATATGCACTTTGTTGAGATATTTAGGACTAATTTAACAATTAAGTGCGAATTTGAAAGATGTTCTGGTGTTCATCTGTGCTCTTACTTTGATATATGCAAAACTGTTATTTCTAGCCTACGCTCGATTTAAGCTTTTTTTCAACTTTATACAGCACTTCTTCAACTCGTTTGTATAAGTTTCACATAGATCTTTGAAGATATACATACGAGCAGCTAATTAGATGGCAAGGCAAAAAAGATTCATTCAATCATTTTCCAAATTTTCCGCAATTGGGCTCTTCCAAAAATTCGACACAAATAGTTTTTTAGATTATAATATAAATAATAATACTATGAATTATTACCGACAGCCCTAATAGAACAAATTTTCTTAAGTAAAAGCTGAAGGTAAAATGTTTACCTCATTAATTTGCAAGTTTTGAGCAATTCTCAATCTGAATAGACTTTGTGTGTCTAAATATTTCTATAGAGCCTACACAGAAACTTGCTAATAACTAATCCATTTTAATTGTATTGCGTTTAAAGAGTTATATGCCTAATTTATGTCAATAAATGGGCGCAATTAACAGCGCTAATTAAACATTAATGAATAAACTTTTACACTTGACGCGTGTTTGTAAGTGCGTGTGTATGAGTTGTCTATGATTTGGCCGTTCTCTAGTTTATTTTATGCAATTTGCCTATGTAAATTATATTTGCGTAATTTCGTGCATTTTGCAAAGTATTGTCCCACCTTAGCATATGAATACAAGTGAATGAATTTATATAGAATTGTGTATGGGTGTGTGAGTGCGTGTGTGTATGGTTCTGTGTGTGGCTATCTGTCTGTGAGCGCGAAATTATGCGCCATGCCGTGCATACAATTAAAATTGCGGTGTGTTTATTCAGGCGTTTGTCTACTCCTCTGCATTTGTGTGTGAGAGAAAGAGAGAGAGAGAGCGTGTGTGCTTATTTGTATGACTATGTGTCCGCGCGTGTGTGTGGGTGTCTGTGTGTGCGTCTGCCTGCAGCGTAATGAATTCCATTTGATATTTCACGAGTAAGCATGTTTATTTAATATGTGTGCACATTTCACATTCTTTTTTTTCTTTTTTGGCAAACGCTATAAAAACATAACGCATTTAGCAGTAAAAGAAAGTAAGCTTTTATATTTTTACAGGCATTAAGACGACTTTCTCTAGATCCAGCTTTACAATAATTGGTCATATTTCCGGTGAATACGCGACAAAAGTTATGTTCGCAGTGTTGGTAAACGAGTGACAGCTTAACAGAGAAAATTGAACAACAGGAGAAGTTGGCAATTTAGACAACATTTTGACTTGCTTACAGCGCTTATATAACATGTATAAATATATAAAAAGCATTATTCGGTAGACAAGCTTTTTCATGGAGAATATACATTTTTAAAATTATATATTTTAGAATGGAATTAATTTCAGCAAGTTTGCATTTGGCCTTCCCGTATAATATGGTGCTGGATTTCAACAACTTAACGCACATGAGCTTCACTGTACTCATTGCGTGTGATTTGAAGGCAATTACACATTCCGAATAGATTTTGAAATGCAATCGACAGCAAGAACAAGCATAAAAGTATCAGATATAAGAGCAGCGCCCCACTGCCCCGGCACCCACATTCTTTAAACGTCTTTCCAGGTCAGATGACAAGTGTTCACCATTGTCCACTGGCCGCCCTTTGCCCAGAAGACTGCCTGCGGCAGCAGCTGGCGCAATGTCACGTATGGAATAATGTTGATTTTTACCCAATGTGCAGGCAAGGGCAACGGCAGAGGCAACTTGATGTCGCCTACTCTGACACTCTCGGAGAGCTACCGCAAAGCATTTTAGGCCAAATTGAAAAACTAGCAGTTGCAGTAGCAGTCAAGAAATAACATGGCAACAACAACTGCCACAGTTTGAAATTCCTGCACTGCTGCACACTGGCGTTGACTGTACGCAACTGCTTGAAGAGAGACAGACACAGACGGGGTAGAGAAAGAGAAAGATAAAGAAAAAGAAAAAGAGCGAGAAAGGCAGCCGTATGGTAAATACAATTGGGGTTGTGTGCAATACGGAACCAGGGTCTGTATGCTTTGGGGCTAAGGTGTTGCATTGGCGGACACTGTCGACAGCCGGAACATTTGTCAATGACAACCAGCCAGCAGCCATGCACAGTGGTAACTAATTGAAACAAAAACTAAGGTTTAACAAAAAACTTAACATTTTGGTTGACATTAAGCTGAAGCAACATAATGCAATATATGTTTGTGTTTCTGGTTTAATATAGAACATAATTGGGGTGATGTGGAGATCGACCTGATGAGAGCGGGTTTTAGTGGGTGCAAGTCCCACATACATCTCCATATACACGTCGACAAGCAGCTCCTCATTAATGTTATTATTAAAATTAATTTTTCTGTATTTAATATTATTATTGTTTTTTCTTTCATTGACAACAATGCCCCTAGTAAGGCCAAATGATAAGAAACCTCGCAAAACAATATAATATCCAATATTTGTGCAAATATTAGCATACATTTAATATTTATAATTTATTAATATAAAATAATACTTTTTATTATGTACGTATACCAGCTACCTAAAACATATCTCAAATATTTTAATTACCAAGTTAATCTATCCGTAAAGGCGTTTGGGCAAAGTCTGCTAGTTTTTAAAGATTATTATTATTTGAAGAACAAATTGTAGAACATGGCTAATTTTCAGCCACAGTGCATAGCTGCAGGCTGAGTGTGTTATAGTATTGTGTCCATCTTCAGCATACACACATAGGACACACACACGCACACACACTCGCACTCACAATTGGCAAACTCAGATGTGGCCGGCTAGTGAGTTGCATGCCGCATCTCTCAGTGTCTTTAAGTGTGGCATCTGATTTGCTGCATTTTTGTGCTGTCATGCAATTTTAAGTTATTCGATTCACAAAAGCAAGTGCGCTCTTCCCTGGTGCTTAGCCACAGGCCCTCTGTCACGAATTACCCGTTTTGGCTGACAAAGACGCTCAATTGTAGCAATTACGACCGAATGTCAATTGATTACCACTTACCACGCGCATCAACTCGACCCGATCTGATCCGACACGGCCCCAAGGCACAGACAGCCGCAAGGGGCGAGTTAAGCACTCGCATCAAAAGGCGTCTAATCGAAGGCAATTGTCAACTGCGGTCTCCCAAGGACACACAGGGCATCAAAGAGCAGTCGCTTAGCTCGCTAAACTAAGTATTTTACTGAGGTGGATTCACCAACTGAAATCGCATCGAAATCTTTGTGTATACCTTATATTATGATTGGGTATTCATTCCATTTCTTTCACCTCCAATTATAAGGGACTTTATAATTTGGTCGCGGTCTCCCAGTCTTAAAGCTATTGTAAAATTTTGCATAGAGTCGTCTTTTGCGGACAACTATGTCATATAGATGCCAGATATAATATATTTATGGTAGGAACCTTTTTTTAGCTGCCACAGTAATCATGGAAAACTCTTCTGTTTTCAAAATATCTTGACCAAACTCAGCAATTTAAAAGTGTGTCATTATCCAAACATTTCTACAAAATCATAACAACGTTGCACTGTTATATCATATGGTTTCTATATAAACAATCGGTCGGAAAAGAAACTTTTCTATTAAGCCACTTCTATAGGATGCACATCTAAAAGGGTATTCGATCTTCGGCATGTAGAATCGCATTAAAATAATCCAAATCAAGCTTGCATACTCTTAAGGCTTTATGTAAGGTGAGGTCAACAATTCAACTTTTCAACTACCTATAAATAAATGCATGTATATGTACATGCGTGTACATATGTATGTTTACACTTATGAAAAGCCCAACAACCTGAGATTCATTGGTTTGAATTACAACCAATTTTGGCCACATTCATGTTTAATACGTTTTCCAATTTAGAGCAATTGTTTATTTCGGAGTGCAGTTGCTAGGGACTCAATGCCAGATTTAACGCTGACTTCTGTGCTGGCTCTCGAGGCGTATACGTCATTTGCGGTTGGCTGACCACTAATTTGTACATTTGCAACAACAACAACAACAACAAGAGTAACAAGACCAAACTCAAGTGGGCTGCGTTTGCTCCGCATGATTTAAGCGCAAACGCAAAGTCATTTATTTGCCTTCAATCATACGTGAAATTGTTTGGTGCATTAAGTGCCACACTCACACAATCGCACAGCAATAATACTTCAAGTTGCCTTTGCCATTGCCAATACCACAATCAATTCCACCCGCTTCCTCACTCGTACCTTTCTACATATCTTTATCAAATATTGACATATTGGCGGCGGTGCCGGCACACAAGCCCGCCTACATAATAACTCAAAATCAATTGCATTCGATTAGGTGCCCTAAAAATAACAACCACAACTCTGAAAAACATATATTATATATATATATTTATATACTCTGCTTGTAGCTGCTTCCTGTTGCCATATACACCCCCCCCCTTTTATCCACCCACTTTAAGTCCTCAATGATCGATTTGCCTATAAATATCATCATTTTGTATTGGTATTAAAAAATATGCCGGCAATTGGCTCTTTTATTTATTTACATTAATAATTCTATTTACATGCCTTCACACAAAAATGCGTGCCAAATGTTCGTTTCCTGGCGATACCCTGTACAAATTTGCTTATTAGCAAATATCTTATTGTACAAAAATATTTATTTATTTGTGAATTGGAGTAAATTGTATTTGGAGTAGAATTGAGTAGAATATAGAAACCCCAAATACAAATTATTTACAGTATTATTATTAATTTTTTTTCCAAGAAGTCAACCGGACAAATTTGAGAGCTCTGAAGTTAAGCTAAGAATCTGACAGGTATAGATTTTCAAATATCTGGCTTCAAAAGCGGAAAGAACATTGCACAAACCCAATATACTCTTTTTCACTTTGCAAACAGAGCATAATTATTGAAGTCAAAACCATAAAGAATATTATAACCAGCCGCAGGACAGTGCTTGGGGCTATCTTTCACAACTTGATAGACTTCGCTTCACTTTTAAGTCGCCTCAGATTCTTTTGATTCCCGTAGAATAACATCGTAATTGGGCTGGGTTACATTTACCATGTCATTTTATTATACATATATATTTATACACATGTGAACCCCATTGGTTTTTTGGTTAATTAAATAAATAAACATCTCTAATCTTAAATAAAATCTGAAAACACTTTCCTAATAATCCCATTAGCCGCACGGCATCGCATTTCGCTCAAATCTCGTTTTTTGTCGATTTAAATTTTCAAATGGATCGGATTTTATCAGCCTGTCCAGATAGAAGTGAAATATGTGCCTGCTAAAATATATATTTGTGAAATAGAGCAGAGTCGCCATAAAGCCACCGAGCCGCTCGACCAGCTCATATTTCAAGCCTAAGAGGCGTTAAGCAACAACTGCAACAACAACAACAACAAGAACTGGCAACAATAAAAATTAAAGGCCATTAGAATTACGCCAGAGTCGAGTGCGTAGGCGGGAAAAGCAACTAAAAACCAAACTGGCTGACTCGATGAAAATTCGATGACAATTAATCACAGTTAGGCGCAAGGCGTGAAAATGGCTAGGAAAACAGCAGCACCAGCAGCAGCAACGACAACAACAATGGCGGCAAAGACCATGGGTGGGCGGCATAAATACATAAGCGTCAGCAAATTATAAATTAATTCAAACGCATTTTAATGAAGAACAAGAAAGAACGCCCATCTTCAGTACGCCGAAGATTAAGTGCCCTTCTAGACAAACGGCAGCAACAGAATGACGAGCCTAGGCAAAGTGTCAACATATGATACACAGCGACTTGTCTATTCATATATTTTAGTGGGTTCGACACATTGGGCGACAAAATGGCACTACCCTGTTTAAGGGTATAAGAACACCAGAACCAGAGCAAACAAAACCAGGGACAGACGACAGACACAAGACTCGGGAAAATGCAAATGCGACGCTGCGAACTAAACACAGAGCCCGGGCAGACGTTTGAATTAAATAAATGAAATACATAAATAAAAACAGATGAGCCGTCGCCGAGCGCGCGAGCCGGCAGCTGAGAGCTGGCTGCTTCAAGCGACCGCAAGGCCAGCGCCACCAAACCCAGTTCCGAGAGCAGCCGCAGCAAGCCACCCGCAACCAAAAACGAGGCAAAACAAAAATAAAAAAAATAAAAAAACAAAAAAACGAACAAATAAAAAAGAGCCGAAAAAGCACATTAAACAACAACACCCCAGCAATTAATCAGGGAAATTGCAAAAGAGCTGAAGGCGACAGCGACGACAAGACGACAGCGACGACAGGACGACGGCACGACGGGACGACAGGAGGACAACAACAACCAACCAGGCACCAATAGCCTTAAAGGCGTTAAAGCCGATCGAAATTAGGCAACGCCAACTGCAGAATATTAATTAAACGGTTTTCCATATGACCAAATCACGTCTGAAACAATTTAAGCAATTGTTCCTTTGACTAAGCACCCAACCAGGTTTGCCTAAGTAGTAAGTGTAATGCGTGACATGCTCGACTAGGAGTTACCCTAGCTAGAGGTCCTCCTTTCGGATTTCGCCTTCCATCATATCGATAAATACCGATTGTGAAATCTTTTTTCTTTATATATCTCAGAGATTATACAAGACAGCCTACTTGATCCCCTATGTTAAGAGATATTATAAAACATTTGAATGTCATGTTGAAATCTTAAAAATTCATAATGCTTTAACCAGAAACTCCGAAGTTATTTAAGATTATGGATATGTATAACAGACTTTTATTTATAAGTGCCGCTCGCCACTCAGCACAAGTTATCTCCGAGTGGAGCAGTAGTACGACTCAGCTCGTTGTTCTGATCATGAATATATATATATATACATTATGAGATAATTTCTATCTGACTCCATCTGCGTGTTACACACACTTATCATAAGCACATACAACTCCGAATACAAAAAAATAAGAAGGGTTTCTTGAAAACTCGCAAATTTTATTTTGAATATAATAATTTAGAATAATCAAGACATCCGCCGAAAACCGAAATGTAATATTTATTTCAAACCGAAACCCGAACCAAACCATCTATTTAAAAAAAATTAATTTCTTTCTCAGCACTTAACTTGGTCATTAAACATTGCATTTATCATATCTAATTCGGTTGATGTCTATTTCAGAAAGTTATCAATTCAAAAAACCAATTAGCAATTAACAATGGAATGGATTCGTAAACATTTGTTAAATATATAAAAAAAGAACAGAATGTGAGCCTAATTTGAAAGAAGGTTTATGGTTGAAAGGCTCAGGCTAACTAACCGAACCAAGCCTAAAAGGCAGTAAGTTGATTCAAAAAGGTAAATCGAACCAGCGAATATTTTTTATTGGTTTGCATTTGACCATAAATTAGAATGCAAAAGCAAAGTTTATCTAACAGTCTTATATGTTGGTTAAACCTTTATCAATCTCTCTCATGCATTTTCATGTACTTAGGGTATCAAAACACTTTTTGTGCTTTCAAAATGAATTGCAAGAATTCAACAATTTGGCAACAAACGAAAAAGTTATTCGGCAAATCAAAATGCTGACGCTGAAATATGTATATAAGCCGAATGAAAATGATAATGGGAAGCGCAAATTGTATCTGTATTTGTTACTTTTGTCTGGAATAAAATAACGCGTTCTGCTGTGTTCGTAAATCTATCTACACACATTTTACTGATTCGGCAGTGAGCTGGGCTAAAAGTATGGCATGGCACGGGGCGGGTTGGACGTGGTTTAGGCAGTCAACCCATGGATTTATGATGCGAAAATCCCATTGCCATATTTAGTGAGCTAAAATTTGTTGGCATGTCGCTGGCAGCAACGTTTTACGGTTGCCAGCTTGCCGCTTGCCGCTTGCTGTCAAGATTTGTTGCGCCAAACACTTCTCCAGTTGTTGGGCTTTCAACAAAATTTTGACAAAGTCAGCAAAACAAACAGCAACAGCCCCGAGCTAGGGACAGACAGTTTTGTATATTTCAGCTCGAACGCCTTTACTTTTGCCCAACAGCGCCTTGTCCAGTTCCATTTTATGTACATTTGGCTTAACATTGACGTGCAAATGCCACAGGAGATGCCACAAATTGTTGCCACATACTTTCGATTGACTGGCCGCATTCTTAACTGCCAAGCGAAAAAAAAAAAAGAAAATAAACAAAAAGTAAGCACCATGCCGAAGTTTAAATACACTTATATGACGAACGTTCCCGTATATCTTAAAAACAGAACATTTTTCCATACCAACACTCAACACAACTTCTTCCATATATCAATATGATATAGTTATACGATATGGATAAGATTTGCCCTAAATGAAGTGTTGGAAAACTCTTAAATGCCGATGTTATATAGTGTTTCGATCGGGCCAGTCCTGACATATCATCGACGCGGCTGTTAACACCGATCAAGAATATAGATGTACTTATGTTTATTTTTTACTGTTTCCTTCATGACCCATTTGTAATACCCTGAAGAAGGGCATAAAATGCGAGCGCATAAATTGAATAGCTCACATTAATCAACTTTTTTATATTCGGCCCACTCCAAAAGAAATTTCCGTCTGCCCCGAGCAATTTACTTGCATGAATTGCAATTTGACCTCATAAATGTCGAGCTCCTGGACACGGTAGCAACAATAAGGATGTACTCGTTAAGGCCTCTGTCCACTCAGGTGTGAGCCATGGCAACATTGCCCCATGTTATTGGCCAAACCAATTAATTTCCGCATCAATTAAAGCTTCTCAATAGCGCAATGCATTTTCAATATATATTAAAATATGGATTGACCTCACACAGTAATGTAAGCTATGAGAGGGCGGCTTTATAACTACTTACAAACTGAACTTTCAATATATAAAAAACTGATTGACTGACTGACTGATTAAATGATTCATGGTCAACACACCGACCTACAATAAGCTTTTGTAAGTGCACGCTGAGAGTGGGTTTTGGAAACTACCACCCGCTCGCGTGGATGAATTGTGAAGCATTCCATGAACATTCGACCCGCTCAAAGTCATTGCCAATGATTTTTGGGAAAATTAACATGAGATAAATTGACCATAAGACCTTGATTGTAAATTTTTCGTTGTTATTTGGGCGACTTCTGATTAATTTTTATATAAGTCCCTTAATATATCTATGGGTGGTGTTTAATATGTAAAGCAAAAAATTTGGGCCGGGAAAAACCCGTAAGTAAAATCCTTCATATTACTTTCTTGTCAACAGTTTCGTTTGTTGTAAAAGTATAGGAAAGCCGTTAACTGTCATTATCCATTCTTATTCATATTGTACTTAGTTCCCTCAGATTATCTATACTAATTAGACAGCCCTCGATTGATCATGAGTGGCTATGGCACTGCCTGTCATTCTCTCTTTGTATAATTATTGCAAAATATTTGCAAAATTGTCGCTTCCAGCAAATTCAATTAAGACCAAATTTCGGCAGGCTACAAGGCAAAGGCAACAGATAGGAATAATAAATGGAATCAATTATAATAATAATGAGAATATATCTTTGGCAAACAGTAGATTTAAATATCCTTGTATATCTATTACAGTAATTGGTCCCATCTGCACATATCCATACACATATATCTGATGAAGCAATCTCCTGTGTATATATCCAAGCATAATGCACTAATAGCTATGCCCATCTATTTCCATTGCTGTATTATTATGTACACAAAATATTGAATTTTTAGTGTGGCCATGCCGAATCCGAGACTAAAATTTGATCGAGTATATGTATATGCATCTTAACGCAGCGTTAAATTCTTTTCCAATATTGGACTATTACAAAAAATGATTATTGGTGGAGGTCAGCATTATAATTTTTTTAATATTTATATGTATATATGCATGTGCGTGAGTATGTTTTCTGTGTATGTATGAATTTGTGTATGTTTGTTCTCTAATACCAAATGCAGACCAAGTTATATTATTTTCATGTATTCATGTATACATGTATATATGCATGCATGTATATATACACTATGCATGCATGTGTTTGTGCATGCTAGTATGTATATATGTGTTAATGCTTGTATGAATATGCGTATTTTTGAACCAAACGCATACAAACTTTACTTTTCGTTGTGATGCAAATTAAAAATAAAGCATTTTTATCAGTAAGCCCTGCAGGTTTTCATACATCGAGTGAAAGCATGCTGTGCTCACATTGTAATTAACTTGTTTTTCGATAGACATATGTGGGTTTATTTTTGTATGTATGTATATGTCTGTATGTATGTATGTATGTATGTATGTATGTATGTATGTATGTATGTATGTATGTATGTATGTATGTATGTATGTATGTATGTATGTATATATGTATGTATGTATATATGTATGTATGTATGTATGTATGTATGTATGTATGTATGTATGCATGAATGCATGTATGTAGGCATATAGGTTTGTATATATGTATGTATGCATGCACGCATGTATTTATGTATGTATATTTTCTTATACAAATTCCGAGCCAATTCTATCATCCGCTGCATTGAAAACTGAAGGTAACACATCTTTACATATTGTCATTCTACGCGATTCTCATAATTTCAAATGAGCCCTGCGAGTTTTCATGCAGTAAGTTCAAGTGTTACGTGCTAGCAAGTTGTGTTTGCATTGTAATAAACTAGTTTTTAAATGGACATATGGCTTCAAATATATGTGTGTATGTATGTATGAGCACATGCATAAATGTGTGTCTTTTATTTGAATCTATATATTATTTTCTAAAATCTATAAAAATTCGATATGTCAATTCTAAACTGAATTTGTGTCCATAATAATATGCTGCAAGTCCACTGTTGGCTGCTTAACATACCTTCAGACCTATTCCTCTTTTCGCAGCTCTATCTGTATCGCTACCTGTCTCTCACTCCGTCTCTTTTTGAGTCTCTCTCTCTCTCTCTTATTCTTTCTTTTTGACCGCTGTCATCATGACTGTCATTGTAGTCGTTTGTTGATGTTGTTGCGAGTAGTTGCTGGTAAGTTCGGCAATACCACTAATTTATGCGCATTCAGTTTAAATTGCAAATGCGTGCGATGTGGGCGTTACACGGAGAGCTGTTGGGTGCTTTGGGTGGCTGGCATCTGCATTCGTTCATTGCATGCCCCAACTGACGTTTGACCAAATTGGGCATTTTGTGCAACGTGGCGCATGCTTTGGGGTTAGGTCTGGCCAGGACCCAGGCATAGCCCAGGCCCTAGTTTGCAACTGGGGCCTGTTGTCTGCAATCACGTAGATATGTGTACATACTTATGCACACATGCAACACACGCACACTTTTGGGCATATATGCCAAAATACATTTCATGTTTATTGTATTGTATTTTGCTGTTTTCTTTGTCGTTGTCTGTGTCGTTGTTGTTTTGTTCGTTGTCAGTTGTTTGGCATATGCAACGCAAGCTTCCATTTTGCTCTCTCTTTCCCATTTAAATGCAAATGCAATGCACATGACTCACACAAACACGCATACACGCACACACACACAGACTTCATTTTGTTTTCTCGGGCAACATTAGTGCTGTTGTTTTTATTTTTGCCTACCCGCCTCCCTCTTCTTCTTTTCCTAAAAGCAGAGAGCAGTCAGTAATTACACGAACTAATTGTTTTCTGTGCTTGTGTTGCCAGTGTCCATATCCATGTTTATATCCATGGCCTTGTCCGTGTCCTTAGAAGGCACTTAAGTCGTGCATTAAATTTTGCCAGGCTAAGCACTTGAACTCCCAATGTAGGCTGCCAAGCTATGGTCAAATATCGTATTTGCAATTTCACTCAAAAGAACAAACAATTTCGTCCAATAGCAAATGGGATATTAATTCAATATTGTAACAATTAAAATTCCAACTTCTCATTGTAATAAACCAATTCCAAATCATTTAAGAACAAGTCGATTCTGTACAATCAGTTTCTTTACATGTGTATATAAAAATGTATTTAGGAACATTTCACGTGCCTTGATTATTGTGATATAAATGCTGCCAATGTAAACCTAACAAAGCTTAACTTTTGCATCTATGAATGCGGATATGGGTTTATGTATATTCTAAGTATGTATATATGCATGTAAGTATGTATATATCTTTCGTTACCGTCTCTAGTTGTAAAAAAAAGTACGGTTCACATTTCACTGTTTTACTACGAGCGGAAAATGTGTGGAATACTAGCTACTTAGTAAGGGTTAAAGCTATTAAATTCTTATTTAAATTAATACAGCATGAGCTACAAAGTATATATTAAGTAGTTAACCAAAAACATGTGAGTTTCCAATGTTAATACTTGAACCGGTTGCAGGGTATTTTTATTGTAACGGAAATGCAGCATATTGATTCACATTTATTGTACGCTTCCGTAGAGCGACAGATATCAAAATGGAGTGAATTGATCGAGGGAAGCGAGTGATTGATGTGCCGCATGCCCTTATGCTGGCTCGCATATTTTTTTGTTCCTTTGCCATGGTCGGCGTCTTTCTCAAAGCGACAATGACGTGACAGTTGGTGCAACATGTGGAGGCGCCAGACAAACAAACTGCACTGGTTGCCCCAATCAGCGTACACTGCCAGTCTAAGTAGCCCACACACAGACGCACACACACGCACTGCCATCGGCAGCGGCAACGGCAACGGCACAAACCTCTTTTTATTTGCACAAGTGCTGCATATGCAAATGTGCTAACCAAACATGCTAGCTCGTCAATTTGTCAAGCCGAAAAAAAAAATGGAAGAAAAATGGAAGAAAAAAAACATTGCCTACTTTCCAGCAGCGCCTTTGCAGGCCCTGCAACATGTTAGCCCACAGCAGAGGAATGCGGCGTTGATGAGCAATGACATAACTAGGACACAATGAGCCTCATCATCACATGCCATAAGCTTCTGGTGCGCATGTGAGTAGGCTAGTTTTGTGCTGACTATCATGGTTATCATTTTGAATTATATGCATTCCACTACAGATTTAACCTTTTCGCCACTCAAGTGGCGATAAAATATTATGGTTAACTTCTGCTTTGATTGGCATCCAGTAAATAACCGTATATAAAAAAATTAATATATCACTTAAAAGAATTCGATAATCCAAATTTTTTTTAATTTTCCTTTTAGTTCTATTAAATTTTCAATGGAAATGTATATTTTGTATAAAAATTCATGCATAAAAACAATTGAATTTTTTCACAAAATTATAGAGAAATTTCCACCCTTTTTTTTAGGGCTTTTGTTGGCTTTGTCGAATATTTGGGAATATTTGGATTTCGCAATCGCACACAAAGAAAATGTTATCAATTCATTTATTTCGCATTTTTTTATGTTGCATTGTGGGCTTTAGAAAATGTCAGAACATAGAAAAGTATCCCAATGAAATGTTGGCTGGTTATATATAAATATATATATATCTTATTTATTTATTTATTTATTTATTTATTAACCAATTATAATAGCTTTCAGCACACTTTAAATTGGAATATGCACACCTGGTGAAAGAAAAAGCAGGAAATTTTTGCAAAATGCATTCTTTATAAAAAATATATACTTTTTATCAAGTCTTAATTGATTGGGATTAAAAGATATTCTGAGAACTGTTAATGTTAATATTTATTTGATATGTTATGTTAACAACTTTCTATACTAGCAAATTCCAATAGTTTAAACTCAAATTTAAAAGCTCCTCTCAAGCTGAAATTATTAGAATGGAAAGTTTAGCTAAAAAGTACTAACTGGCATTAACAAATGCTGTGATTTTACAACAAACTAAATAAATATACTATAAAAGGAATTATTTGAAAATATATATTACTTATAGATTATAAACACAGGCGAACTAAAAATGCTCGAAAAACTGTGACTATAAAGTAAAAGTTATGCCAGAATACGCAAAAGTTGTGCAAGTAATTTTGCCAATTCGTAATATTTTTAGATATAACTCGAAAAACTTTGACAGTGGTTACAGCAGCAGGACTGGTTGTGCTATTGTTAACTAACACAGTTCAGCTGAAATCCAGCCAGCTGTCGGCAGCAGCGGCAGCAGCAGTGGAATGTTAAAGACAGGCTGTGCTAATTGTCTGCATTATCGTTAATAGAAGGGCACACAGTCAGACAGACAGACAGACAGACAGACAGACTAGCATCAGATTTAACGAGCAGCTCTGAAAAATGGCAAACCAAATGCGCCACATCAGATGACCCCACACACTGGCCGGGCAGCATCCAAAAGCAACTAACCAACCATTAAAGTAAGCATCGTTGTAGCCAGCCAACCAGCCAGCCAACAGGCCGACCGACCGAACGACTGGATCATATTTCAGGAATCTCAATCTCAACTTTTCGCAACCAATTTCAAATTGAATGCCAGTTCAGGCAGGCAGTTAACATAAATTTTCGGCTGCTGTCCAGGCAAACCAAGTGGCAATCAAACTTCACTGCCACTGTGCCCTGTGCCAGAGATTTGATTAATAGCTGGACATAAATCTGTGACACCAGGTAAAGTAACTTGCATAAGTTGCGCGCTGCCCGAACGGCCCACCGGTCGGCTACTTGTTATGGCCACACGCTAATGAGCGAGCGCCGGTCTGCCCGTGCGGCATGGTGCGAGAGTTGCGGCTGCCAAACTGAAGGACCGTCCAGGACCTGTCTGTTACGCGATCGAGCCTGTCATATTTTAGCTACACCATCATCTAACAAATGGCACTAATAAGTCTGGACCCGGCACCGGCCACGGTCCCGTTTGCGCGCGTTTTTTGCTCCCAGGACGCGAAGCTTTTATAACAAATTTTCCAATTACCACAACAAAAAATCCATGCGCTCGATAAAAGTCAATTAAAATTGACTTATGCTATTGTTATTGTATGCCATTGACTTGTCCACGGGCAGCATTTTCCATGGCCAACTGGAGCCGCACATCGTATAGCCATACATATATAATATACGAGCTCATACGCACACCCAGTCCACATCCACAAAGCGAATAATGTTTATGGCTAGGTCTTTGTGTTGCATGGAAAATTAAATTTCTTTAATAAGGATCTTAAGCCGGATTCTTAATGGCTCGTGTAGAAAAAGTTTTCAATCGAGTGCGTAGCGTTTGTTTTTTTAGAGACAGGACTTTGAACAAAATTGCGATTTTAAAGAAAACAATTCAAGAGCGTTTCAACATAGATATCCTATAGCCCGGTTTAGACTTAGTTGGCATATTGAGAACGAATCTAAACAGTCTTTTACATCTATTCTGTGATCATGAAAATCGCATAGAAAGGCGACCAACATAAAAGGCAATTTGATAGAGAAAGAAAGAGAGAAAACACTCAACGAAGTAAGATAAAAGGAAAGTTTACTATAATACTGAGTTCGGAGATTCATTATTCATTTTTTACAATTCTAAATTTTCATGTGAAGTTTATATCAAAAGAAAGAATTACACAACTTATTGAAAATATTCAGGCAAAAATACGGGGTCACTCGAATCGCAACCAGCAATGCATTGCGAAAGAAATTTTTTCACCTTTGGAGATTTAAACCCTAATTGTTGTCCTTCACTTAACCCACCGAGCTACTTGAGAAACTGACTGATGGGCAGGGGTCTGTCTAAGACGACGCTGTAGTTGAAAAAACAACAAAGTTTGCTGTTAGCTTTAAACCGGCAACTTTTCGCTTGTTAGTCCAAAGCATAGACAGCTAATCCACACCTTAGTTTAACTTTGCTGTTGATGTGGCCACTTGTGACCCAAATGAAAGTCCCACTTCAAATCTCAGCTTTCCAGCTCTTACAATTTAGTCTGTGCGTGGCCAGTCAATTAGTCAGGTCAAACTCTTTTATACTCTTACATATAGATAGAGCAACCCGCACTGGGAACTGAGAGCAATTACGAGCAGCTGACGCCAATGATATGTGACTGTTGCCATAAAAACTGCTGTTTTTCTTTTCGTTCGCCTATTATATTACACACATAGAATTTATGATAGGGCTTTTTATTTTATTATATTATTTTTCTACTCTGTTTTCTTTTTTTTTTTTTTTTTTCGCTTATCTGACCGTGGCAAACGCAATCAAATGCAAATGTTTATAGTGCTGTACTCTGGCCCCCGTCTCATAAGCTTCACTTTATGCATTTTCCATTTTTGCCGTTGGCTTTCAGTCATGTTCAGGTAGCTGGCGAGTTTTAAAGAATTTATGAACACATTTTTTTTTTCAATTTTTTGCCAGGCAGGAGGCCCGAGGTTCAGCATTTTAAATGAAATATTTTCAGATATTGATCTCTATTTAACAAAGCAAGGGATTTATTTATTTATTAATTATGCAAATGTTTATAGTTATCGTTAATAAATATACGACTAGCTGTTCACCCAACAAACGTTTTCTATTCTTCTATAATTTTTTATACCAATGCCTATTGCGAGAGGAAAACACTTCTCTCCGATGGAAGATAACAAGGCGACAAGGTAAGTACTAATTATATATCTCAGGCTTAAGATTTTTAAGGACTAAATTTTCGACAACAACGTTGGAATATTTGATAGTACTGGATAAAGAGCATCGACTAGTCTGTCTGTTAATAATTAACTGTAATTTTTTAACGCACTTAAATTTTCACTTTATTCAAGTGTCGATTCAAAATTAATTGCGAGGCAATATTTTTGATAATATCTATTAAATGAAGCTTGAAAATGTGAAATGACCAAAAGCTGGTCGATAATAACATTAATTATCTATGCATCTGAGTTTATACCCTTATTCAGGACATTGTGACTTTTGCATAAAATATACACACATCATGCATAAAAGAAAAAGTCTCTAAATCCACATGTATTTATATATTTATAATCAGCATCAGCAGACGAGACGATATGGCACAGCCCGTCTGTTTAAAGCTACCATCATAGAACTTTACATAGGTTCCTCTATGTGTTGCAGGCAATACATGCTTGGGAATCTGCAGAATCCAAGCACTTTCTCGTTTAGTTTCCATAGGAATGAACGAATCGTGATAGCAAAGCCAAGCTCGGCAGTATTACAAGAGTTCTATCATGCTGCTCACATTTAACATCGGACTACTATAATCATATAGCTCTATGCGTTTTGTATGGAAAATATGCCTGTATTTCAACTATTCTCCCCATACTTTTGCCAAGCCCCATTCACAAGGGTATTGTATATTCGTCATGCCATATATATGATGTTTTTTTTTCTTGTTTTTTGTTTTTTTTCCGCCACTTTGCTCACTGTCAATTAGCTGGCAGCCATGGCATCCATCTGAGCTAGCGCCTACATCGCAATCGGGTATCGGGCATGGCTACGCCCCATTTGGACTCAGTCGCTGAATATCCTGTTGCTGCATTTAATGCGCATTAATTGCGCATAATTAAATTTCTACAATTTTATTATGCACTTTACAGCCTGACGCGCTGCGACGTTCAACATTAAAATCAGATTACACAGCCCCACGGACACAACATATTGAAACATGAAACAACAAAAACAACAACAATGAGAGCATCAGCAGCACTGACAATAAGAGCAGGCCATAACAGGAGGCGTGGCCCAGAGATAATACAATTTGAGGGTTTGAAGAGCATAGCCAGTCATATTTCATATAGGGTATACAGATGTCGCGTGCAACTAAACCCTGCCTCAGCGTTGCCAGCTCTCTGGCATTTGAGTGGATCTGCCCATGAAGCGTGGGCGTGGCAGCGAAGTGCACACCGCAGATTGATAGTCAAATCAGCAGCTGGATGACCAGGACAACATTAATAACAACCACCAACAACAACAATAACAACAACAACATCAAAAATAATAATAATTGGATTGAAGTAAACATTTGACGGCTTAGTCATCGCTACTTGAAGCTAATGCGCTTTTGGCATCTTAACGTTTTCATATTCTTTTTATATTTTAATTGGATTATTTACCTTGGCACACGCCACTCGTTCCCAGGGCCTCGGGTGCCTCTGGGACCTGAGGCAGGGGGGGTGGTGGGTTGACCATCCAACCGCCCGCCATTTTGTTTTGTCAGCCACTTTTTATCTGTCATTTAACAGCAATGCGTCAGTTTTTTGTCACTGCTCTCTTGTTGTTTTGCAGTTACATTCCGCATGAATATTTAATTTCATTGAAATGCTGTTTAAGTGCCATGAAATTCAGCACAAAGAAACCAACAACCGCAATCGCGTAACAATTAAATTATACTATTACATATTGTTAGAGCATTTTTCGCTATTTCCTAATGACTAGTTAAAACGCTCCAGTTACTTTATGAACTTCAATAGCTTAATTTGGAAAAATCAGTATATTTAACTAATTAATATGCAGACAGATCGAATGAAATTCAGAATGCGAGTGCGAATCGAGTGTCGGGAGTGCCCGACTAGGCGACACCCTGTGGTCAACTCTGAGTTACCGTTAGCAAATATTTATAGTTGCTTTAGAAGTACACTCAAAAATAAATTGTATACTAATTTGAAAATGGTAAAAGATACTTGAATAGATCGTCCTGGCCCGTTGACCTTATCAAAAATATATATGCATATATATAAATGTTATGTCGGATATATATTTTTGTTGGCTAGCTACATATATGTGCACAAAAGCATCATTCAACACTTTCTAAGAGATTAGAGCAAAGTAAAATAAACTTTATCGGTTTATAGTTCCAGAGTACTTACATACTAAATTTGATGTCTCTTAATCGTAGCATATACTATATAGAGATACTCAGACGAACACAAGTGTATACTTGAGATAAGATATACGCTATATATCCTACAGATTTTTTCTATGGGAGCTATGCAGTGAAAGGAATTCAGATATCTAATATATATCTTAGTGCAGCGCCCATATGCTCAGTTTGCTTACGTCTTAACTTCTCTGTTAATATCAATCACTCATAAGCACCATTAAAAAATTTATATTTTTCTCAGGCCCCTTATGACTAAGGATCCCAATGCCAGGAAGTCTCAAAGGGCCATGTGATAAATAAAGTACGTCAAAATACGTTTGTGAATCAAGCAAGGCTAAATATCATACAAATATAGCATGCGATAAATAAATTACCTTTTGGGAAATTCTCTCTCATGCTGGCAGCAGTAAAAAGTACCGAGCATATGGGGCATATGGCGATAGAGGGGACGACAGCGCCACAAGCACACAGAGCGCGAAAGAGATGTAAATAGAAAGAGATAGAGAGGGAAAGAGAAAGAGAGAGAAAGCGAAACGCTAATAACCCAATGGAGGAGGCATGTGCCTGGGTATTTTGCTTTTTATACGCATTTGTTTTTTTTTTTTGTTGGGTGCCGGTAAAAAGTTTGGTTATCAAAAATTGTTTGACAGCGCAAAGGGGAAAACTTGGCTTTGAATTTGGCTTTTTAGGTTAAACTATAGGAGATGTCACACACACACACACACACACACACACGCACACTATGATTCACTTAGATGTGTGAGTAGATTGCATGGCTAATTAGGCAGGCATTAGGCAATTATTAATACATTTCAAGTGAAACGTTCAGGACACTAGCAAACATGTCTCAGATGCTTCTTGCTCTCTCCAACGACTCAACCTGCTACCGCCCCCACTTCCCAGCTCCCCCCCCCCCCTTCGTTGCCAAGTGGGCCCACGCCTTCAAAGTGTTTACAGCTGCGTCATTAAAAGCGCCCGTCGCCATTTATTTCCATTTTTTCGTATAGAATGGGCAGCGGGACGCAGGCTGGCAGCCAGGCAGCGGGCGGCTGCTGTCTCACTACGTGAGCGTCAAGGTGGTGGGGTGTGGGTGTTGTGGGTGCCACCTTCTTGGCGATGACGGCTTCTCACTTTTGTTTTATTTTTATCACATTCTTATTTGTTACTGCCGCTGTTTTAATTGCTCTTCTTGTTGTTGTTGTTGCTGTTGTAGCTGGCATAAATCTCTTTCTCTTAGCCAACGAGGCGCACGCGGATCCTTGCCGTTTGCTTGCCCACTTCCTGACGCCAGATTCCATACCTTCCTGCCCTCGTCCATCCCGCCAAGCTCGTATTAATTTCAGTATTTGCCACACGCAAAACCATTTCGGCTTCGCGTCGCCACAGTTTCTGCGAAACGGAAAAGCTACCAACAGTCAAATTTATACACTCACCCACACACACTTACACACACACACAATGATATGTAAGTTTGTATATACTTGGCATATGACCCATAGAAATGCAAAATCTTGACTTAAGCCTAACCAAACATAACCCAAATGGCTTTATTCTCTCTGTAATTGTTATTTAATGGCTAAGAGATTAGATGCTAACTGCAAGAATGTGCTATGAATTATTTAACATACCTGTATTGTGTATTCAAAATAAGGCCAGAAATTGTTGTTTCCTTGTTGCACAACTTGCCGCAAATTGAAAAATTCATGTATGCGGCCAATATAATTACGTATCTGTCGGGGAAAGCAATTAATAATATATTCTTTTTAAGTTTTTCATTTTGGAAAAATTAGAAATTTTCAAGAAATTATTCTCAAGCATCAAAGGAATAAATCATCTCAATTGCTTTAAAATTAAAATAAAATTTAAAAACAAGTAAGAGGTTCTAGTTGGGAGCTCCCGACTAGGGGATACCCTGAACCCTCTTCTTCCAACATCAAATGCATATATATATATTCTATTTTAGAAGCTATATGTCAAGTTTGGTGACTCTAGCTTTTATTATTTACCAAAATTGCCCAAAAAACAGGATATCGATATAAATTTTTATCGATTGCTTGGAAACGGGGGAAGTAATCGATTATCGGAAACAAACTCGATCTGCGCGGGAACTAGGAGCATCTACATCTAAAATTTCAAGTCTCTAGCTCTTATAGGTTCTGAGATCCTTGCGTTCATACATACGGACGGACGGACAGACAGACGGACATGGCTAGATCGACTCGGCTATTGATGCTGATCAAGAATATATATACTTTATGGGGTCGGAGAAGCTTCCTTCTGCCTGTTACATACATACATTTGGATTTTTCACAAAACAATATACCCATTTTTAATGGGTTCAGGGTATAAAAATGACCAGGCGTCGCCTAGCTCTGATGGAAAATATTGAAAATTAAAGTAAAATAGTTGCTGGGTAGTCTACATTGTTTTTGATGTTTTTGATACAAACTGACAAGACTTTTCAAAAAACCTCTGTCTTAGTTCTCACGTTCGATCGAAAAGGAAGCTTCAGCAGGCTTCAGCTTTCTAGCTTTTAAGGCTTGATCAAACCCATTTATATAACTCAATTCAATTCAATAATTAAATTTTTATTTTCGGTATCCATTAGCTTGACTATCAGAATTCCTATTTATATTTAAGTATTAATTGCTACATTTCGGAATCACATTTGTTTTAAAGCACTTGCTCGTTACGTCGGGTCATCTGGCAAAGGCGCAACGTGGCGGCCAAGGTCAAAATGCCAGCACTGGGCACGCCTAAAGAGCTACTGTCGTTCTAGCGGTTGCCTAATCAGGCCTAAAGCCCGCTAATGTAACAAGGGGCAACAGGCAAAGCCACAAAGGGCATGGACGGCCACGAAAAGGACCTCAAAGAACACACAGCCATCCCAGCGACAGCTCATTTCTCTTTATTTTATTTTATTTATTTTTTTTTTTTTTGTCAAATGTGTGTCATGACCTTACGCACAGACACACACACACGCACACATTCGCTCATGACCAGTAGTAAAAACAAGCAGATGGAGGCTATCCACACTCAGGTTCTTTAAATGACGCACAAGAGTTAAATGCAAACAAATTCATATATCATATTCGTGTCAAACTGAATCTTAAATTTTGACCTATCGTCACCTTTAAATTTAAACATAAGTTTGGAACTCGATATTTGAATATATATGTAAGCCCTTGTATAATATTGTCATGTAAAAGGTTACCCAGAGAAGTTATCTCCGACCATTAAGGTATATATATTATACATTATCTTTATCGGTCTGCCCGTCTGTCCGCCTATCAGTTTCTACATGAACTAGCATAAATCTTTCGGCTGCAAATAATACAAATGCTGTCATAGGAATCGGTTCTTTTAAATAAAACTTATTTTGCTTTGCAGGGTATCTCCTTTGAGAAAATCAGTCGAAAAGTTCGTTTTTATATGGATAAATGTTTTATTTTTCAATATATGCTCCGCAAACGCAGCAATAGCGAGCCTTCCAAGTCTGCTCACATCGTTGCAAAAACCATCAACAATATGTTTGCAAGGGTATGTAATCTTCGGTGTGCCGGAGTTAACCCTACAATTTTGTTTTCGATGAGATATTCACGTTTTATTTCGTATAGCTCTATTCTAATCACTTATCTATGTACTTTGCCTATAAAGTGGAATCAACATAAAGGAACATATTATATATGTATATACACAAACGCATACAGACACGCACACATTGTACGAGTGTAAGAGTGACAAGAACAATCAAATATTCAAATATGTTGCTTGCCAATCATTCACCAAAGTCTTCAACCACAAACTAAGACGCACTCACGCTCGAGTCCTGATTGACTGACTGACTGACTGACAGACTGACGGCATGACAGCCTAGGGACAACAGGCCCACATACACATACATCATCTGAGATGGAAGATATTCAGCAAATGTTAATCCAATCGCATTGCGGTCTTTTTGTAGTGCGTCTATTCCAATGCCGCCAAGTTGAGAGCATGTGTTGATTTTTGGTTTTTCAGGGACGGGGGCTGGGGTGAAACCAACCAAGCCAGATGCCAGGCCACGCCCACCAAGTTTCTTTGGCCATATACGTATGCCTTTTCGGCTGCTTTGCTAATGAAATAGTCGGCTAAAATATTATGCTTGGCTATGTGTGTGTTTGTGTGTGCTTGATTGTGAATGTGTGAGTGAGTGTGTGTCTTTGAAATGACAAACAAAAAGCGTCAATAGAAAGAAAGACAGAGAGCAAAAAAGGGATAAAAGGGTTACCACTGTTGCTTTGCGTCTTTGGCGCCGTCCCATTAAAATTCAAAATACGTTCGCCAAAAGGCAAAAGCCAATTTCAGCCTTCGCTGGCTGGCAAAATTCATTTGGCAATCGACAACGACAACGAAAACGACAACGTTGTCTCTGATGATGTCAATGATGGTCCAAAGCCACCACGAAAATATGGCAAGCGTACGGTGAATCGTGCTCCACAGGCTCATGCATAGTCAAGCGATTCACTCTGCCATCGGTGGCTCAACATTTCCAGCTTTCAGACTTTTCTCCCACAAATTGTTTGCAGCGTTTAGTTTGCTTTCGTTAGTCAGCTGCTAGCTGCGAGATCCAAAAATTGCACTCAACAACAAAAGCGGCAATAATAACAACTGCAGCCAAATCAGCCAGAACTGAGCAATAGAAAACAAATGCATGAAAAGCGTCTGTCTTTGGCACGCCGAAGCTTAAATACTCTTGCATTCCAATTATGTGATGCAAATTGCAAAAAACTAAAACATACATACTTAAGGAGTTAAGTGCAATAAATAAGCAAACGTCAAGTTTGGTCATGAAAAACAAATTGGTTTTTTATACACAAACTGAATTTTAAACCGATATTTCCTAAGTTATCTTTTTGACATAATGATCCGTTGTTGATAATATTTTCCACCTATTTGAAAAGTATCGCGAAATTAATACCTGCCAAGATTAGTCAAAATATTATTATGAAAAGAAAGTTTTTGTGTCAAGAACATAATCTTTGACCGATCATTCCCAAAGTGTCTATATGATGAAGTAGTCCAACATATCTGTAAGAAGCAGACTAAAGCGACAAAAAGTTTAGTCAAAATATCTTGAGACGAAAGTTTTCTATTTACAAGAAACTAAATTTCGACCGATCGCTATATAATATAGTAGTCTGATATTAATAGGTGATATGAACATATTTGAGGAGTATTGTGAAATTAGTCGATGCCAAGTTTGGTCAAGATAACTTGAAAAACTTATACGAACTGAATTTTCAAATGATCGTGACTTACTAATGACTGAATATTATAGTAGTCCGATCCAACAAAAATATATCCCTAAGCTAGATTTCATGACGATGGCTTTAAAAGACGGTCATGGCTATATCGTTTCGGCTTTTGATATTAATCAAGAGTATATATACTTTATAACGTACGTCTTTTCTACTTCTATGCGTACCACATTTCTTGACAAAATTTTAATATCTATTTTAAGGGTATACAAAAAAAAACAACACACAACTTTTCTGTATCTCTCTGTGTGGTTTATCTGGCATTTACGCATTGCAAACATTTTTATGCTTCATGAAGTTCTATCAATATTCGGTTGCGTGTGTGTGTGCATGTGTGTGTGTATGTGCCCATGTGTGTGTGTGTGTGCGTGTGTATGGGTCGATGCCCAGTTATGTGAATTTGGAAAACGTAGTCACAATAAATTTTCTCCATGCTGCTTTGTTGCACGTTTGAACCTTATAAAAAATATATATATATATATATATGTTACATACATGTAAAATACATATAAAAAAAAACAGAAATTTTAAAAATTCAGTCAACTTGTGAAGGTCAGCGCACAAATGAAAATAGCTCCCAAAGCAGATAGGCCTCAAGCCAATGTCCAGTCTGCAGTATATAGTACGCATTGCGAGTCACAGAAGAGGATTATGAAAACTGTGCAAATGTGTGTAACAGAGTGTCGAAAGGCATTTGTGGCTTGGAGAGCCTCACACATGTTTGTTTAAATTTATTTGTTGAAAAATATATTTGTCAGGCAATTTCGTTTGCCACAAATTAGAAAAATTTGTAGAAGCTCTCAAAAGCGCTGATTCCCAATTTTATACTCGTTTTACAATGTGAATAAGAAGAAGAAGGGTATATTGGTTTGGAGTTCGAAACTAAAAGCTAGACATTTACATATAGTTAAGATATTAAGTACACCCATTTTGTCGTATATATCGTATTATTTTATCATATTTTTTTTTTGCACATACAGACAAGGTGTCTATATCACACACAGATTAGCGCTAGAGTCTCAAAAGTTGGCATTTGGACTACTCCTTTGCTTCTCTAAATATTGAGCCTAAGCTATTCACAAACCGATTGTAGCTATCGGTTTCGTATCGGTCTTAGGTACAGTCTTAGGTATAATCTTAGATACAGTCATAGGAACAGTCTTAGGATGACCAGCCCAATAAGCAGAAAGGCACTTTCTAGGCTATTTTTACGAAGTGAATGGAGTATTGCGCAGTCGGTTATACTCAATATAATATAGGCTATTTTTACGAAGTGAATGGAGTATTGCGCAGTCGGTTATACTCAATTCCAACACATTCGCATATCCTCTATACACATATGACAATGATTTCCTTAAAGAATAGAACAAAATATTTAACTGCGATGCCCAAGAGAGCAAACGGCCATAAACAACAAATTTTATTTCACCTTTGAAAAGCTCCCCTTCTTCCTGAATCTGAAGCATTATGGCTTATATAATTCATTTTGTATAATATTAATCTACAAATTAATAAGCGCAAAAAATATGTGCAGATTAAGCTAGTCATATCCACGAGAGAGCGCTTGAGAAATAAATCCGATCAAAGTGAGAATTGTCGGAATCACCCGCGATTTTTGCAGCTCAATCTTCTTAAATTTTTTCCCAAAATTAGTTTCGCCCACGGCGAACTATGGGACCCAGTGAGCCAGCTATAAGCTTCTGATTGCCAAATAATAATAAATATAATAAATATAAAAAAAAACTTACTTTGTTGCAAAGCAAATAAAAAGAAGAAGAACATCACTATCCAAGACCGGTTAGGAGAAACGGACGCCAGAGGAGGGGCCAGAGAATATGTTGCACATTGCGTTGCAGCATGTGTCGCGTCGCAACCGCTTTAGCTGCAGCTGCAACGCCAGCTGCTGTTGCAGAGACGCCACTTGAATGCGCAAACACAAAGACTCGCATATGAGGCGCCGTTGTGGGCCTAGAGTGTGGACCAGACACACACGCACCCACAGCACACACGGATACGCACACCCAGAGCCAGATAGGACATGCATATGCTCGTAAACTTGAACATAATTCGCCGTCCTGCGCCGTCCTTGACGCAATCCTCTTTAACTCTAAACAGACAGAGCAGCCAGCTGGACGGCTAGTCGACCCTCTAGTGGGCCAGCTAGTCGGCCAGTTGTTTATACAAGTAATGCTTTATGTACCAAATGCATACACATACACACTGGCACATCCATGAACATATGCCCATATGTTCATCCACTCATAACTCTCACCTCACAGGCGAAGCCTGCAGTCAAAAGCGAATATTTAAAAAGGACAATACTACAGTGGGTTAGTTTTTTTTTCTACTTGTTTCACAACCCTTCCCGCCACCCTCCACCCCGCCATCTAACCATCCCACACTGGAGTTTAGGTCCGAACTGGAACCTGTGTCAGCCGCACATGTTACCAGCTTGGCTTTGCTTACTTCAAATGGTTGGGCGGAAAACTTAAGGAACAAACGCTCGTTAAAGAAGTAAAAACCTGCTGCTAAAACGCGCTCAACTGAAAAATTTGAAAACGTTCAGTGAAATGAAACAAAATGCGGAGTACAGAAGAAAAAACAAAAAAAAATGGAAAAGAAATCCATAAAAAAGAATATCCTTCAAGTTTAATTTCATCGAAAATTAAATACCCTTTAGTATTAATGATAGATATAAAACAAAGGATTACAAAAAACATAAATTTAGAGGAAACAGCCATAAAAATGCTCTTGAATTCAAATTCCAAAATCAATCATAAGAAATAGGATTGTCTCATAGCAATTAACGTAAATACAAAAACATTTTTTTGTATCTTAGAAAAATATCTGAAAAGCCAACTATACCTGATATAAAAATGTGACAATAATCTGTTTCGATTATATTCTATATATGGTATGAAGCTGTCTGGCTTTGCAAGGGTCCCCTATAACGTGATTTTTGCAATTTTCACGCGCAAGTGTGGAATATTCGTGGATCGGTCGTGAATCTATTTCAAAGCAGTTTGAAGATTTCCGCAAAATTCACGCGTTCTTGGTGGAAAATTGGGTTTGAAAATGGCATGGACGAAGTTTTGGGTTCAAACTCATGTAAAAAACAAACAAAAATAACATATTACGCACCTAGCCAAGTCTCAACTATGATGCGAAACAAACGCCGTTAAGAAATACATTATGCCCGCAATGAGGGTAAGGCATATTCCTAGTGCCAGCTGGACTAGAAACACAACCATAGACGGAAGCTCACGTAGGGCATATAAAATAAATTGGAATTGCCATGTGATGCGGTAAGAAAGCGACAAATCGGGACGAACGAACTCAACTCCTTAACGGCTGCGTTGAACTTGGTTAGAAACGAGTGATTATGCGGTCACCAAGGTCAACTGTTCAACTATAATAAGTTGGCACTCATAATGGTTCAATTTAAAAGTGAACTAGTTCAATTTAATTTAATAGTGAACCAGTTATATCAGATATTTCGATAAGTTTTAAAGATAAGGTATGCTAATCAAAAGATATTAGTTCAAATAATTGATTATTATATTCAATTTAAATATAGTGTATACATAGTTCAGTGAGGGAACTAGCTCATTAACCATCAGTTAAAAAACTAGCTATAAAGAAGAGGCCAACTAGCCGTGACGACATAGCAATTGATGTGCCTAATCCAAAGCTATGTATTGGCTAAGACTATATATAATAGATATCTGAATACCTACTTGCGATAGATATATGTATGTACCTATGTATATATTGACTCTGTCAACTTGTGCTTGGCATAGCTTTTAGCCGCACGACGCTTTGGCCTAAGTGATACCAATTGACACAAAGCGTCCAAAGTCAACTGTCAGCCCAAACGACAATTCCAGCACATGTAAAGACTCACACTTACACATACACATATACACACACCCACACGAGCACCCACACATTGCGGACAAATCGGTTTAGGCCAACTGCAATAACAGGCCAATATAGCAAGTTTCTAAAAAAGAACCAAGAGTTCTATATTGGGTGGGCCTAACTAGTAGATACCCTGGACCCAGAACTGAGCTGCCGCTTTATGCATTCTAGTAACCTTCTATACATACATACACACATTTACACGCACCTCAGCCGCTTGTTGAGCACTTTGTGCCTCTTCTTCCCTTAATCTCACACTATGCATTCTCGATTAACTTCGGTGTTTATTGTCCTATCTTTATAAAACTTTCATGAAATAATTCAGGCATCCAAATGTGTGCAAGCACCAATGCCCACGAAAATTCCTCTAATATTTGTTTTTTTTTTCGATTTTGCAGCGAACGGGGTATATATCCACAGGGTATAACATTCTGGAACTGTGCATACTCTAAGACATCTTGCATCCCATATTTAATGTCTCTTCAGACATGAACAAAAAACTGGATGACAATTACAATTTTTTCTTGGAAACGTAGCGTGATATCGATAATTGAAATCATGAAATTGACTTGGCTGTCGATACTTATAGTCAGGAAGGTCTTAGAAGCAATCTTCTGCCTGTTACATACATTTACATAAAACCATCATACCCCTTTTTACCCAATTTAAATGGGTTCAGGGTATGAAAAGATAGCAGCTAAAACGACTGCAAGCTTTTGGCAATCCAATCCCTCACCGACACAATTGAATTTATGTAAGTTGAGCGGACACAAAAAATAAAAAAAAAATCATATCGTTTCAAGTAAATGATGAACTTAGAGTTACCCAGCATGCATCTCCAGACTATATTCAATTTCAGACTAAAGCAGAACTATAAAACCATTAAAGCAATGCATGAATACTATAGTCTAAACCAGCCTTAAGACAACTAGTCGTCTAGGGTATGAAAAATCGTAAATGCGAACTATGGAGTAAGTAAGTTTGCCGGCGCTGGGCACTGATATACTTAGCTGGTATTTTCGGTAATTATTTTGCCACTTGTTCAAAAGCTCTCGCCACTTTCGGCCAAGTATCGTCAATGCCGACTCTCCACGGGTTCTGGCCAATGCTTCTGGGCGAAATTTATTTGGCCATTGCCACTAATGGCGGGAGGGCGGATGGTCAGAAGCTAAACAAAGACAGCTGCAACACCCAGGGGCAACATAATGCGATTGCCCCATCGCCCCGTCCCCTCATCAACAAATGCAACTGCTAACATATTTCAAAGCCCAAGACCCAGTCCCCGCCCTATCTAGCACCCATACCAACCAGCTGGCAGCACAATCCACTTCTTTTGGCTGTGGCATGCGTTTGTTTGCCAACTTGATGAACTATGCGCAGGATGCTCCTGCTGATTTTCTCTTTGGCTGCTGGCTAGCTGGCTTCGGCATAGTTTAACTGCCAAGCACTCAACAATGAGCACAAACATTTTATATATATTTATATATCTGCGTGCTGCACTCCGGTGCTGGTCCTTGTCCTGGCCCTGGATCAGGTCATAAAAAATTAACACATTTGATCACACAGCTCTAAAACTTGATGCCACACAGCCCTTGGCCGACACACTCTTGAGCTACTCATAACAAAATAATGTTACTCTTGTCGTAAAACATGCATAACCCTTCTGTTCTGATTGCTAGCTGCGAGCCATGATTCATAAATCGAACCGACTGGCCAGTCAAATTGGTTAGCCCACTATTTTAATCAAACATGTAACATGTAAAAAATATTTAAAAAATAAAATAAAAAAACAAAAATGCTTAAAAATGCATTTTAAGTAAAAATATGCTTAGCACAAGCAGCGAGCACTTAAAGATTTGAATTAAAGACAAAAAAAAAAGATAAGAAACAAGAAAAACACATTAATCTAATCAGCATTTTGTGGCAGGCAAGTCTGCTACCCTTCCCCCTTAAATATCATTATTGAAAAAACCAGCAAAAGTTTCCGATAATTCGGTATACGGTTGAATCGCCTAAAGGTTCGGTTCGTGTAAATGGTTTTCCACCTCTATGAACTCAGCTTTTGCCTTGAGTCGGAGTTTGCCATAGTAAACGCAAATTGGTAACGAACCAATCTTTAATTTAACTATATATATTTCAGAGTTACCCAATATATTTTTGCTTAAACAATAGCTGACTAATTGAGTAGTACTCGCTTTATGGCTGATTAACAGATTTACAGGGTAAACGCGTAGCATTAATATTCAACTCATGCTGTTTATCTACGAGCATGACTAGTTAAAGCAAAATCATTTAATCTTTGCAATTCAGCGAATTGTCGCCCCACTTTTTCTGATTATCTTCTCGTATTTTTTGTTTTGTTTTCATGATAATTTTTTATGGTTTGTTGGGGTCTGATTTACTAGGAGCGATATCGTCGAGGACAGGCAATTTAACTAGCAGTACAGCCGCTACCGTTGCCGCTGCTACCGCTGCTGCTGCTGTAGCGCGCTCCAAGGACATGGAGATGGATATGGACACAGGGACACAGTCTGACAGTCATCCGTCTCTCAGACTTAGACCCGGCGCCCCATTAGGCGTGTGCATAGCTTTTGTCTTTGCTGTCATTATCAACACTGCCGCTTTTGCGTACTCATTTTGTTGTGTATGTGTGTGTGTGTTTTTTTGTATGTGTGTGTGACTTGTTTTGTTTTGTTACTTATTTTACTTTCGCCTTCGTTTCCACTCAGTTCAAGTGTTTTGCATTTCATGCTTTTCACAAGATAAAAGACAACTTTTCTCATGCATTGTTGTTGTTATTGTTGTTGTTTATGTTGGTGTTGTTGTTGATGTTGTCGTTGTTGTTGTTGTTGTTGTTCTTGTTGTTGCTGTTGTTGTTGCTGCTGCTGCTGCTGCTGTTGCTGCCACGTCTTCATCATTATCATCTGTGCTGCATCATGACAGTTGGCGTCCTTTTAAAAAATTAACACAGTAGCCAGCCAACAATCCAAACGGCAAGGAGACAAGCCAACATTAAGTAGCAAAAAATTCAACTACACAAGGCACAATCGCTCGAATATTAGATATCCCTTAAACATTGAAATCTTGTCTAACGGACACTCCTATTAGGCGAACATATTTTTATAAATCCGTCCACACGCATCCTATCTATAAGGTGTACATTGCTGTACGCCCAAGAAAGTTTTCACTATTTTAATGGACAATGACATTCAATTTTCCATAAATAACTACGTTGCAGTCAAAAATAGAGATACATGATACATGATACGATACTTTAAAAAAGTGCCGGCTAGCACAAATTATAAGTATACTAAAATTTTGGTATACTTTTATTTTTTGTGAATGTATGCAGCGAACAGCTTTTTTGAATTTGTTACCGACACGTTTGTGTTGCAACTTTATAGGGTTTGATTAATAGACACAGTAAAAGCTTTGCTAAAAGCACCCCTCTTGAGTGGACAAAAGAGAGTTTTCTCAGTGTATATGTTCAATTAAGGCGTTCCTTTGTTTAACATACATCGACAGCTTAATATGGGAATGAGATTAGCTGCGATATGCAGTTATTGCCAAATTTATTTATGTGAGATTTTTTGCTACTTAATCGATTTAAGTTTAAATTATATTTTGGCATATCCTATATATATATATATATATATATATATATATATATATATATATATATATATATACTAATTTTAAATATTATATTTATCAGCCTGTTACATAGATTATCATTCGTCGTAATAGCCGCTAAGCCATTTTATAGGTATAGGGTATTCAAACCCGTAGAAATGCAAAAAAAAACGGTCCTTTATAGCGATATAAAAAATGTGTGCTAAATACTTAACACGGAATGACCTAAATTAAGAGTGAGTAAAACCCTTGCAGAGCAGCGACGAGAACTTAAGACTCATCTTGTTTCCGTAGCCCCTATTTGTCACTCGTTTACTAGCAGCTGTAATATACTCTATTAACGGAGATTTTAGTGCAGTCCCAATCTCTAATAAAAATAACAATATAATTTTTATGTACGCCTCATTGCAGCACGCTTAGAACTCAATGTACAAGGTATACGGAAATCGCGCACACAGCAGCAAAATATGCATTCCTCATATGTTATCCCTTGCTCTGGTCGGTAATTTAAAAGCAAATCCAAGGACTAATATCTACAGCTGAAACTGGCTTAGCAACCAATGCATTCGACAAGAGTCTGTAGCCTCAGTCAATACAACTTGGTAAGGCAGCTGCTCTTTGCTTGACAAATATTTAAACTTATGCCCCCGTCAATACACTCGACGTAACCAACAACAGCAAGAGGCAAAAGACGGCCTCCTTGTGCAGTCTTTACCAATACCAGTGCCCAGGAGGAGTGCTTTGGCTGCTGGGTCAGCAGTAGGAGCAACAGCTCAGCCGAGCAGCCACTTGGCAATGACAATTGCAAATATTGCCTGGCCCACTAGTGCATATGGTATTGTTTAAATGATGAGCCGCAAAAGTGCTTCAATATATCCTTGCTTTTAAAACACACACGTACATATAAAGTTTCGAGCTGCATTTCCCTTAAGCAGGATATAAACAGCAAAGAGGTTACATACCAAACAATCATAGCCTATCTCCAATATTGCCCTATGATTCTTTTCTAAAAATAATACTAAATTACGGAGCAAACACACGGACAGAGATAGAAAATATTCATATAAGCATTGCTTGACTCTATGAGAATTGCATAGACGGGCAAAGAAGAAATTAAAACAAACCTATTTTTCGAATGGTATAAAGATATACTTTATTGTCATTATAGGTGTGTGTGACAAGCCGATTATTCAATATAACAAGACAGCTTTATTATACCCTGCGTCATAGCTTAAGAAACATTCGTGTCCAGTTCACATAGTAAATTAAAAAACAAAAAGGAAAAAATTCTAGCGGCATGAATTGCTAAATATAAATTAAGATGTGTATGTAGAAGTATATAGTTAAGCTATTTCGTTTTCCAAAATATATGAATTTAGCTATCAAATATGCATGTCTATTAATGGTTACGATGGCTATTGCATATGCACTTAAGTACTTGTGAGCAAACATCTGGATGATACTTACAAATACGTGACTTGGTCAATTTCTAGTATTATTCAATTCGTTTGTCACTTTAAAATAACAGTTTTACGGTTGCCATAAATGTATATGTGTACTTGAGGCTCACTATCATTTACCGTATAGATAATAGCAATCGGTTATTGCAACTCTTCAAACTGCAAACATATGATTAAATACATATGCATGAGTGCATATATGATGGTACTCAAAGTAAATTATGAATTGTGTTCAATTTAATTCTGTTCCGTATGAAAAAGTATATATAAATCGAACCCTCCTACAACCGGAATTTAACTTTCCAAAATTATAGATAACAAATTTTAAAAACATAGGTATGAATTGCGTTTGTTTTGGAACTACAGCATTCTGACCTACAATGAATATTTTTCACAAATAGTTTAGCTAAAACTAATTTTGTATACCCTGAACCGATATGAATGTAAAAAAAGGGTATAATGGTTTTGTGCAAAGGTATGTAACATACCGACCCCATAAAGTATATATATTCTCGATCAGGAGATCATATATATAAATTTTCACAATATATTTTCCCATGTCACAAGTGTTTAGTATCAGTTTTTATAGATAGATAGCCCCATTTACAAAATATCGATAAAAATAGATTTTGAGACTGTGTTTTTTAAGCATAACTCAAAACTATATATTTACATTTCATAAGTTTGTTAAATGCTTCTAAAAGCACCTTGACGAATTTAAAGCGAGGTGCCAAAGAGCAATATATTATATTGTCTGAGAGGTACACATTTTACAATGTGAATATCCAATATCTAGGGGTTCATTGAATCGAAAAACCAGATTCACGAAGCGAACCTAAAGCGAACTTAAACCGCGGTTATATTAAATACCCATAGCAAGCGCTCAAACCGGGGCTTCTAAATAGGTATAAAGAATCTTTATACGCCCATTAATAGCTAACTTTCATGATGTAATAAGTTAGACAATCGTAATATTTGTAACCTCTACAATGCCTTTGGTTATTAAGTATACGTATAGTATCGAAGCCCATACCCCACCACATCAGGTCATCAGGTGAATGTCAAGTGATATGCACCCACTGCCAACTGCTGGATGTTTGTGAGGGGAGGAGGTTGGTTTTTGCCACTGCGGGTGCAGCCAACGATGTGAGTCAGCAGTTCTCTATGCATGACAGGCAGATAGAAATGTGCCCGTCAGCAAGCGAACAAACAAGTAGACTACTCGTTAGTCAACGCTTACTGTTTATCAATAAGCTCAATTAAATTTTTGATTGGTTTGATAAGTAGACTCAAGCTGTATATTGGAGATGCCCGCCCGCCCAGCTACACGCAAGGGTTACAAAAAATACGACAGCGAATGCGAATTCGATCGCGCGGTATATAAAGCGTTGATAGAGCGTTAGTAAAGCGCAGATCGACTTAAGCATTCCGTCTAAGTAGATATTTGAGAAAATGGAACGTTGGCAAAATCGTGTTGCTGTTGTCACCGGGGCTAGTTCGGGCATTGGATCGGCGATTGCCGTGGATCTGGTTAATGCTGGACTAGTTGTGGTTGGTCTGGCACGTCGCGTGGAACGGGTCAAGGAGCTGCAGAAATCATTGCCTGCTGCGCGCAGGGACAAGCTAATAGCGCTCCACTGCGATGTGGGCAATGAGAGCTCGGTGAAGGAGGCATTCGATACGATCGAAAAGCAGCTGGGCGCCATCGATATACTGGTGAACAATGCTGGCACACTGCAAAATGGCCGGCTGGTGGACATGCCCATCTCGCTGGCACAACAAACAGTTCAGACTAACATAATGGGCATCATAAATTGTACACAGCGCGCCTTTCGCTCGATGAAGCAGCGCAATTTCGATGGCCACGTTATTTTGATCAATAGCATACTTGGCCACAAGCTGTTCGCTCCTATGCCGGATAAGGCGCCGGATATGAATGTCTATGCACCCACTAAGCATGCTGTGACCGCTCTGGCTGAAATGTATCGCCAGGAGTTCATGGGTCTGGGTACGCGAGTCAAAATAACGGTAAGTGCAGACACTGCAAACAAAATCGAAAGCATTGCCAGTCATCATCATATGGTAATGAAGGAATCCATTTAAGACTATCCTTAATCCAATGAATTCTTTCAAATTGACAAATTTTTCCAAATTTATATCAATTGCGAACAACTGTTTTCGATACTAATTCCCCACACAATTGCAGAGCATTAGTCCTGGTGTCGTCGATACGGAAATCGTGCCAGAAAATATCCGTGACATGGTTAGCAAAACAATGCTGAACGCCAAGGATATTTCGCAGGCTGTTTTGTTTACCATTGCCACGCCTCCACATATGCAGGTGCACGAGATGATTATCAAGCCAGTCGGCGAGCAGTTGTAAATTGATTGTGTTTTTTTTTTATATATCTTATATTTATGTACACAATCCTTTGAGTTTTTTTTTTTTTATTTTTCATTCGACAAAATAAAGTGAAATTTGATGCACATCAATCAACTGGTTTATAAGTATATGTTTAGATAGCAAAAATTGTATATTCTTATAAGTATACCCATTGAAAATGTGCAGTAAAAGGGTATCCTAGTTTTGTGAACATGTAAGTAACAGGCGTAAAGATCCAGCGCCTATCCCATTATTTATATACATATATACTCGATCAGAAAGTAATGCTGAGTCGATCTAGTCATACCTGTCAGAACGTTGAACTCAGATCTCAGATCAAAGCTTAATCCTAGTATATTTGTAGGTCTCTCTCTTTTTTACCATACAACGAATGATGCAGTTTGGGGCTGAGGTGTCTCGCAAATATAATATATTTTCATTCCCTCAGTTCCTAATCTTTGTGACTTCCAACCAAGTTCAACGCAGTGTTCGTTTCCATCATTATTGGGATTGTCTGCTGCCCAAACATTAATGCTCATTGGCCTTCCAGTTGCAAACCAAATATGTGATCCTTCTTAAGCAAAACCGTGCCTGATGTCTAGTATCTATTCTCATCTCCCAAGTTCTTTCGATAGCGATCTATAAAACTCCATTCTTCCATTGTCTCAAAGCTAATCAGTGCTGCATTCATTTGACGACATTGTTCAAAGGCATTGTACCAATTCCTTTTCGTGGCATTCTCAAAAAAGAAATAACCGTAGCCGATCTTGGAGAATGGAGCAGTTGTAACATCCGTGTAAATCGAGAAACCTATTGTACGCACCCATTATTCATAAATGTACACCAATATTTTTTTCGCCACTTACCATCCCTGACAAAAGGTGTTATAGTATATGCCCAGGAACGTACCACCTACGACCCAGACAATATTAATATGCAATTGAAGTTATGCAGCTCTTTAGAATTTTTGGTGCACTAATTGCCATTCAGTCTTCAACAGGGTTTTTATACCTATATAAGAGAGAGATAGCTAAACTCCGCCCCTTGGATATCAAAATTTATTTTTGCCTTGCTTGTAGGAAATGCACTTCACTGCCGACAGTATAATACCCTGTACTTGACTAGCCTTATAAAGGGACATTTTGTTTGCTAGCTTTAGATAATTATTATGTTATTAATTTGCAATTATTGCAAAACTCTTGGCAAAGTCTTCTCTAAATAGAACATTAAGTTTTGCATTTAAGTGAATTTCTAGATATAATGACAGCTCAATTGATGTTTACGACAGCAGAGAATATCAAGGATGATTGAGAATGAGAGCCGAATGTACGAAAAGTTGGCCTTGGGAAAAAGCTGGGCCGTCACAACAACTTTAACGGCACACAGAACACAGAGGAGCAAAAATAAACAAACAAACAAACAAACAGACAGACAAACAGACAGACGGATAATCAAGATACATAAACATATACAAACATTAAAAGATAGGCCGATGGAGACAGACAATAAAGCTTCAGTGAACACGGATGGCCCGAAGCGTACACATATTTCTGTAAGTATCAATACACAATAAACTTGAGCCCGATAAGAAAGAAAAAAAGTTGGGGGGACTTCGGTACAAACGTGTCAAAATAAATAATTTGAACATGAATTACACTAATGCTTAAAATTGAGTTATATGGAGCGCTAAAACGACTCTGAGATGTTCTACAATTAAAAGCAGCACATGACAGTAAATAGTAAAAACTAATTGGGAATTACAACAAACTAATAATCTATGTATATAAATTGTTTGTGCTGAGGCAGACTGTCTGGTCATATATTCCCATATGATATACAAGGATCTTCGACTCATTAGTTAGATAGTTAATCGTAAAAACTAATTGGGAATTTTATCAGAAAAATATTTTATACATATATACATTTTTGTGCGGATTACCTGACTGATTTATTGGTGATATATTCGTTTTACATTTTATATTGGAAGCTAAGGCGACTACTGTTAAAAACAGCTAAAAACAGTTAAGATTTAAAACTAGTTGCGAATTTTAAATGTTAAGTAATGAATTCAAAAAATTTCACTTTTAAGCTATCAAAAAAAGACAGGAATAGACTCCACCAGTCTATATACAGTTTTCTTAGGTAAATAAATGTTCAAATATAATTAAATTAAACGAATCTAATTAAAATATTTCAGTGTCTTAGACAAGACAGATTTCTTGATTACGCATCTGTGTTCAGTCAAATTTATATAATATAATAAACATCTTACTTTAGCTGCATTTTTCGAGCAATCGTTGTGCCCGCAAATCGTTCCGCAAATGACTTAAATAATTGTCTGTCTCTAATGGCTTTAATTGACCTTTTTTTCGAAGGGGCCAACGGAAATGTCAAAAGCACAACTGCAAATGACCGGATCGGCAACAATAAAGCCAACAAAACAATTGAAAACCAACACAGAAAAGGCAGCTGTAAAATAAAATTGCAATGCTCGAAAAGTGTCCTCAGCAAAATCGAGACATTAAGACGTTATGAAAACTGCTGGCAATTACTTTCTACAGCCAAACCAAATGTGTTGGTGTGTGTGCCTGTGAGTGTTTGTGGCCAACAGCAAGTGCATTTAAGTTATCACAAATGCCGCATTTTATGCTCGTATCAAACATGTACTGTACCTATACACATTTACTATATATATATATATGTGTGTGTGTGTATATGTCAACCGGAAACTCAATTTGTTGGACAAATGTGATGGCAAAGCATCAGCATGAACATCAGGGTCAGATGCTAGATAGCTGGCCTTATAAATTACCAGGCAGTAATTGTTTTTACGAACAAAATAAAATTTTATTTTACCATATTAATTCAGCATCTGCTAGCCTTGAAAACAAAAAAATGACAAAAGCAATTTTGTGCATCAGAATTTTTTACACATGTATTAAACAGCGAGCTGTATCAAAATTATTCAGAATAAAAAAGTTAAGCCCCAAAATTTGAGATTAAAGCATGGCTGCAAGCCACAAACCAATTTCGGTGATTCGCCTCACGGCTCGAGCTGACTTCCCGCCTTGAGCTTCGATTATTGAACCTGATTTGAATCCAGGAAAGTATTACAAATCATTTATATTTTCAAATTTGCGTATACCAAATGTGGTTCGATAAATGCAATAGTTAGGTCAACGTTATATATACTCTGGTGCTGGATCCGTTTTTTAATAAAATTATGGTTCATTGCGGGTTCCGGTTCAATTATTTATTGCTTTGGTTTGGTTCAGGGTTCGATTGATTATAAAATAAGTAAGAGGTTCTAGTCGAGAGCTCCCGACTAGGGGATACTCTGAACCCTCTTTTTCCAACACCAAATGCAAATATATATACTATTCTAGAAGCTACATGTCAAGTTTGGTGACTTTAGCTCCAAAATTGCTCAAAAAACAGGATTTCGATAACGATTTTTATCGATTACTTAGAAACGGGGCAAGTTATCGAATATCGGAAACAAACTCGATCTGCGCGGGCACTAGGAGGACCTGCAGCTAAGCTATTTCAAGTCTCTAGCTCTTATAGGTTCTGATATCCTTGCGTTCATACATACGGACGGACGGACAGGCGCACATGGCTAGATCGACTCGGCTTTTGATGCTGATCAAAAATATATATACTTTATGGGGTCGGTGATGCTTCCTGCCTGTCTGCCTGTCATATATATTTGCGCAAATACATTACACCCTTTTTACCCATTTTTAATGGATTCAGGGTATAAAAAAATTATATTGATGTTATTACGGGCACGAATATACATATATAGTTCGCTCAGCCTCAAATCTAATGATTATTCGTAAGCCGTTTGCTTTCATCGAATATTATCATCCAGATCCAGATATAAATATGCATTTCCATGAGTAATTATAGTTTTTGATACTGAAAAATATTCATATGAAAATTGTTGTTCACCTATTTATAAATTTAATATCCTCCCCTGTGACATGCCACAGCATGTCATATTTCCTCGAAATATGTAGGGTAAACCGTGTTGTGGCCTTCGGCTGTCTTAATCATTATGTAGAGATGTAGAAGTATAGAGATTTTTTACTCGGCCACAAATTTATGCAAATTTAATTAGATCGATTAATTTCCATGAAGCATATTGTTGCTGGTATAGCTAATTAATGCTATATATTCATGTTAATTGTATATATGTATGTGCCTGGCAAACAGTTCGTGCAGAAAATTAATAAACGCAATATATTTATTTGGATTTTTTTGCATAAATTATTTTCCCATCTACATCATTATTGTTTAGTCTATTTGGTTGTGTCTGTGTGTGTATTGTTGTCTGTGTTATCAAAAAGTTTGCACAGCTGTTTATTAAAATCAAATAAACGGAAATATAATTTGGCGCTCTGTATGGATATCGCCATTTAATCATATTAAAAATGAAAATTGATTTTTTGCGAATCTGATTAACTGTGTTAATAATATCAACTGTATAAAATAGCTTCATTGTACAAACAAAAATGCCATTGTTTTTTGCCCAATTTAACATACTAATAGAAAAAAATACATATACATGCCTGAAAACAATATTATTCATTAAGGATAAAGTAAGGATATCTTCGGCACGCCGAAGATTTAAGACCCTTTTAGACATTTGCTTTACGGGTCTGCAGATATGTAAGAATAATGAATAGTGAATAATGAATGCAAATATGTTCAAAACTAGAATATTTTGCCATAGAATAACCTGCATTTCATCCGATAGTTCCTATGGCAGTTTTATTATAGTGGTCCGACGTTAATAGGGGTATAAAAAAAGGTTTAACCAGTAGAAAGAGAGCCAACCGATACCACAAATGAAATACTGTCTTTACGAGACAACCATACTTAGTGTTTAGGGTTTCTTTAGCTATACAAAGATGAATTTTATTTACATTTTCTGAAATCCCACCAGCTACGCTTTCAATTCAAATCTAAGAAATATTCAAGATTGCCGTTCTATGTGATTCTCAGTTATTCACTCAATAAAAATTAGAGCTAAATTGATTTTACTGTTACTCTCTTTGTCTATTAATTTGACCAACAGTTGTATTCTCTCTGATTTGCGTTCTTTCTCTCACTCACTCACTCTCTCTCTCTCTTTCTTTGTTGTCATTGTCCATTCTGACATGGTGAAGATAACGTCTTTTAGTTGTAAGATTCTTATAAAGTTAAAAATGCTATTAGCATTTTCTACTATTTTTATTACATAATACATTGTATAGGATCAGTGTTCTATTGGGAATATGTGCTGCTCTTAATACGCTGCCTATCGGCCTTGGTTTACAGCCGAGTTTATTTTAAAGCAACAGATTTAATAGAAGTTATTGGCCACAAGCAAAGTTTAACAGAAATGCATACAAAAAAAAAAAACACACACACACACACGCGCAAGTAACCTCTGAGAGTATGTATGTGCATACAGCTGAACATCAAATCAAAATCAATGTCAATATTGAACTAAATCCAGGCTGGCAAGCGGCTAAGTCTGGCAACGCTGGCAATAAGCGAAATAAGCACGTAGCGCGCCGCCTGCCATCTTTCGGGATAAAACACGGAACACTGCAAAAAGCAAAGAGCAAGCCAAAAGCAAAGCGGATCAGGAGACACACAAGCTGGCAACTGTCGAATCGCAAAGGAGGCGAACTGAAACAATACGCGCAAAGTAGTGGCAGTGACAGTGGCGGGGGGCAACAGGGGCAGCGGTGGCATCGGCGTCATCATTTATCAAGCGCGCGCTCACACACAAAGGTCAAGTAAAGTGTTATCCTTGAAGCTATCAAGGCAAACATGGCCCAGCAAAACAGCTGGCGGCTGTTCCTTTGACGCCAGTCGCCATCTTTTCATATTTCCAGGCTGGGCCCAGGCCTTGGGCATACACACGCTCACATATGTATGTACATATGTACTTACACATACATACATAATACATATACCCACATAGACGCAGTTTGACGTTTTGTGAAAATCATTATCGAAATGAAAATATCAATGATGTGAAAATGTTATGGTCTGCCGCCCCATACCGTAAATCGCCCTCCGCCTTTGAAACGCGATAATCATCGGCAGCGTCGATGTCAGCAACTTAAACATCATTAATAAAAGCCTCCACATCAAAGTCATTTGAGTTCGGATTCACGTTATTGCTTACTGCTCGTAGCTGTAGCTTAGCACTGGAGAGTTTAACAGCCTTGTATTCCCGTTCTCGGCGTGCCAACTTTCATTTTATTCTCAGCAAAGCCGAATCCCAGCATTTTAATTGCATTCCACTTGTTTCCCTAATCTATTTTATCTTATATACCCCCTTCCAACTAAACTGTACAAGACATATAAGGGTACTTTAGTTGGGTATGAAAGACGGAACCTGTCGAGCTGCCAGCTTACTCTCTGTATATATTCTCAAAATACGTATTAAAGATACGCTTTTAAAAAATCTCCAAGTCCGAAGTAAAAAAAATGGGGGGAAATATCGAAAAGTCTATTAGAAACACGTCGCCCTCATCAATAAATTAAATCATTTATGGAGTGGGAGATGCTTTCTTCTACCAGTAACATACCTTTGCTAAGAATCATTATACCCTTTTCACGAAGTTTCAATTGTGTTAGGGTAACCAAAATGAGTACCGAATGGAAGAATGCGAACAACTAATAACGGAAGAAACTGAAGTTAGGCGAGTGATAGAGCAGGACAGGCTGATCTACTTTTAGATGACAGTTACGTACGAGCGCAGCAAAAGCGCAGAGCAAAGGAGTAAAGCAGAAGTGACAACTTGATACATACATACACATATACATACATACATACATACATGGGTACAACAATAGCTTATCAATGGGACTGTAGCATTTAATGCACAAAATAAAATACGCAAATATCAACCTTATTTTTTTGCACACAGATTTTTTATGACTTTTGTAAATTTGTATTTATATACATATGTACATATGAATGTTTGTATGGACATAAGTATGTGTGTAGGTATGTATGTATGTTTGGTGTAGTTTCAATGGGATCAGTGCATAATAAGACGGAAACCAAAAACAGTACCAAACGGACGAACGGGAACAGAAAAAAAGGGAAGAAATTAAAATAATGTGAGATGTGGAGCAAGAGAGGGTTCGATCTACTTGTAGATTACAGTTGCACTATACATGTACATACATACATATACATACATATGCATACATATACTAAAAAGACTTACCAGCAACAACTCTTCAACGCGACTGCAGCATTTAGGGCACAAAATTATACACATGCATGTCACAAAACATTCCGGCACAGCACACATACAAACATATTTATTAATATAGAATTTAAGAATCTAAGATTAAACACCGGCTATTAAAATCACAATGAAAACCGACTGATCTACTCTCAAATTACAGTTGCCAACGAGCATAGCAAAGATGGAGTGCAAAGAAATAAATGCACAAGCAAAACCTCCAAACATATGTACATACAGATATACATATGTACATACATATGTACATACATATGCTAGTCTAGAGAGCATTTAGCACAAAAAAAAAATACGCAATTTCAACCTTATTTTTTCACACAAAATTCCCGCACAGCAAACAGATTTTTTATTTTATTTATTTATTTTGTTTATTTATTAAGATTAAAACCGGCTTTTTAAGTTGAAATGTAAGACAATGCGAATCACGTAAAAAATGCATCTGTTTGCTTCAAAACTTCAAACCAAGTGCACATTCAACCATACACAAAATCGTATTATTTTTGGACATTTGTATTTATATACATACATACATACATATGTATATACATATGCTGTAATGGGATCAGTGCATAAGATGGTAACCCAGGACAGTATCAAACGGACAAAAGGGGACAGCAAATAAAAGAAGAAACTGTAATAAGGCGAGAGGTAGAGCAACAGAGTGGTCGCTCTACTTTTACATTACAGTTGCGTTATATACATAGATACATACTAATGTACGTGGCTACATACATACATACATATGTTCATATGCTAAAATGCAGAATATAACACGCAAAATATATGTAAATGCATATTTTATTATTATTGTTTTAACAACAGTCCCGCACGGCACATATGTATACATATATACATACATACTTTTACATTATTTTTTATTTATTAAGATATCGTTAAAGAATGTACGATTCGACATCAGCGAATTAAGTCAAAATGAAATAAAATTCGGAAAGTGCCTGATCTACTCTAAGATTACAGTTGCGTACGAGCGTAGGAAACATGCAATGCAAAGAAATAAGACAGAATCAACTTCACACATATGTACATACATATGTATGTATGCATACATGTGTTAGAGAGACAACCACAACAGTTCAATGCGACTCAACACAAAATATAATACGCAAATTAAATCTTTATTGTTTAACAAAAAAATCCCGCACCACATACAGATTTATAAATACATATATTATTCAAAATACACCGACTATTTCAATCGAAACGTAAAACAAAAAATAGTGTTTGTTCTCTTCAATACTTCCCTAACTGCACTAGACATGCATTCAACCGCAAAAAAAAACCGTATGATTTTTGTACATTTGTGTTTTTCTCAATGTACGTATGTATGTTTGTATGGAGTTATTTAAGATTGTAAGTATGTGTGTGTTATACATGTAACTATGCATGTACATATGATCTCTGCGAAAAGCAGTCTAATCTCTATGCCCGCTGCACTGCAAAGTAACGAAAACCGAAATTTCAGTTGGTAACTGAAGCAGGGCGAGGTGCGGCAAGAAATGCTGATCCAGTCTCAGTCTCAGATGAACTTCAAACATACATACATACATACATATGCTAAAGAGACTTACCAACAAGAGAAAATGTTATCTATATATGTACATATATATGCTTCACACGAATTTCTTATTACTAAATTACGATTAAACACCGGTAGCAAAGACAGTACAAGAGTTAAGCAGAAGGAACAGCTGCATATATACACATGTACGTATGTATGTATATGTATGTATGTATGTATGCATGTATATAGAGAGACTCTCCAACAGCAACTCATCAATGAGACTGAAACACGACAAACAAAACTAAATAAGCAGAATTCAACGTTATTGTTTCCCGTACAGCAAACAGACGTATTAAGATACATAAATTTAATTTAATAATGTGCAAATCAACAGAGATTATTTAAATCGAAATGTAACACAATGCGAAGCGCTTCAAAGCTTCATCAACTACACTACACATGCATATTTACACAAAATCGTATGGTTTTTGTATGTTTGTATTTATATATGTATGCATGTATGATATATGTATGTAACTATGCATGTGCATGTGATCTATATCAACTTATATATTTATGTATGTAGGTATATATGTAAGTTTGTATGTATGTTTGTGTGAGTGTATGCATGCATGCATGTATGTTTGTGTATATATGAACAAATGTGCTAAGGTATGTTTGTTTGTACAAATGTATGTATATACATACATATGTATGTATGTATGTTCTAAACCAACTAATGAAAGGGAAAATTTATGTAGATGCTAAAACTTATTGGAAATTAAAAAATGTAATTGGTCTGCGACTTTAATATCGGAATACTGCATAACAATAGGTTAAATTTTTTGATTAGTCAAAATCGTTGAACATCTGATTAAAAGAAAATTACGTTTTTTATTACATTTTTTTTTTTACAAATCTTTAATTAAATTTTTAAATATTTTCGTGTTTTGTTTTTATTTTGTTGCCGCTGTTTGCATTAAATATTTTTGTGTATAGTTAAATGTATGAATTAACATTAAATTTTGTTCTTGGCTCAACGCTTCATATGTTGTTGTTGTTGTTGTTGTTGTTGTTGTAAATGTACTTCTGAAATTCTTGCAGAATAAATACCAAATAAATATATTTTTATATATATACATGTATATATATATATAATTGAAATATGTTGCATACTTATTTGTTAATACGTAATACAATATTTATTATATGCAATGTTTTTGTTTATACATAAAAAATAGTTTTTGTAGCACAAACTGTATTTTTCATATTTTATTTATCGTTTTGTTGTTGTTATTATTATTGTTATTGTTGTTGTTTGTTTGCTTTCAGACGCACAGCAACGAGCGAGATGCCAACAGGAAGCTGCTTTAAAATGAGAAATCATTTGGAGCTGCCGCTTGCAATGGGGCCGATGTATATGGCAAAATGTAGTTGAATTTCAAACAATTTGTTTATATATATTTGTTAGCGAGGTTTAAAGCATATTTACTTTTTATTCCGGCCAAACATACAAAAGTACATACAATGTCCCTACTCGCTTCGTTATACTGTTACAATTTGTCAAAGTTGTACATTTGATACTTGTGGTACACAAAATGATTTATAACATAAAAATATAAAAGAAAATTCAATCAGAACCAATTCGGCTGAGTGGGTAGTGATCAGTGAATATATGTATCGTCTTTTCATTATAATGCATATATGTCTCAAAAATTTGCTGGATATTGGGCCTTATTGTAGCGATGGCTCTTGAGTACATCATTTCGCTTGACTTTCGAACATAAAAAGAATTTCAGTTAAGTTCATTTCGTTTAAAATTGCTTAGTTAAATTAATTCATAATAGTAGTAGTAGTTGTTGTTGTTGTTTAGTTTTGTATACTCTCATTATAAGATATTAATTAAACGCATGTGGCTTTGAGCGAAAGAAAAATTGATAATCAGACTATATTAAAATCAAAAGTCGTTACATAATTACAAAGAAAAACACAAGTGCGCAGCATTGGGGATTTTGTTTTTCATTTAAATACCTATTTAAATTTGCTTATGTTTTTTGTTTTTCATTTAACGTTTTATGCTGTTCTTGTTGCTCTTTGTTTTTCTGCTTTTCCCTTGTTTAAGGACGCATGTCTATAACAAATACTACATAAAGCCAGTGTGTGTGTGTGTGTGTAATTAATTAATATAATTAAAAATGAACATACAAGCTATCAACTACAGTTAGTTGTAAGTGGGTGTGTGTGTGTGTGTGTGTGTGTGTGTGTGTGTGTGTGTGTGTGTATATATAAGCAGTTGCCAAGCCCTGCGGGCAGGGGCTTTTTGAATCTCTCAGCGCACAAAAGCATTGCACAGTCGGCGCATTCTTAAATACATTTTAAAAATTACATAATTTAAATAATTTAAATATACACATGTGTGGCCCCAAACTACGCTTATATCAAACGAAAAAAAAAAATTATATCATTTATATATTTATGCATATAAATTTATAGAATAAGCACAATGCATGCCGTATCGGAGTAGAAGCATGGCGCGAAGGCGCTTTACATTCTCCAAATTTGTTCACTTTTTTTTCAAAGCTAAGCCGTTTTATAAATGTTTTTTGTTTTTTTGTTTTTTGTATTTTTGTTGCTTTTCAATATATATATATAATTGTATTTATGTAATCCGTAATCTACAGAATGCCCAGGCCCTCGTCAGATATCAACACACAACGAACGATACACATTGAATGCCAAACGCAATTATTAAACTAATCATCAGCCGCGTTCATTTTAATATTTCATGGGCTGTGGAATAAGATTGTAAATTGCTTCTTTGTTGCTTATATTTTGTTAACATTTAGCTCTCGACATGGCCCAAACAGTTGGCAATGCTCTGCTGCTCATTATATGTGCAGCAGCATTGGCAAATGTTTGGCCTTTGAATTGTTAACCATGTCGGGAGAGCTAAGATCTGCAGTGCATGTAAAGTCCATTTGTTTTGTTAACGAGTCTGTGCATGAGGTTTTTCTTTCTTTCGATTTATATTAGTGTGTGTGTGCTGCTGTTGCTAACCTGCTGCTGCGCTGCTGTTGCTGTTGCTATTGTTGATGCTGTTGTTGTTGTTGTTGTTGCTGTTGTTGTTGTATGTACGCATTCAACACTCACTTTGGGACAGATCAATGTCCTTTTTAACGCTACGCGCCAACCGATCCAGCTCGGCAGCCGCATCTGAGCGAACGGCTAGCTTCTCGGCCGTCATGAGTGAATCGGTGCCATTAGATGTGCGTGGTGTGCCCATGCCGCCACCTGGGCTGGCTGCGCCCGCCGGTCCACCAGCTGGTCCGCCCGACTTTTTGTGTAGCAGCGAGTTAAAGAAATTTGCCAGCACACCCTCGCCGCCAGGCGTTGCAGGCGTCAGCTTGGGATCAATCTATAATTGCAAATGGATATGCATGAGAAACGTGTGAACACTCGGCTTGGCAGCTGTGCTGTCGTCAATGTGTTTCGATAGCTAATTCAGCTATTTTGTTGGCACAAACCTTTTTGGGTGAACTCTGACCGGCGCTGCCAGGTGTGCGTGGTCCGGTTTTATTGCCGCCAGAGCTGGCGCCCTGCGATCGCAATGGCGACTCGCCGCGCACCTGGCCGCCCTGCTTGAGTATCTCCTGCTGGCGTGCCAGGAAGGCCTGCTCGTCCTCGGTCTGCACCTCCGTTTCGCGATTGGAAACGGCCTGCAGCAAATAGAGAAGCAGAGAAGAGTGTTAATTGAAGCTACCAATTGTGGTGAGTCTTCTAAATGCACCTTTCGTGTGGGCGGCGCCTTGATAATATCTGTGTAATGATTCTCGGCCTTAACCGCATGCATGTTCTCATACAGAATACTTATTTTCTTGAGGCTATCCCAGCCAGCCGGACTGTAATAAACAAAAGATAAAAAGCCATTAAATTTAAATGAAAGGGAAAAGGGAACTTAACGCACATGAGGACCGCATCCTTTTCCACGACTAGCGCTGGCGTACGGAATGGTAGACCATAAATTCGATGCGTTAGATATTTATAAAGGAGATCACAGTTTTTGTCCTCTTTCACGCTTGTGTAAAAGAGCGAGGTGCCGTGCCGCAGACAAAAGTTTCGTATCCATTGCTGTATGAAATCGAAATGCTCGTCGCGGTACTCATACTCCTTCTCCAGCGTTGACATGTAGTCCGTCTATATGGGATAAATAAAAAAAACGATATAAAAAAAAACTTGACTTGGGTGTGTGTGTGTGAGTAGATGCACCTTTGTGACCACAACAACAATGTCCAGGCCCAGGTTTGTAATTAGTGCGTCCTCTGTCAGCGGCAACAGATCATCCTCATCAATTGAATTGTTGTGCATGGTGCGTTTAACCGGCGAACCGGGATCCAAATCATCGCCAACCTCACAGTAGCTCTGCCACGTCGTTGCGAGGCGCTGGCGTGCCGCCTCCTTCTCTTTGGGATCTAATTGCAGGCTCTCAATGTGCTGGGCAAGCACTTTGATCCATTGATTGAGCTGCTCGAGCCAGCCCCATGGCTGTGTCATCGAGACTGTTAGTATGACGAGGGTGTGTGCATAGTTCGTTTCGTTTAGCGCATAGTGCAGCAGATTTGTGTGTCCTGGATCACCATCCAAGACCCAAACGCTCAGGCGCGTCATGTCTGCAATATGATAATGTTTCTCAATTAAAATAAAACCTTCAAGCAAATTGCTTTAATACTAACCGTCTCTGTACTCATCCTTGACATCAATATAGGCATACTCCAGGCCGGAGCCCTTCTTCGGATCCTCAACGCCCTGCAGCTTGGCAATGAGCGTCGTCTTACCCGTGGCATTGTCGCCTAATACTAGTACAGATTTATTTGACGGTAGTTTTGTGCTGCCCTGTGTTTGTACTTCATTCAATATCGCAGACCTGGAAACAAGATGCAACGAATTGGGTCAGTATGCCGTTGGCTGTATCAAAATTTTGTAATCTACATTAAACGCTTGGCCCCAATTTCGTGTCCCCCGCTCTGGCCAAGATCCGCACCCCTGCCGCCGCCTGGCCGTACATATAAAACACAATTCTGAACACTGTGTCATGCCACGCAATCAAACTAATTGCATTCCTGTGCTATTTATGGGGCTAAACTTTGTTTCTTTAGTCCCATTTATAGGTATGTATGTGCACACGATGTATATATGTGCATGTATATGTATGTATATAGAGTTAAGAAAGCATTCATGCAATTTCAGCTGGACGTTTCTGCAATTCAATTAAATATTTCAATCGAAAGGTGACCAACTAACTAACTAACTGACTCACTAACTCGCTCACCCACTTATTTGCTGACCAACTGACCAACTGAATACCTGATTGACTGACTGACTGACGGAATGACTAACTTGTATGACATGCAAATGACGGTTACTCAACTGGGGAAAGCTGGACGCCGGCGCTCCTTCGTGCCAAAAACTGCGTACTGCGAATATCGATTGCCCGATTTCTGACGATTTAAGCTCATAACTATTCTCTTCTATTGAATTTTCAAAGGTGTTGCACGATTCACAGTGGTTCGAAAGCGATTTTTTAAAATTAAACAATGTTTTTATTTAAAAACCTATTAAAGCAATAAGTCTTTATTCTTTTTCAATTTTTATTCGAGGTAAATACAAGATGTTGGCTTCAGTTATTAATAAAAAAAAAAACCTTATAAAAGCATAAAGGAAAAAAATCACCCTTGTAGACTTTTAAAAATCGGATTTGCTTCCCATGAAAATATTCTAAAAAATATATATATAATGCTAAGAAAACTATTTGGCGAGTATTTTTTAAAACTAAAAATCCACAATCTTCCTATCTGTCTTATATAAAATTAAATATATATTTCAAAAAAACATCATTTCATGAGCAAGCATAAAATATAATCTAAATATATAGAAATCTAATTTAATCTAATCGAACTTTTTCCTTAAATAAATTCAGAGAATAAAATAAAAAGACAAAACTTTATACTTTAAAGTGCACGAATTTGGGCATAGTTGTTAGCAAGTTATGTCCCACTGTGCTTGGGCTGGCATTTGGCTAAGGGAGGTTGGCTCGCTCGGTTCACACTTGACATGCAAACAACCCGGCAACCGTGCCCACCCCTTGGCTATGGCTCCCCCCGCTCGTATTCCAGGCTGGTTGGCATGGTGCACGAAAGGCCCAAACGAAAAATATTTTCCAAGCTTTTAAAGTTCGCCTCGCTGAAAGGCAGGCGAACAGGCCAGGCAGGAGGCAAGACAGTTCGGCATTACCAATGCGCACTTTGGCAGCGCCACGCGTTAAAAGTGGATCACAAATTTCTTGCGCCGGACCAGAGTCCGAGTCTGAAGTGCACAGCCAGCAGAAATCGAGGAGTTCGTTAGGTTTGTTAAACGCCAATTGCCAGGATGAGTTTGTTGCTGAAGCGACGTTCGCGCAGCGAGACGCGCGCTCAGCCCGTCGCGGTGCAAAGCAAACAGGAGTTGTCCAAAAAGCAGCCGCATCAGCAGCACCAGCTGGCGTCCAGCGTGGAAAGGGACAGAGAAACGACTATGCCGCGTCTGGGTCTGGCTGGCCCAGGCGCTGGCATGGGCAGGCGCAAGACATCCGCAGAGCTCATCAGCGAGGCGAAACTCTATCTGGGCGACCTGTCCACGGCAACGGCAACAATGACAGCTGCTGGCGGCGCACGCTTGGTAAGCACGCGTCGACCCATAACGCCACGTGAGCCGGGACGTGTGCTCTACGGCAAGGTGGCATTGGCCGGCCGTCCGCCCAGCGCCTTCTCGTAAGTAAACAAAGCTTCTTCAAGTGCCTTCAAGTGCTCCAAGCGCGAAAACTACTCCACAGCATGCGATATCTGCAGAATGAGAATCATAAGCCGCTGACGCCGCCAACGCCAGCGGCAGGCACCGAGCTACTGTTAAGTCGACGCAATGTGGACGCCAAGCCGGCGCCACCTCGTCAATTGCCAGCGCTGCCGGGCGCTGCGGCACAGTTAACTCCAGCAGCAGCCACAATGCACCCAATGCAGCCCGCACGCAATGGCGCCCTGCTTGGCCAGTGCAGCTCGGAGATGCTCATCGAGATGCTGAAGCAACATGCTGGTCTCAAGGATTGCAGCGCCGAGACAGTGCAGCACATCAATGCGGTGGGTGCTGGTGCTCGTGAAGTGTCCATTATTTAAAAGTATCTAAAATTCACATCTTTCCCGCCCGCAGATTCTGCTGGAGCTATATACGCGGGTGCACAAACAGGAGCGCAACTTCAAGCGCGCCTTTATCCTGGGCGGACTCTATGGCCTGGTCGAGTGCACGGCGCCACGTATCCTTTTGGCTGTGGCACGTGTCGTTCTGGCGGTGAGTGTATTCGAGTTTTTGTCCTTTAACTATTTATCGATACATGCACATATGCGATAACGATAGCATAACATATCGATCACTTGACCGATTTTTTCATATTTTTATATATTGGTGCGAACATAAATAAATATGGTTTCATTTTGAGTCTTCTTCTTCGAGAATAGGTATATATGTATATCGATACACATTTTAATCGATTAATCGATTTCTCGCTAACTTTGGCATCCTGTCGTTCACAGTTACGCGTAACGGGCAGCAATTTAACCGGCGCCTGCAAGCTAATCTTCAAGGTGGCTCGCCACGAGCAGCACGACGGACTGTTCCATGAGAACGATGTGCTGGAGCTGCTGATCGATGGCTTGGGCCATGCTTCGCCGCTGGACGATCCGGAGGCCTGCATTTATGCCTATGGCTGCATACGATTTCTCACCGCGAGCAGCGCCCAGGAGCGCGACGATGCGCTCAATCGCAACTGGGCCGCCGGCTTCGAAGAGCTGCTGCCCCCAACAATCGCAGCAGCCACAGTCCTAACAACAACAGAAACAAGAACAACGACCCTGCAAGATTCACGCAAGCTAAATGGCCAACAGACACTGGTGTCCCGCCTGGCACGTCACGGCGCTGTGGAGCTGATGATACTCCATTTACAGATGTTGAACGAGGCGGGCGCCACGCGACGCCTCAGCGGCCCGCCGCTGCACACCCTCTACCAACTGTCGGCAGCACTGCGCGCTCTAGCGGATGTGGCCCAGCAGCAGCAGCGACTGCAACTGCAATTGCAGCTGGCGTGCCCGCATCTGATACGCGCCGCCGAGGTCTCCATGGGCGAACTGGAGGTGCAGGCCAATGTGGTGCGCACACTGAGGTGAGCTACTCGTCGTCGTCGTCGGTTTTTCTTTCCACTTTAATCAAATACTTTCACTCTTCTTCTGGCTCAGCGTGCTGTCGGAAGATCTGGAATGCTGTGAGACACTGCATAACTATGCAGCCCGCATTGGTCTGCTGCTCGGACCCTACTCCAAGGGCGGCCAGTGCAGTGAGCGGCTCTTGGCCGTGCTCAGCCGGCTGGGCTATATGCTGGGCAATATCTTGGCCAAGCATGAATCCGCGCGCGTTCAGGTGGGTGCACTTTTTAGTATTATATTTTCAATTGTTTTTAATTCAAGTTTTTTGTTATTCATGATGATTTATGATTTATCATTAAAACATTTTCTTCTTTTAAATATTATTATTTATATATCATATTAATTATTTATAATTATGAATACAATTATAATTAGTAATAAAATAATTGTTTATATAAGTTTTCTTTCCTTTGAACTATTTTCATGATTGTTGAATTTTTTTTAATTATTTCTATTAATTATTCTGAAATTATTTGTGATTATGATTAATAATTATATTTTTATTGTTTTTTATTATTGTTATTTTTTTTATTTTTTATTATTTTTATTTATTTATTATTTAGTTTTTACATTTTTATATGAATTGATTACTTTGAATTACTTTCAATGGTGTTTCGTTTCATTATTCCAATTCGAATCATGTCAATTATAATTTTCCTATTGGATTTCGTAATGTGTTTAAGGTATTCCCTCTCAGTTTTCTATATGCAATTCATGTAATCTGTGTGTCCTCCCCTTCCAGTACTATCAAAACGATGTGGCCATGGAGTATCTGCTGAATGTGCTGCAGCAGCTAAGCGAACGACCGCTGGGCAGCGAGGCGCTGCTGGATGCCCAAATCAAGCTGATACGTGTAGTGGCCAACATGAGCGTCAATGCGGATGTCGGCGCTGGGCTGGGCAATGTGCATGGTCTGGGCGCTGTGCTGTTCCGCCTGCTGCAGAATGCAGCTGTGGCGCTGGATAGATCATCAACAACTACTGAATCCGCACAACCGCAGGCTGAGCTGCTGGAGCTGCTGCATGCAACGCTCGGTGCACTTCACAATTTATGCTTCTACCAGGACAACCAAACGGCAACGGCAACAACAACAACAACAGAAACGACAGAAACGACAACAACCACGATACCGTCACCCGGTTCGCTGCAGAGTCTGATTGCCGAGCTGTCGACGGCCCTGGCAGGCACCTTGAAGCGGTGTCAGGGTCAGTATGTGTCCACCAAGGTGGAGCTGGCCCGCGTGCTGGGCAATTTGACGCGCAACGAGCTGGCGCGACGCCGTTTCTGCGCCGCCGGCGGTTTGCCCTTGATGGTGCAGCAACTGACGCGGCAGGCGAACGGCCAGGATTACGAGCTGCGCACCTGTGCCATCGGAGTGCTGGTCAATTTGTTGGGCGATGGCGAGCAACGGGCACCATTTTTGCAGCTGCGCGGCGCTGAGCTGCTGGCGCTGCTATTGCGCGGCGCACTGGAGCAGGAGGATTGGTTTCTGGCCAACATTGTGTGCCAGGCGATGTGGAATCTTCTGATCGATGCCCAATGCGCGACGGCCCTATGCCAAAGTGGCAGCATACTCGATGAGGTCAGCGATCTGCTGGCAGATTACTTGGATGAAGAGCGTCCGATTGTCGGCGACGAGGCCAACGAGGATGAGGTCGAACCAGGCAAGAATAAAGAGCCGGAGCTCGATTTGGAATCGGAGCCGGATGCATTGTGGGAGGACTTTGCGCTGGTGGCTACCGATTTGTTAGAGCGGATACAAAACAATTTCGATAAGCAGCAACAGCGACAGGCGACGCACATCGATATCGATGACGGGAACGATAATGAAGATGTGTTTATCGAAAAATTGTAAAACATTCTTTAAGACTAAAAGAATATACAAATATATACAATTATCGATAAAAAGCGATTTTGAATTGCCAGCAAGTCGATGCAACGAAAGGGACACAACACACAGTTATCGAACTTAATCGATATTTGATTGTCTAAACAGTTACGGTATTTCCAATTTGAGACCAAGTCTGTGCAAACGTATTTTGATCGATTTTGAAACATCGATTATTGATACCTAAGCCAAACAGGTCTTTAATATATTTGCAGTTATAGATCAAGGTCGTAATATGAGCGTCATATATAAACTAACGAATTTTATGTCGTTTATCAAGTTTCAATAAATTAAGCCAGCCCAATGCTAGGAAAGATTTCCATATCAAATACAGTTGAGAAACATAATACAGTTTTCGATAACACTACCAGGAGCTAACAAGCCTTTTATCTGTAAATTGAGCCTGCGCATTTCTATAAAATTTCGATAAGTATTTACGGTTAACATGTTTTGGTCATTTCCTGTTAATGTAAATAGACTTTTACACATGTTTTCTATAGCATTCGAAATCGATCTGCGTCGCTAAGACGTTCTGCACATGCGCGCCCCCTGACGGTCAACTAGAAACGTACACATGTACATATTTAAGCGATGACAACATCGCCAACACTCACACACACGCAAACCACATACACGCACAAGCTTGACTTAGAGCGGCTCTTCGTTCATTGGACAATGCAAATTCCAATTGGATTATCAACAGTCCAAATGAAGCCGAACTATCGATAGCTCAGCTTACGGCTTTGCAAGTGTGTAAACATGTGTGCCCATACACATCTGCCCGCGTGTGTGTGTGTGTGTGTTTTGCCTATTAGACATACAAAAATTGATAAAGCAAAAAGGTGCGCGCTGTCGACTGCGCAGCCAGCGACGCTGCCCTCGATTTTGCTGCTTCATGAATCATTCGCTCTTTCTGTCTCTCTCTCTTTCGCTCGCACTATTTCACACTGCATATTAGAATTGTTGTTTTAGAATTTAGTCTGTGTTTATGCCACAAATCCATTAAATTGGCACAAGAGAAATTGCCAAAATACCAAATATATATAAAATGCGCATATGCGTACAGGTGTGTGTGTGTGTGTGTGAACCAAACGTGGTTTGAGGTTAGGCGAATGTTGTACAAAATGACAACATGCACTAAATTTAAAAGCGGCATAAAATCAGCTGCTTTTTTGCTCCAACCAAAGGTTGTGGGTGTGGCGTAAGCAGCCTTTGCAGCCGGCACACACTAACACACACATATATATGCAGAGTAAAAGTGAGATAGCGTTAACCGAAAATTATTGCAAACGTCAGCTAAAGAAAGTCAAAAAATAGATGGCCAAAAGCAGCTGTTTTGCCTAAAGGCAAGAAACAAAAAGAGAAAAAAATAGGCGCGTCATATGATAAAACGCTAAATGCACACACACAGACACACACACACACAGGCATGCAGATTTCTTCTGCCTAGGCTGAAGCTCAACTCACCAGAGATTCTCCTTGTCGGCTGCGGCGGCATCCTTCTTTTTCGTCGTAAAGGATGATGTCAGCGCATTGCTGCCCGTCATCGTTTGCGTGACGCTGTCCAGTGCCATTGCAGTGTTGGTTAATAACTGCTCCAGGCGACCTCTTCACCTCTCTGTTGTTTGCCTGTTCCTTGGGTCAGTGGGCAGAGCTGCTGCGGGATGCACGGGAAAACGTTAGAGCAACACAAGCAATTGCACGCACACGCACACGCACACACACAACAATAACAAAAACAAAAACAGCAACTGAGCTGCATTGAACTTGGTAGACAGCGGGCAGCAGGAGTGGCAGTGGCTGCAGTTGCAAGGTGTCTGTTTTAGGAACGCCTACGCCAGCAGCGACGCTTCCGCTACTCCGTTATGTTTGCGTTTATGGTTACGTTGCAGCAGAGCAGCAGCTGCGACAGCGACGCCGACGTCGCGACTTGACGGAATGACAAACGCGCAGATTATGTATATTTAAATATTTTATTATTGCAGCGTGCTGTATATACGCGTTTGTTACGCAGCCCAGCTGCTGCTGTTGCTGTTGCTGCTGCTGCGACTGCTATCGCTGCCGTCTGGCTGGCTGACCGTCTGTCTCTCTATGAACAATTTGCAAAATTTCTTTGCGTTTGCTTTGTTGTTTTTTTTTTCTTTTTTTTTCTACGTACTGCAGCTTTTAGTCGATTTAGATTTGAGCACTCCGCTAGCAATTGTGATCCGTGGCACTAAATTTGATTTTTAGCGTATGAATTACTGCATCTGACGTTCGTTACTTTGTTTTGAGTTATTATTGAATAAAAAATAACAACAAAAAATATACGCCCGATATTGAGATGATGAATTTTTCGCTGAAATAATACAACGAAACTAGACACAGTGTGTACACACAGCGCCACAATAGGAAAATTGTTTTTAGTGCTGCCAAACGAAAGCAAGCAGAATGTCTGGCAACGCTAAACGCACTGTTGCATATTATTTCTGTTATGAAATGTTAGGTGGCAACGCTTAGTCTCCGTTACAACAACAAATACACAACAAAAGCAATTTAAGCTCTCACTACACTTAGCACTTTAGATCTATACGATCTGAATACTCAATTAGTTTAAAATCTATCAAAATGCAAGCCTCTGTGTTCATTATCACTGTGATATTCGTTATAATAGCCAACAATGCGCCTCAGATAAATGGTACGTTTGCTCTGCGCAAGTTTGCTGCTTATTAAAGTCTTTTGTTCAACATACGCACGCACTTGCATATATATATATATATATATATGTATATACACGTAACGTAACTGTAACTGCAACTGCGCATGTGTGTGTGCTGGTGCGTAATGCACAAACGAAAAATGACAACCAAGTTTCTCTTTATTGCTCACAGCCCTTCTGCGTCGCTGCTATCAATGCCGTTCCCGTGGAGAGCTGGGCAGCTGTAAGGATCCATTCAGCTTTAACGCTACCGACGTGGACAGGGAGCCAGGCCTATCCGCCATACCATGTGCCAGCGGCTGGTGTGGCAAAGTGATCGAGGGCGGCGGTACCTATGCGCTCGATGGTAGGCACGACCCCTGCATACCCTATAAAAATGATTTTAATCTTTTTTTCTTGTTTTTCATATGCAGACTACGATCTGGCCATACAGCGCATGTGCGTGCAGCGCGGACCCGACGACAATATGGATCGGTGCGCGGACACAATCTACAATTATAAGAAAGTCTTTATGTGCTTCTGCCAGGGTGATCTGTGCAACGGCAGCAACGGCCGTTGGCGGCAGCCGCTTCCAATGCTGCCTTTGGCCATATTGGCATGTGCAATTCTCAATAGAATGTATATATATTTGTAATGTTTAGCATTGATTTAACGAATATGGCAATTAAATTGAGCAACCGTTCCCATACGAGTTCAACCCGGAAATCGTGAGCTATATATTGTATTCTGGCGTGTGCATGACGGGCACAGGCGATGCGGCTGCCGGCGGCCCTGGTCAGCATGGCATTCCTGATGGAACTGTTGCCGGCAACGCACACAAGGATATTCGACGCCCTCGCACAAGTAACACTCGTTGCATCTCAGGGCCGAGAAGGAAAGTCTAGACAGCTCACACCGTTGCGGCAGATCCATTAGCCAGAGTATCATCTTGTGCAGCGGCTCTTCGCGCGGTTGCTGCATTAACACCCGCTCCCTGTCCAGCGCGCTCGAGATCTTATCTTGGACTTGTACTAAACGCTGCAGAAACAAGCTACCTGTTTTGGAATTTAGGCCAGGCTAATTAATTTTTACTTACACTCTGCAGCATGCCATAGGGATTACAGCGTTCCTCCCGCAGCGTCTGTCTGGTTTGTCGCGAGCTGTGCGTTCGGATGCTGCTGCTGCTCTGCGACTCCGATGCGTTCGATACTTTGCTCATCCCCAGATTGGCCATGAACAGCTCCTTGGCAAATGGCGCCGGCAGGGCGTGCGATAACGCTTTCGTGTATTCAAAGTTGTGCACCGTTTGCTCATGAAATTCGAGCTCCTCCTCCATTGTTAGGTTTTCATTCAGACTCATGTTGAACTACACACGACTGAGGTAGTTCCTTTGGCAATGAAAAGGGCTGCTTCGACTTAAAAATGGTTGGGCGAACTAAATCCGCCGTACACTCTGGCACTATTCACGGACTCGAGCATTTTAAGATATATCTTAGCGCCTGAAATTGATTGCACAATTGATCGTTAACTCAACGGACCATTGAAAATTTAGCGGTTCAATGCCAGGGCTGCCACCTATCAAATGGTACTCTTGCGTTACCAGGGCTGGTCACATTCACTTTCATTTTTCGTTATTGATTCCACTGCTGCAAAATCTGGTGGCTGCCCAGGGCTTAATATTGTTAAGCCCATTGCGCGATTTCGATTATAAGCGAAAATATACACAAATTATGTTTAATTAAAAAGCCTACTCATTTCCTTGTCAATAGTTTTAACAGTACTCAACAGAAATTGCATATATTTGTGTATATTTCAATCGAGCAAATGTCAGTTATTTCATTGCTAATTAACATAAATTAAATACTTCAGCACACTTTGGCAGCGGGAAAAATGTTCAGGATCGCCATTTATGTTCGATGCATGCATGCAATGCGTTATCTTATACCTATCTGTTGCTCCTTCTAACTGGTATCGATACTTGTCCAATTTCCGATACCCTGTAACCTTTGGAAATGGGTTGAAAAAAAGGTATATTGGTTAAGTGCAAGGTTATGTAACAGGCCAAATAAGGCGTCTCTATAAAGAACACATATATATTCTTGATAAGCTTAAGTAGACTTGATTTTTAAAGTATATATCTTAATGCAAGGTTTTACTAACGAAACGAAACAAAATTGAAGCTAGAGATTTGGGCTTTGGTATATAGACACATCCGAGTTTCATATTTAAGTTCTGTAAAGCCCACAAGTACCGGAACATAACCATAAAAGTTAATAGAGTGCACTTTCCTTAGTTGGGTGATAAAAGAGGAGGCGTGTTGTGTGTGTGTGTGTTGGAATGGCTGCAGGGCATCTCTAGTCGAGCACTCGATTGGGACATCGCTCCTAAGCGATCTAGGGGAATCTGAATTTTATACACATTTTGCAATTAAAACAATTTTTGTTTCGTTTTTATTTTGCGTGCGAGAATTGCAAAACCAGACATCAAAAATTGTTATTTTATTTTTGTTTTTTGTTTATTAAATATTAAGACAACATAGTATATTTTTATGTGTATGTACATAAATCCTATTTTCACTTTCATTTTCTTGAACAATATACATATGCGTGTATATAAAAAGAAATGTTTGTACATTTAGTTACTGAATTTTTTCAAAATCAATATATGTATATTAAATAATCAAGTGCAAGCGTGAATTTTAAATTTGGGACACAAAGAAAAATCAATTAGAGCTTAATAATTGTGGCTGAAAAAGAAAGAAACAAAATAAAAGAAAAAGTATGTACAAACATATGTAGGATACAACGATCAGGATACACTGTACAACATAAGGCCAGAGCGCCCACACAGGAGCAAAAAACAACTCTTGCCACTTTGAATATTAAACAAATCTTAGTACTAAGACGAGCCACCCTTAGTCCGGCCGGTCGACAGCATCCAATCCCTTAAGCACGGCGGACAACGGCTGCTCAACTGCGCGTGCGACGCCGACGCCAACGCTGACTGTGTCTTTCCTTTGGCTTCCTCGTGACAATCCAGATGATAATGCCCATGACAGCTCTGGCAGGTCAGGAAATTGTCTGCAAAAATAGAAAAGACGGGCTTAATAGATGTAACTATACTTAACTAGTTAATATAACTCGGCTTGCGTGGGCCTCGTATTTTACTTTAAATGAAAGCTTTCAATTTTCAATCCACCTCCAGCATTGGCAGTGAAACAATTCTCACTACATTTCATGTGAATCAATTTAGAATATAGAACACTTATAAAATATTCGCCCACACAACCGTGTAATCCCATTTTCAGCCGCGTGGTATATTTCCCAAACACGAAATGTAAATAATGTCCAATCAAATAGTTCTCACCTATTTTACACATTTGTGGGTGGAATTAACAATTCTTTGGTTTACTTCATAATGAACGCCTGCGAATTGCCCATATAAAAAATGTAAATAGATAAATACATTGATTTTAGAGACACTTAGGTGCAGACACAGTAGTTACCTTATATGATGAAGGTTGCGGGAAATGGGTGAAAAATCGACTAGCTGGTCTATGCAGGGTACATCTCAACGCAACTATTGTTAAATACTCATAATGTATTTGAAAAAAAAAAAAAGAAAAAGAACACTATTTCTGAAGCAGACAAACAGCTGTTTGGAAGGAAACCAAATGGACTTGGAACTATGTCCATTAAAGCAAGTTTTTACTGTACTTAATGCATGTGCACGGTATATAGGCGGAAGCTGGTTTGAGAGACTTGATCTTTTCGTTTTGGAGATGAGAACTTACCAGCACGCTTTTTGCACTCTTTGCACTTGTGTTTGCCGACATCTGCGTGACCGTTGGCCAACGTATCCTCCAATTTTTCCGGCGTTTTACTTTTGCTCTTGCGATTGGATGCAACGGCAACAGCAGCGGCATTCGCCTTGTGTGCCTTCTTGGCCTGCAGCCGCTTGTCCTTGGGCGACAATAGAAACTCCGGCTTATCCTTGAGCTTCTTTTGACGCACCGCATCGATAGCGGTCAACTGCTGGCCATAATGAAAATCAACGCCGCTGGCATTCTGGACGGTGCGACGCTTGCGCTTGGAGTGGCGCTGGCACAGCTTCTTGACCATGTCATGCGTGTAGAGGCCAAACAGGCCCAGAAAATGCTCGCGTCCATATTCGGCAGGCAGGACACGCGTCTCGCGCGGCTCATCACGCCACTGTGCCGCCGAGGCGCACAGGCGCTGCTGCTCCAGCTCCAGCTCCTGATGCGAATCGTCTGAAGAACCGGATGAACCAGATGATGCACCTGCTGCTGCCGTCGGCTGCGGCGCCGGCTGCGCTAGCGGCGGTGTCGCCGGCTTGCGTCCAGCACCATGCGCATTGCGTGTCTTGTACTGTTTGCTGGTCGCCTGCGGCGCTGATTTCTTCGCTGCCGTTGCTGCAGCACTGGTGGATGCTACAGGTGCTGCTGCTGTGTTTGTTGTTGGCGCTGTTGCAGTTGCTTCCATCGATTTGACTGGTTTGCTTTTAGCGGGCGCAGTGCTTGGCTGTGGCGGACTCTCCGCTATCTTCTCGACGGGCAGCTCTAAGACATCCTCCTCATCGAATTGACGTGGTTGCTGTTTGGTCTTGCGCGCGCGACGCAATGCCTGACGCAGATGCATTCGGCTCTGAGCGACTTCCTCAAAATCTGTCGCCAGCGGTGTTTTCGTAATGGGCGCCAACGGCGGTGGCGATGTCAAAATGCGTTTTACCGCCTGCTTGGCATCCGCACGCGGCGCACGCTGTTTGAAGGCTACCAGCGGCGGGGGTGGTGGCGTTGGCGTTGGCGGCGATGGCGACGGCGACAGCTGGTTTAATTTTTTGTCTTGCTCCTCGGGTGGCTCCGAGCCACGCGGTATTAACAGTGAGTGCAGCTGTTCCTTTTTGGACGCCGGCAATAGATCCTTCTCAGTCTGCAGCTGGGTCTGCATCAGCGATGGCAATGGCGACGGCGACGGCGATGGCGACAGCTGCGCTAAGCCACCTCCAGATTCGATTTTTTCGTCAAGCAGCTTCGGTTCGCTGGCGGCCTCGTCGCTGGGCGGCGGCTTGACGCTGACAGTGGCAGATGCAGTAGCAGTTGCAGATGCACTTAGTGCATTGACAAGCATAAGCGGCACATTGTCATCCAATTCGCTAAGCTTGAGCGGCTCAACGCCACCATCGTCGTCCTGTGAGATAAGAAAATGCTTGCGTATGAGCATCTCCTCGCTGTCGCGGCTGAGCACCGATTGCGGATAGATTTTATAGCTGGCATCGCCAATCAAAGGCACTATCAAGCTGGAAATGTACTCGTTGGCCATCTCAGGTACAGTCCGTATATTGTTCTCCTCTAGATTCTTGTAGAATGTATCCAGTTGATGGTCTAGGCGCAACATTAAAAACTGCTGCTCAGCATTTATCTCATATACCTCCGCCTCCAGTTCATCAAGGATGCGCTGCATCTGCACCGGATCCTGCAGGTGTTAAATGATATGTTTTCATAAAGATTTTTAACAATATGCAATGTAATCGTGACACATGACTAAGTGCCATAAAACAACAACAACAACAACAATGAGCAATTTTGTCGTGTCTTTATTTTATAATTCGTACGTGTTTCGCAAATTTTTGTTTCACGACCAACAAATTAATAGATAAATTATCCACGTTACGCAAAATGCATATAAAAAAAACACATTTGAAATTAAGTACAAGGAGTTTGCGTGTCTATTTAGTTAAAATGTGTCTAAAAACAATAAAACCCATATTTATAAACATAATAGGAGTCCCTACCATTGGATACCCTGTAGCCAACATTAGCACATCATAGGTATACACAATTCTTATATACACATACTCAAAACACACACACGCACACTTGCCGTTAGTTGCGCACTTAAAGCAGCGGCTAGGCTTCTTCTTCTTCCAGATTCGCTTTGTGCACAAATTTTTGTTGGAAAACTTTTGTGTTTATTGTGCGATCGGCAAGAATATGGCAATTATGTATGCTCATACAAGAAATCAAGAATAACTTTAAGAAAAGGTTTCTGTTGAATATATATTTACTTGTATTTGATTGGCTACAGGGTACATGTAAAAGACAACCTCTCATGTATATATGTATGTATGTGTGCGTACCCGCATACATACATACATATGTATGTTAACCCAAATATGTATATCATAATTCCCAATAACCATTTATTGCTTTGCTTTGATTTTGATTTGTCTTTCAAATACTTGTGCTCAAGTGTAAATCTTTTTTTTTTGAATGTTATTCAACATAGAGTATACGCATTTCAATGCTCCTGACACGCGCTCATCTCTAATCGAGTGTAAAACAGAGCACTAATACTGTAAATGAATTAAAAAAGCAGCGCTGGCCGCACTATTATGTGTTTGGGCTATTGGGGCTACTAAAGAGCGAGGGGTGTGGTGCGGACTGTGGACTAGCTGGGAGTTGGCAACCCTGCCGTCGCACACCTCTGCTGTTTTGTTGGGCACATTATGTTACTCCAAACAAAGAAAATATACATATACATATATGTAATATATAATTATGTGCATAATGCAGGACGGTTGTATGGGCAACATAGAAATGTGGACTTACCGCATCGGCCTGTTCCTTAAACACATCGGATACCAGCTGCAATGCCCATGGAGATATCGTGGAACAGAAGTTGAAGTTAGCCAACGGTCACAGGTTGGTTTTACGTATATATTGTTGTTGATTTTGCTGTTACTCACCCCGTGCACTTTGAGAAAGTCGCGCATTGCACGCTGGCAGTAGATAATGTCATTCTTGAGCTCCAACGGCAGCACGTAACCATTTTCTATGTAGAACTTGAACAATGAGGAGTCCTCGGGTGCGTCGTCGTTGCTGTTGGTGCTGGCGCTCATCTTGGTTGCCTCAGAAAGAAACGAACTTGATCGAGATTCGTTACTTGGCATGAACGTTTGAAATATACATATATATGTATATATATTTCTATGCTACGTTTATGTATTCCTCCTTTTTATCCCCAGAGTTCCAAGCAGCGTGAGCGGAGCGATTTCAAAATTCGCGACCTGCTCGCAGTTCTGTCGGCGCTGGCAGCAACAACAGCGCGACAAAGCAACAACAGGCAGCAGGAAGCTGCAAATATACCAATTAATTGAGGCATATCGATATATCGATATATGTGGAAACTACGATCTGGCAGCCTTGTCCAGCTATCGTGGCATCGATACTTTTGCATTTGTCTTGGATTCTGTTTCGTGTTTCGGGCCAAAGCCAAACATTATCATTTTCATTTTTCTCATCAATAAATAAAAATAGCAACTAAATAGAGCGAAATTAACAGTATACAATAGTTGCTTGCAGTGCACACAATACAAAAAAAAGGAATAAATTTAAATAAAATTATAAAATCAAAACTGTGAAGTGCATTACGGTTGCAAGCATATCCAAGCGCCAATTAATTATAAAAACAAAAAACAACACCCACAATGTGTAAGTGAATGAGTGTGCTATAAAAAAAAAATAAATATGCAAAAATTATAAAATAATTGCCTACAGCAGCAGCAGTTCAAGAAAAGGCGACAGCCCCACAAAAATGTTGCTGTCGTTGTAGTTGCTTTTGGTTCTTGTGCAGGCAACGGCATCGCTCAACAATTCCGTTCCCGTTTCGCTTTGTGCGGAAGCGAGCGAGAAGCAGCTTGCTGACGCCCCAATACGGCAGCAACGACAACGAAAGTAAAATTTCACCCAAATTTGTTTGTTTTTGCTGGTTTGCTCTTTGCCTTTGCCCCCTCGCCCTCGCCCTCGCCCTCTTCCACACCACTTGAGGCACTCGTACAAAAGCTGGGCAAACGAGTTTTTGCTTTGGCTTTAGCTGCTGCTGTTTGCTGCATATTTATTTATCTGTTTTTTTTTTTAAACCCTTTAAGTTATTGGTTTGTTTAGATTCATGCCAGCAGCGGCAAGCCGGCTTGCGCGAAAGTTTAAAACGGCATTTTGCCCTCCTTTGGCTGCCTCTAGTTCCCCAACAGCTGTATGTATGTGTCTATGTGTGTGCTTGTGTCTGTCTATGTGCCGTTAAACTGGTTTAATTGCACTCTGCATCATCGCTTCATTCGTAGCTGCGGCTTACGCTGTTGCTTAACTCTTTGTAGTCAAGATGAAAACTTTTGCCAATTTTGCCAGTATTTCTAGAGTTTAAGTTTTATTTTACGATTATTGGCTAGACAGCCATATGTACACGTGTGTGTGTGTGTGTGTGTTTATGGGGCCACACTTGTCGATGTGTATGATTCTTATCAGAAGCTGCGACGTGATGCCTTTGCTCATGTATTGTTTACTTCGCTTTGCAGTGTTATCAAGTGTACTTTTTTCATGAAAGATAGTGTTGCTTTTGATCTTACACACAGACGCACATACATATGTGCGTTCATACGCCGCAACGGTACTTAAAAATTTGTACAATAAATTTGAGTGGGGGCGACATTTTTTTTTTTGCCGTTTTCTTTACGGCTGAAAGTGTACACTCATTGCTTCGAAGTGCAGCCACACAGATGCATTTGCACACCGAGAAAAAAACACGGGGCACAGTTAATGGGCTGCAGCTGCTAGGGCTGCGCGTAATTCAATTTTAACTTATGCGCAACTGTTTTGTCAAGTAGACCACGCCCACCAGATGCATTTCCACAGCGCACAAAAGAACGCATCGCAGTTGCCGATCAACTTCCTCATGTATGTATATGTATATCTATATATATATATATATATATATATATATATATATATATATATATATATATATATATATATATATAGATATGTATGTGTGTGTATGAATGCATATGTTCATGCGTTGCATAAGTAAAAGTGTTGGAATGATCGTCAAGACATCAAGAGATGTGTATGATATTCGGCATATTGATAACACATCGATAAATCGATTATCGTTAACTCACGATATTTTTCCGGTGATATATATTTTTTGCTTTCGATAAAAGTATACAATTTCAAAATTATGAAGTCAAATTGCGTAGGAAAATTTATGTAGATTAGCTCTTCAATTTATTGAATTCTAATAAAAAAACATGAACTTTTTCCTATAAGAACTATAGATTGATAGAACAATATAATATATAATGCGATAGCCTGGAATGCCCAAGTTTATTTAAGAAGAAAAACAAGAACTACAAATATAATCAAACTATGCGACGGGGCCGGATTGCAGTCAAGTGAGAAGGGGTCACAAAGGAGAAGAAAATTAGGCGCATCTGATCATTTTGCAATGAATTGTAACTGCTTGTAAATCGTCTAAAAATTGTACTAAAAAGTAAATATGTTGAAACCTAAATAAGTCGGAGATTAAAAAAAATAAAAATAAAAATATGTATATATATATATATATATATATATATATATATATATTCTTTTGATTATTATGTCAACGTTCCGTAACAGTTAATAGCGATAAAATTACGGGAATACCTATACACCGGGGGAGAATATTAACGTGTTATCGAAACCATTATTGCTAGAGGAACATTTTTTTGCATTTAAGCGTTTTTTTATTTCCTAACGACTTTTAACAATTTTCCATACTGTGAAACTGGTGTGGCTTTAAGCATACAAACTATAAATATGTACAAACGTATGTATTTGACTACATTATAGTAATTGTTAAATAAGTCACAGACGTTTTTGTATCAGTTTTTAACAAATTTGTGGTGTATCGGCTTGCACGCTCAATGAAGGTCCCACAGGTGGCAAATGCAACTCAAGACATAGGAACAGTTGGATGTTTTACCAATAGCACTACCAGTCCCGATATACTTGCAGCTGACGGTATCACCCACGGTGGAGGCAACGGCAACGGCAGCAATAACAACACCTCCGATGGCAGCAGCTTGGGGGCGAAGGACGTCAGTCAAAGTGCCATCACGCAGGACCTGTTGAACAAGTGGCGCGAGAACTTTTACAGCGAACCGAAGAACCTGCTGGCTCAGAATGTCTGCTCCAGAGTGGATCCGTTCGATGTGTGCCTGTCGCGCAAGACGCTCGAGACGACCAATCATGTGTTCAACTTTAAGGTGGAGACGGAGGGCAAGCCGGTGACCAACCAGCGTAGCTCCGGCCGCTGCTGGCTGTTTGCGGCACTCAATTGTATACGCCTGCCCTTCATGAAGAACTACAATCTGGATGAGTTTGAGTTCTCGCAGGCGTTCCTCTTCTACTGGGACAAAATCGAGCGGTGCAACTATTTTCTGAACAATATCGTGAAGACGGCGAAGCGTGGCGAGAAGGTTGATGGCCGTCTTGTTTCGTTCCTGTTGCTCGATCCTACCTCTGATGGCGGCCAGTGGCATATGCTGGTCAATCTGATAACCAAACACGGTCTGATGCCAAAGAAATGCTTTCCGGAGAGCTTTAGCTGCGAGTCCAGCATACGAATGAATGCCATACTGAAGAGCAAGGTAAGCTCCATTATCCTTAAGGCCAACACCTTGATTAGCTCATATATTATCTTGATTGCAGCTGCGCGAATATGCACGCCATTTGCGCGTACTGCTGGAAAAGGAACCCAGCGATAAGGAGATCGCCTGCAAAATCCAAGAGCAAATGTCCGAAATTTACAAAGTGGTCGGCATTTGCTTGGGCATACCCGCCGAGACCTTCACCTGGGAGTACTATGATAAATCAAAGAACTATCAGTCAATTGGGCCCATCAGTTCGCTGGAGTTCTACGAGCGCTATGTGAAGCCGCATTTTAATGTCGAAGATAAGGTGTGCCTGGTCACTGACCCGCGTCCAACTAGCAGCTACGATCAAGTCTATACGGTCGACTGTTTGGGTAATGTTGTTGGCGGCCGTCCCGTTCTATACAACAATCAAAATGTTGATCTTTTGCTGGCGATGGTCACGAAATCGCTGAAAGCTGGCGAAGCCGTCTGGTTTGGTTGTGAGGTTAGCAAGCGTTTCGCGTCCAAGCAGGGCATTGAGGATGTGGATGTGTGAGTACCATACATCTTAGTGCATGGCTAATGGCTCTTTATCTAATTAAATACATCCATCTCTTTCTTACCTGTGCCGCTGGCGCTGCCATTGCTGTCACTTTCGTATTGATGTGCAGCCACGATTTCAAGCTGGTCTTCGACATCGACATACAAACAACATTCTCCAAGGCGGATCGTCTTATCTATGGCGAATCGGCCATGACCCACGCCATGGTATTCACAGCCGTCTCAGTAGATGTAAGTGGGACAGAGTTTATCAATGCTATTGTAATATTATAATGCCAAATCTATTGTTTTGGGTTTTCAGAAAAATGGCGTGGCGCACAAGCTGCGCGTGGAAAATTCCTGGGGCGAGGATCGTGGCGAGAAAGGCTACCTGGTCATGTGCGCCGATTGGTTCAGGGAGTTTGGCTTTGAGGTGGTCGTCGATAAGAAGTATGTGCCCGATGATGTGATGCGCGTATTTGACATGGATCCCATTGTGCTGCCTGCTTGGGATCCCATGGGCACATTGGCGCAATAAATTTTGATCAGCCAAATGGGAAAGCTTTACAAGAACAAAATTAACAATAACTAACAGTACTGCAAGCAATAATCCACAAATACTTAAAATTGTATGTTCAATTTCAGAGATAATTTAATTTAAAGTCTTAGCCAGATTTCTATATACTTTTTCTTATGTATGTATGTATATGTGCATGCACTTTAGCTTGACTCGGCTAATATTCATTTAAATGGCTCACATTAGAACACATATATATAAATATATATACACATGAATACACACACACACACACACACACACCACATAAATGTGACGTCAATTCTTTTGGTAGCATTCTATTCTACATATACCCTTAACATGCAAAGAAACAAAACTGCGTAGTTTAAGTAAAAAATTGGAATGTTTTGAAATGGCGAAGAGAAGTTTTGCGTGCTTTAGTGCCGGCTAAGCGCAGTTGAAATGTTAAGAACGCATTTTATACGTACATATATACATATAAATAAATAAATAAATATATATATATATATTTATATATATACATACATGAGTATATACACATATATAAATAAATATATTGAATACAAACATAGAATTTGTAAATTGTATATTTTGTATCTTAAAAACTAGCAGTAAACCACGAAATCGTTTTATATCTAGACTTTAAGGCTAACAGTTATGAATTGGTATCCGCAGCTAACCGACGCCCCCGGCGCTCCTGATACTCGAAACGCAATCGCAGCCAAATGCCCAGGCACATACGGACCAGTCGCTGATCGTGCTCCTCATGCTGCTTCGCAAACCGATACTGGGCACGTATCAATCGCTTGGCTCGCCGCAGTTGACCGCACTGGATGAGCGATATGCTGTAGTATAGCTTGCAGCGAGCTTGCAAAAAAGGATCACCTAGCCGCAGGCCAATCGTAAGCTGCTGCAACGAGATTTTGCCCGCTGTCTGAGCCTGTAATATGCCGAATTGTTAATTGATTATTAATAATCCCTGTTACTGGTTCTGGTCTCTACTCACGCATCTTTCAAATTGTTCACCTAGTGCTGAAAAGCCGCCACCCAACGTGGAGAGCCACGACATTAAATGTTCCACTTCGATGTGTTCCCATATAGTATGCGCCAGCATATCCGCCCACTTATAGTCGATGGTGTCGTGTTCGGGCGGATGCAATGAAAGCCACAACAGCTGTACTTCATGGTCACGCTCCAGTCTATGACACAGCACCTTTTGCTGCAGTAGCTCGCGCAGCCAGTAGTTGCCAGCGATGGCATCTAGCTCCAATGACAGCCGGCGAACAGTTTTTTTCCGGCTCTTGCCGTTGTCGCCCGCCGCCGACTGGACGGGCTGCCGATTATAGTAGTGGCGGCGTTCCCAATAATCGCAGACGCACACAATTAGTGTCATGCTGTGATCTGGATGCGTTTTGCACTATTACCTGATATCTCAGCTAAACTCATTAAACACAGCGAAGAGTGGGCCAGACATTGAGTTTTGTACTTCAATATATCTACGTTTCTTGTGTCATCTGTTTCAATACGTCTCTTAGATAATATGGCAACGCTCGCGATATTTCTACTCGATATATCGATAGCAAATTAATAATAATTGGATTAATTCTTAAAAAATAAAAAAAACCGTTAACATTTTAAAACTTTAAATATTTATATTTAGCAACGAAAACCAATTTTAGTTAATTTTAAGTAGGTTTCAAACAAGTTTATTGGATAAACTTCGACCACAAAAAATTAAACATAATTTGATTTGATTAAATTAACAGCCCCAACAAAGTCGCCAAAGCTTAAAGATAAAGCAGCTCTCTTGATACGATAACGCTTACGGAAAAAGCTCCCCTTTCGACTAAACCAAGGCACACAGCAACAGGCAATCGCGATAACGCTTCATGAAAGCGCGCTAAGAAGGTGCCCGCCCGTTACAACTGCCTTTAGTCTAGATTTGAGGTTCATTGGGTGCGTTTCAAGTGTGGTGCGAATATCGACTTGAACTACATTAATATCAATACATAGAAATTTAATTGTGTCACAGTGTTAAATACCTATAATGAAGTTCTTTTTGCTGGTGATTGCTGCGCTTGGCTTTTTGGTCTACGTTAGTTGTGGTAATGCCATCATATATTTTTTTTCTTTTATAATATTATATATGGTATACAATATTTATGAGTGCAAGTGCTTTATGTAATATTGGGTGTTTTCGACTATTTCTTTTCTTTTTTTTTTTTTTTAATCTAACACGGTATCTTATCTATTATGTATATAAGCTTTTTGCTTATCAAACGATAAGCATGGGCGTATCATATGCGCGAGTGAAATATCATTTATACACTTAACGCAACCGGCAAACACTTGGATTACACATTTTTCTACCTATAGTACAGTGATATCTTCAAACATATATATATATATCTATATATATATATGTTCATATGTACAAGTGCACAAGCAAAATTTTGCAGATTTTACAAAACACATTTCGAATCGGCAAAAGCAGACACATTTAGTCATACGCAAACAGATGTTTGTACATGTGCACTTGATAATGGCAGCAAGCCTTGTCACGATCTAATCTTGCCACCTGTTGCAATAATGAGTCACTAATGAGCTGGTAATGTGGCCGTCTCCCCTTTCATGCGTCAGGTGTGGGCACATGCAATGTTCATTTTCCGGGACAACAATGTTTTTTTTTCTACTATATTTCAAGCTTTTCCGCTTATATTAGCGTTTTGTCTATTTGAATATACGTTCGAGCAGTGATTTTGCCAGCTTTAAGAAATACCTGTCCACTATGAGAATGTATAAAAGCGAAAATATCAAACCAAATTTTGCTATATCAACATTTTCGGGACACATATTTTTTATTCCTATTGTTTCTGAAAAGTTGCATGAGTAATAAATCCCCAAAAAAAATTCAAATAAATACATTTATTTCGCATGTAATGAATCATGTGATTTGTACGTATGTATGCATGTGCTTATATGTATGTTGTGTGTGGATAATGTACATGATTTTATTACTCGATTATTTAAATTGCACAACTCTTTTTAAGATTAATTAATACATACATTTTGCAAACAAATACACATTTTGATGTACATAAGCTGAGGAGACCTATGACAGCGCACCTATGGGATATCTTGTGCTGGTCGACTTTCAAGAATTGATGTATTCAAATGTATTTTAGTTGATGTGTTTCAATGTATAAACCAATTAATATATAATATGAGGCTTATCTTAATTTATTGATAGATCTGCCCTAGATATAGGTTTAGATCGTGCCATGCTTCTACAAGCAGAAAATTAAGTATTGAAGCAAATGCTTATCTTTCCAAGGGACACACACACACATCCAAATATATATATATATATATAACAATTGCTTACTAACATTTACATTTGTATATTTGTTGCTGATAGCAGCAAATTCAATATATAAATTGTGTCATAATTGTCAATTGTTACGGCTAATTAGAACAGATTGTATTCGACTGTAGATAATAAATATTTTCTCTATATACAAATAATGGATGCACATACGGCAACGCCAAGAATTGTAACGGCAAGCAGCTGAACAATTGAGATTTCAATTTGAATTTATAATCTTTGAAACTCCGGCAAGCCCTCGTTTAGCTTTTGCAAACAAAATGTCGCAGGCGTTGCCATAATTAAAAAAAAAACAAGTAAGAGGCTCTAGTTGGGAGCTCCCGACTAGGGGATACCCTGCACCCTCTTCATCCAACATCAAATGCATATATATATTCTATTTTAGAAGCTATATGTCAAGTTTGGTGACTCTAGCTCTTATTATTTACCAAAATTGCTAAAAAACAGGATATCGATAGCGATTTTTATCGATTGCTTGGAAACTGAGTAAGTTATCGATTATCGGAAACAAACTCGATCTGCGCAGGCACTAGGGGCACCTACATTTCAAGTGTCTAGCTCTTATGGATTCTGAGATCCTTGCGTTCATACATACGGACGGACGGACGGACAGACGGACAGACAGACGGACATGGCTAGATCGACTCGGCTATTGGTGCTGATCAAGAATATATATACTTTATGGGGTCGGAGATGCTTCCTTCTGCCTGTTACATATTTTTGGCTTTCGCACAAATACAATATACCCTTATACCAATTTTTAATGGGCTTAGGGTATAAAAAGTGGTTTAAATTTCGCGCAAAATATAAAACGATATTCAATTTCTTGTTAATTTCAACTTATTTTCCTTTCACTGAAACTGTCATTTACACCCGACTATTTATATACGCCTCCACAGATGGCTGCGTACAGTGCCATTCGAAGACTGATGAGCGCTGCGCCACCGATCCGTTGAACATACTGACCAAGGATTGCGCTACCAATAGCTCCCTTTGCTACACACGCGTGTTAAGTAAGTGCAATATACATAAGTTAATTGTCTGGGAGTTGGTGTATTGAACTAAGCTTTTTGACAGATGGCTATACGATCCGTGGCTGTGCCAGCGATCTGGACAATTCCACATTGAGATCATGCAACAATGAGCTGGAATGTTTGACCTGCACATTCATGGAGGGCTGCAATCGTCAGATTTTCCCACAATATCGCCCCAAATGCCTGCAATGCTCCGGCAATTCAACCAATTCCAGTTGCGCCATCGAGAACCATGCCTACAGCAAAGTGTGTCCAATCTACCGCCTCGGTGACAAGTGCTTCATACGCAATAGCCAGCGCCTGGCGAATGGCTCCTTCCAGCGCGGCTGCCTCAGCACCGCACAGGCCAACAAGCAGTGCATCATCGATGGCAACTGTTACACCTGCGAGGGTCATGGCTGCAATGCCCTGCTGGCCAATGATACGCTCATTCCGGTGGCTCGCGATGGCGCCGTCACTGTCATCATCTCGCTGACCCTGGTGCTGGCCTGCGTCCTTATCAACCTGCTGCTGTAGGACACTGCAGCTGCTGGCTGCGAGTATTGTTGAGCGTTGAACGACATTTAAAAATTTGTATTGCCCATTTTTTTTTTTACATATTTACAATTTACATTTTGCATATGCCGTATATTTTTTAAATAAAATAGAAATAAACAAAAAAAAAAAAAACAAAAAGTAATTAAAGCTAAATGGTGAAAATATCGCGCCTTTGAACTGCAACAACAAAGATTTCCAATTGCAGTCGCAACATTATGTTGTAGTTTTTATGGGCTGCCATTGAGTTGGCCACTGCCTAAGGACTGGCTGCCACTTGCCCACCCGCTCCAACGGTTGACATTTGCCGCCAAGCACTCACACACACAACCACACACACAAACACACACCACGCACATTGGTGCATACATAATCATCGCATAGAGCCGAATGGAACCGGAAGCTCCGCCAATGCATAAATTTATCAACGCCTTTAGAACAAACGGCAGTCTCTCAATTGACTCTGCGTACGAGCAAATGCGGAAACAGTTCTAAGGAGAGCACCCATCCATCAGGCACATACATGCACATCAACGATATAATAAACACTATGTATGTGGGGGTAATTCACATCATAGTCATAGGAAACCTATATACGAGCGGAATATGTATATATCTATATATAGTATATAGTATGTGTACCATGACAAACATTTTCGATGGCTCGGTTCGAGATTGGCTTAAACCCATGCCTCGCCTTAAGGTTTGCTTTATGGATCTGGTTTTCCACATCCACGTGCCCAGATTTGGGTTCGAAGCCTTACTTCAATTTATCGCGAATGTTATATTTTTACATGTTGCTTGTTTTAGATGGCTCGAGCTCGGGTTTTTATTGTAAAATTCAATTAGTTTTACAGGGCGTAAATTGTTTACACGCCCGCAATTTCTGATGTGGATCTTCGAAATAAAATAGAGTAAAATAAAAATCCCGAGTTTGAGCCAGCTAAATTATTTATGCATATTTCGAGTACTGACACTTTTCCCATTAAAGGAAACTCTTAGGTAAAATATTGCCAGCTTCAGGTTAAGGTTCAGCTCTGCTTTAATCAACTAACCCGTCCTAAGGTTCGGTCCATGGTAAATACGAATCGTAAAAATGAAAATCCGGGTCAAAAAAGTTTTGCAGCCAGAAGCCTGAGTTCAGTCAAAACTCGTATTCATATGAAATTTCTGAAATTACTTTAAAAGTTATAATAACTCTCGATACTCGAAACTGATTACGAATTTCATTGCATAAACTTGTGAACTTGTGAGGAAGTTGTATTAAAGTAAACACCTTTATTAAATGCAGTTAAATAAATGTAGTTTGATTTCGTTAATTTTTATTTTTATTTTGTTTTTTTTTTTTTTCAATCTGTAAAATCACAGCCGATGCTTTGAGTTTTATTTCGTTTAAGAAACAACCAGATTAAAGGCTTACACACAATTTTCCGTAATAAATTACATAAAATAGCAGACGGGTTGCATAAATCATTTCTACGTGGACTGTCCGACAAACTCAATCCATTTTAGATGCACATTCCAGTTGCCGTTTGTAAGATGCGCAAGTTGCAGATCCAAGTCCTGACCCGTGACGGTCGTAAAAACATATATGAGACCGATCGCTCCCGGAACGTGGCCGATTTAAAGAAGCGCATTGGTCGCAGCATGAACGTACCGATGGCATTCAGCAGGCTGACATATAAGGGACGCTTGCTGACCAACGACAGCATCCTGGAGGATGAGGGCGTGAAGCGCATGTCCACGCTGGAGTTATACTGGCAGCCATTGGTGCTGACGCCCAAGCAGTATCGTGAAAAGGAGCTCGAACTGGACAAGCTCGACCAAAAACAGCGTCACGTATCGCGCATTGCCGAGAACTATGAGCAGACTGTTAAGAAGGGCGGGCACGAGCGTACACCCAGTGGACTACGTCGGACACGGGATCATCTGAGGGTGAAGCGTTCGCTTAGCGCGGATGATATGAAGCTGTCCACAAACAGTTTTATAAGGCAGCCGGAACGAAAGATCGAGGAATGTGTGCAGGAGGAGGAGCAGAGCTCCACATCTTCTGACGAGCTGGACTTTCTGGCCGCCTACTGGTGTTGCTCCAAGAGTACCGTCAAGAAAAATCGCCAGTCAACGGATCCAAATGTGCTGAAATACGCCGATGTCGATGCCGATGACGATGTCGATGTCGATGCCGATGCCGATCTGAGGGCAGATGCTAAGCAACTAGATGCTAATTGTGACTTGAAGAGTTCCGTCTCCGGCACAGCCTTTCCATGCAACAAGAACAGCAGCAGCAGCAACAATAACAACAAGAACAGCAAGAACAGCAAGAAGAACAACAACAACTTGCCCAAAGACGATGATCTGTTGGAAGATCTACAACGCTGTCTGAGCTGCAAGCACCAGCCATTCCGCAACGGATTACGCCTGGCAGCTGGCCGCATGTCGCGCAGCATCATTTCCAATATCAGGAAGAACCAAAAGAATTGCAAGAAATAAAAAAAAAAACAAAAAAAAAAAAGCCACGCGGCAACCAGAAACTGGCCCACAGTTTGGATCAGGAATTGGACAAATTGTTGACTTTAATTTTTTTTTTCCTTTTAGTTACTTTTTGGTTTTGGTTCTGATTCAATTGACAAAATTTTAATCTGTACGCCTAGCAAAGTGCAGCACATCAAAAAAAGTCAATTATTTTCAGTTATTTCAAAATTTTCGTCATATCCATGATAAATATGCAAGCTGAGCAGAAACGGATGTACATAAACATTACGATATTCGAAACTATTCCAAAAGAGGGCAACATATACATATACCCAACAAGTCCAAAGACCGACAAATACCAAATGATTTACTAACAACAGTTAACATTATTATTGATATTATTATTTCAAGTTCAACTCAATCGATCCAATATTAGTACATATACATATTGTACGTATTTACGGTTAGACACATAATACCATTGCTGCCAAAATTTGATTACCACGATTAAAAATAGCTTGAAACATCCAAGAAAAGTGCCTAATTTGGGTAGATTAACAATTTTTTTCTTCAATTTTTTCTGTATTGAAAATTTACTAAGTTTTATTCGTTTAAATAAGTTAATTTATAAATTTTTGGTAAGCTCCGATCCATTTAGCTATTCAGATTCCTTGGGTCTTATTCAATCTAGAAAGATCTAAGGAAATGCAAGTGGAAGACAGTTGAGTTTTCTTAATGCCTTCACGGATTGCCTTTGTTCATTTTATAAGTCAAAAAGTATCGTATTTTTTTGGCTTGATATAAAAACTGAGAAAAATCCTCAGATTTGGCTGTTTTCAACCAATTTAATCAATTGATAAAATGTTAAATCCCATTAAAGTTGCTTGCAATGTCTTGCGAATGAGTGTGTATGAAACGTACATAATATCTTCTCTTTCTAGCCAACAGCGCAGCTAATTAGAACAACAAAAAAGTTCATTTTCTAGCTACTATAACTATTAATCAATTTTCCACCTATTTTTCGCTTGCTTCAATTATTCATATCATCAGAGAAAAGATGTTTGTAAAGCATAGAGCAGATTGCTATTAAATTGACTCAATTTTGTTATTTAAAGGCTTAAATAAAATAATAAAGTATTCATAAAGGAAAAAAGAACATTATGATTTTGTGCAACGTCTGTCTTGCTGTTCTCTGTATGATTCTGTATAATAGTTTAAAGCTATTGAAGCTGTACACAACTTGAGCCACGCCCACTAGTAAGCAGGCACGTCTCCAATAAAATCTCATGTGTTTAAAACCGATCGCATGAAAAACAAAAAAAATGAACCCTTTTAAGAATATATCTCATCCAGAAAATGTTGCTAAATATGTTTACATAGATTTGGTCATCTCATGCTGTGCAACGCGCGCCTTTCTATGCGCTTCTCAAGATTGGTATTTCGACAACACATGTTCAAAATTTGTATTTTAAATGTTTATGATTTGCATTTTGGTAGAAATGATTAATAAATTATGGCAATTAAAAAGTAATAGCAACATGCCATAACTTAGAGAACATATGTATGTATTATTTATGTACTCTGCTGTTCGATTCTGTTTAGATCGATTGGATCGATTCGGAGTCTGGAATTGCTGCCTGCTTGGCATCGTCGCTGGGGCTGAGGCAAACAAACTGCAAACCACTTAATTCAAAATAATTGTAAACAGCCCACAGAGAAACAACAGAGCACCCGAGTCGGGCAATGTGAATCCTGGGCGTAACTGGATGTTAAGATTTATAATGGAATAGCTTGGAAACAACAATATAACAATACATACATATGTATAAATATAGGCGTAGATAAACTTATAGATAGATGTACGTATGTATGCAGCAAAAATGCAAAGGTAAACAAATAGACCAAGTCGCGGGTACAGGTAATGCCCAGGTGTGCGTGGGGTGAATGTGGGGGGGGGGGGGGGGGGTTGTGGGTTTAGTAGAATCAATTGGGAACTTAAGCGTTTGGAGCAGCGATGGCGGCCGTTGCTGCATTTACCGTTAATTGAATGAGTGCGGGTGATGAAAAGCAGACACCAACAAGCAAAGCCGACAAAAACAAAAACAAAAGCACAAAAATACTGAAACGAAAGGAAAGGAAAGCAGCAACACAGGTCCCGCTCGCATTTGCTTTGATCGGCTCAGGCGCAGTACCAGACAGCGGGCCAACCATGCTAATGGCTAACAGACGCCATTTTTTTGATGAGCCAACAGCAGCGGCTAGAGCATATGCTGATGCCCCGCTGTAGTCGTCGGTGCTCGCCGAGATCCGATCACTGAGGGCCGCTCTTTACGGTTTATTTAGTGTCGAGGTTATGGCGCAATTTGTATTTATGGCTCCGGCTATGTGGCCCACCACACCACCATGTGGTAGCAGTCCAATTAAAAGCATTTTCCAAATGAGGGCCATCTGAAGCGTACCCGCTTCTTCTGCAGCGCCAGCCGCCTTCAAATGAGTCAGCACGCCCACTCAAACCGGAGATCATCGGAGCAGAGCAATCCAGCAGGCCGTTGCCTCGACCAGTTATGGTACGCCGGGGGCGTGGCCAAAGATCAGCGTTCGTTCGAAATGTTAAAGAGAGGGAGCACATATCGCATATGGAGCGCACAGTGAACGCTGTCTCAAATGGACTGCGCCAGCTATAAATAGAACTTTCAGCAAAGCAATGACTAAAAGACTAAAATAGGTTTGTTTTTTACTTTAATGTTTGGAAAAGCAAATGCGGTATATCTTGAGGGTTTGGATAATGTAGAGATCCTGTCGGTTTTAATATATATATTATTTAATTTTTTTTTATTATTTTATATTTATTTTGTACTACATTATCTCCGAAAGTTGCTGGAAATTTGCATGTGAGGTTTTCCAGAATCCTGACGCTTCGTTTCTTACATTTCAATATATATAAGTAGTATATGCATATTTTACACATTTGGACTCAGAGGCTAATATCTGTTAAACTCGTTTTGCTTGCAGCTTAAAGTAAAGTATGGTCAGTATAAACAGTCTTCACTGTAGCTGACGCTCCACATACACGGATGCCCTACAGTTAAACATGTGAGCACATCACTTGCTTAGTATTTTTCGCATCTAACATGTAGTACATTTTTTTTTAATTAGCAGAGATCATATATTAATTTAAATAGACAATACAAAAAAGGGTGTACAAGAAACTTATTAAAATGAAGACAGAAAACGGGTAAGATAATGCAAAGTATAATACTAACATGCTTGATTACGTGTGTACATAGTTTCCCTAAAACTATTTAAAGAGTATTTCATGGTCTATGTTTACTTATGCAGCTGCCTGCACTAATCATTAACCCAAAAACTTGTGCTGTAGTGTATGCAGAGACCTGTATTGCTCAACCAAATTACTCGTCCATGATCCGAGTGAAGCTTTGCTGCTATTGGCCACTCGATGCGTACCTACACATAGGCGCATGCACTTGGATACACACACAGCACACACGCACACATGGGCAATGCTAAATTTGGATGCTGATCGGTCGTGTGCAAGTCTCAAGTGGCGCAGCGATTGGTGAGCATCGCCGCCAGCATCATGATCCCAGCGAAGCGAGCATCCATTGGACGGGCGGGTGCGATGCGTCTTTCTCATTCCGCAGCCAAACTCTTGACAATACGGATGCGAGCGCGTGTGCAGCAACAGTAGCAGCAGCAGCAGCAGCAGCAGCATCAGTTAGTGGAACTTCAATTTGAATGCGAGTCAAGTGTCGACAGTCGCGCAGCGCGGTATCACGGATCACGGACATCGACATCGACATCGACAACATCAGTTCGCACTTGGCCGGAAGGTGGCAATTGAGACACCTCAACGCTTCGGATTCGCAATACGTAATAACAACAAAATCAAGAGCAACAACATGCATTAAGCATCTATCGAGCGGCCGAGTATATTCAATCAATCGTTCGCTCAATTAATTTGTTTTGTGTCAAGAATCAAGAGAATTTGGCAGTCAACGCGATCGGACCATAAAACGCCAAACTCTAAAAAAAAGAAAAGAAAATTTAAACGGGAAATCGAAAAGAAAATAACACGAGACTGAAACAAAAAAAAAAAACACGGAAAATTGGTAAAAATATTTGAAAATTTCGTCGAGGTGTTGAAGCGATTGCAATTTTTCGTGAGTGTGTGCGTGTGTGTGTTTTTTTTCTTGAATCACTTTTTTTTTGTATGTGCCATTGTGTTGTTGTTTTTGTTGTTGTTGTTCTGATTGACACACTGACAACTTGAACGGCAGCTTCCAATGTTTCCAACAACACATTCGCGGGCCTCATTTGAATTTTGTTTATAGACCCGATTTGCCCCTGCATTGTTGTTGCCAACCCATTAGTTTCTTCTTCTTTTCTATTATTTTTTTGCAGTGTGTGCGTGTGTAATAATCAAATTTGACAACTGCGCGAAAAACTTTTCAAATCAAAACAAACCAAAGAACTGAATACCTAAACCAAAACAATTTAAATGATTCAGTAGCTTTTCAAATTTCGTGTTTATTTTCGTTCTTGGATTTTCTGGATACATATACCTTGTGGGTTAATTGGACTCTCAAATACATATCACATATACACATCTATAGTCGTTTACATATCGAAACGTCAAGGCAAACGTGCACAAATCGACCAAATGACACACATGATGGGCCCCACGGAATGCGCCAGCGCCATGGTGGCCACAATGCCATTTCTGGACAATGGCCTCAACGGCAATCTGGCGGATTATGGCTGCTATGCAAATGACTATTGGACATCTCCATACACAACCGGCGGACTGAGTCCCATGAAACAGATTGAAGGTGAGTCAAACAATGGCACATATACTCAATATATGTATGTTTAAGATCAAATGAGTCGATCCATTCGATCGAATATCGTTCGTCCTTGATTAGTTAACCTATAGAAAAGCACCATTTAGAAATCTCAAGTAAGTTAAGTGTAATTTCAGCTAAACATAACACTCTAAGTATATACATGGAATATATAGCATCAAAGAAGAAGAACTAAAAGTCAAGCCCTAAATGCAATAAAATAGAGCTAGAAAATCGGATCTCTTTCCGAATGTAGCTTGGAGTTGAAATTGCCAATATCCCTCAGTTCCGCCGTATTATTGTGGTTTCTTTTCTGCTCTTTATTTAAACAAAAAAAACTTATTTTTATGCTTATCAGTTTTGTAAGCCCCAGACAAAAATATCCGTTGTTTTTGTTGACGGCTCGAACCAACGCTTTCTCCTAAGCTTTGTTTCGTAGAGCAGCTATTCCTCTTTCTGTTTTTGATTCAATCTTTGTCGTACATATACACAATTTTACTGAAACATTTCCATTTTTTACTGAAAACATTGTAATATAATACTTTCTCCGCAAAATTTCGGCGTCTAACTAATATGGTTGGATAAATGCCATGGTCGGGTCCTAAGGTTTTTATATATAGCGACGGGGTCAACCTCGAATGGTTTTTGATTTTAACCAAACCATTTTGGCAAGCATTTATTTTTAAACAAGTGTTGTCTAGCTTCATATATTATATTTATTATTCCGAAATGACTGGAGCTTTTAAATAAACTGCCTAAAATTAATATTTTAAAATTATTTTTTAGTCAATTTTATCTCAGCTTCAGCAAAAACTTACTGTAAGCTCTGCTTTAAAATCAATTCGAAAAAGCATTTAAATAAAAACATAAAATGTGTTTTACACAAAATTCAATATCGATTAACTGTTGCCTCAGCAGTTTATATAGTCACAAATCATACTGAGCGCATTCAAAATATTACAAATTCGGATACAGAGCGTATCCGAGAGTCGGGTTGAGAAAAAAGAGACGCAGTCATTAGGACAACTAAGCAGTGAATGTCCGAGTTCGAAGCCTTGGCTAAATTATAGATGTAGTTTAGCTTAAGCCGATGCCTCAAGAAGCCCATGCTATTTAACAAATATTTTGATAGTTTGTACTATACTAACTATACTATAATAGTATATATTTCAAACTATACTAAATACTAATTATACCCTGAACCCATTAAAAATGGGTATAAGGGTATATTGCATTTGTGCAAAATCCAAATGTAGGTAACAGGCGGAAGGAAGCATCTCCGACCCCATAAAGTATATATGTATATTCTTGATCAGCATCAATAGCCGAGTCGATCTAGCCATGTCCGTCTGTCTGTACGCCCGTCCGTCCGTCCGTATGTATGAACGCAAGGATCTCAGAACCTATAAGAGCTAGAGACTTTAGATGTAGATGCTACTAGTTCCCGCGCAGATCGAGTTTGTTTCCGATAATCGATAACTTACTCCGTTTCCAAGCAATCGATAAAAATTGATATCGATATCCTGTTTTTTGAGCAATTTTGGTAAATAATAAGAGCTACAGTCACCAAACTTGACATATAACTTCTAAAATAGAATATATATATGCATTTGATGTTGGAAGAAGAGGGTTCAGGTTATCCCCTAGTCGGGGACTAGAACCTCTTACTTGTTTTTAATTAAAGAAGATATCGTTTAGCATTTCATAGGTGTAATACAGTGTATGTGGGTTAGCCAAACATTATGATCCGGTTTGTAGGAACTCCTAGAATCCAGATTAAATAAATGTACATTTTTGAGTCGCATTGAATCGACATAATTTCACATATTAACAGTTACCTATAATATAAAAGGTGCGTTGTAAAGGGTAAATGGAAAGTAAAGTAAATAAAGGGTAAATGGAAAGTCTGGTGGTATGTTCACGGTTCTAACCACGGCTTCGCCGATAATTTTGGCTTGTGAGCCTGGCTTTCAATAATCTTGCCTTTCGGTTGAGCCAAATTACGTCATATGTTGTTAGGTTTAAGAGGCAATAATAAGTTTTTTATCAAATTAAGATAATTTAAAATATTGCCTACAAATGTAGAAACAATATTTTTAAGTATTCAACTAGAAATTTTTGAAGCAAGCTATGTTTTTAAATAATATGATTTGGTTCAGGTTTGGACACGTCTGGTTTTTGGGCCTTGATGTGTTGGAAGGCTCGGTTTATATATAAACATAGTATATGAATTCTGGGCTTGAGACCGTTATTATGTTTTTTGCTATAATGCGTATCGACTGCCTGAAATTCAAAATAATTGTCTTCTTATACCAGGCTTCATCTAGTCAGTTTTACAACGTAGACATAGCTCGTACAAATGAAGCACTTTATCTCTAGCCGGAACAACTGATACCAGATCTATTGCATCATTTGTCTATTTGAATGATAAGTACTTAAATGCTCCGATTGTGCCCATCCATCAGCTCTGTGACCTGGCACAATTTGGCGCCCCGCAACACAACCGAATCGAAAGTGAAAAATAACCGAAAATACTTTGAGCATAGCGTTAAGCAAGAATATAAACAAAGCGGGCAATTAGCGCGAAACTTCTTCAGATTCTTGAGTCGCATGCAATAAAATTTGGTTTGACATTTTTTTATTTTTATTTATTTGCCCTTTTTTTTATTTTCTTTTATTTACATACACATAGTTTTGCTTTTGGTTTTTTTGATGGTTGGGTTGGCGTGACAGAAAAACGATTATTTGTGCCAAACGCTAATTGATTTTAGAATTCATTCGTGAAGCGGCTGCCGGCTAAATCACTGGCGGACCAAAACAACAACAACAACAAGAATGGGCTCATTAAACGACAATTGATGTTGGAGCGTGCGACGGCGACCTGTCATGGGTCATTGGCGGTGGCAGCAACAGCAAGCGGCAAGCAAACGGAATGCAACTGCAACTGCAACGGCTGGCACTTGCTACATGCTGCAATTAATTGCGAAATTGCTGACAAGCCCCGGGCCCAGGCCGAGGCGCCTGTTGCCTTGTCTTGCACCACGTCCTCTCTCTCTCTATCTCTCTCTGCTCTCTCCCTCTTTGAAGGGCCGCCGCGGGGGCACTAAATTTAGCTGGCAACTCAATCAACAGCCGCTGCTCTGACGACTTTTATAATTGGATCGGCGCTGTTCTCGCTGGTTTTATATGCCGCTCATTATACCCGCCTGATCCAATTTGTCGTGTGCGCGAATCCTCATTATTCCCGACCAGCCCCTTTTTGCACCACCATCCTTTGACCAGCGCCTGCGCGACCTTCTCCGGAGACATCTGTTTGATGTCGTACTTTAAATCAAATAAATCAAAATATATATATATATATATGTATATATATATCTGATCTGCAAACTATATGAAAACTGTTGGCCAACACTCGTTTCCACATATAAATCTCATTTGATTTATGTGCGTGGCTTTTCCGCTCATTTGTTCTGCAAATTTTTGCACCATGTCACACCTGAGAAACAATTCCGAAATACAATTTCATATCGTAAATTCCTTTTGGTAAGATTTATAGACAATATCTGTTTTTCTAGACACCAGTATTTCGATTTATTTTTTTTATAGTTTTTAAATCTTTTGTAGTATATTCAGCGTCTAACATATTTTCTGTTTTGAAAGTTATATGCAAATACTTCCTGGTTGTAAGCAAACATTCAATTCTGTGAGATATGAATTGTGTTTAAGATTTACCAAGACTGAAAATTATAGTTGGATTAATAACTACAAATTTAATAATGATATTATTATTATTCTAACTACTATTTTATTATCATTATTATTATTATTATTATTATTATTATTATTATTATTATTATTATTATTATTATTATCATTATTATTATTATTATTATTATTATTATTATTATTATTATTATTATTATTATTATTATCATTATTATTATTATTATCATTAGTATTATTATTATTATTATTATTATCATTATTATTATTATTATTATTATTATTATTATTATTATTATTATTATTATTATTATTATTATTATTATTATTATTATTATTATTATTGTAATTTACATTATAATCATTATCATTATGATTGTCATTATTATTATCATTATTATTATTCGTCTTATTATTATCAATAATGTTGTTATTATTATTGAAAATAATTTTTAAAATCTATTACGATTTATTTTAGAATAGCCAGGTAACTACTATATCAATACATTATTAAAGATTAAAGATAAAAAATGTTTAATATATGCTTTAATATTTGCCGTTTTAAAAAATGAAAAATGATACTTTTTTCAATACCCAATCTTTAATATTGTAAATGCAAAAATTAAGTATTTCTATATGTTAAGCAAATTTAAATACCTAATTTAAATTGCTAAATAGGAGACAAGCATTACTTGTTAAGGGAAGGAACTATTTATATATTGAACTAGCATATTCATCTATTCAGAATAACAGCAGATTCGACCGACACATGTTCTGCAGCCCATAAGTCTATATATCTGAGATCCAATCCTTGAGACGTAGACAAGTACATACCACATCATATCAGATCAAACCCGATAATATCATATCACGTTTTTTTTCTTAACTCTTCAAGTTCTTTGTACACATAACATTCATTTTGATGCACATTATCTCTATGTTCCAAATTCCAAATTGCATTACAAGCGGCTAATGAACATAAGTAGATATCATGTATATATATAGTATGCTTAAATCGTAGATACAGGCTTACTGCCAGAGCATTAGTTTATTTACACTCACTGTTTAGCTAGCCATAAACAAATCTGTCAATCGAAATCCGCTCGTGCCTCATTCACAGCTTGCATACAAACGGCGGGCAAGGATCGCACCTCGTACAAGCCACTTGAACAGATCGATGCCAAGCTGGCGGACATCGATGCGCAGAGCACAGGTAGCAACAGCACCAGCAGCAGCAGCCAATCGAGCAGCGCCGGAAACTGTCAGGAGCAGACGTCCGCCGTTTCAGATTACCCGGGCGGCGGCGGCAACAACAACAGCAGCGGCAGCAGCCACAACAGCAGCAGCAGCAACATTAATGAGTCGACAACCGGAACAGCAGCAACAACGCCAACAACAACAGCAGCAACGGCCAAAAAGTATAAGAACAGCCACAAAAAAGACAACAACAATATCACAACAAACAACAACACGTCAAACAGCAGCAGCAAGAACAACAGCAACAACAAGGGTGTAAGTGACAAAAGAATCAAAATATTTGAACCAAATAGATACCAGTTAGTTACCAAGAACTTGCAAAGAACCATGCTCATGTTAAAGTTCCAGACGAAGTGCTGTAAAATTTTGCATAAGGCTCGTCGAAAAGTTGGAGTGCGAATTGCAATTGGGTGTTGCATATGTGCAATGTGCTGCAAGGTGGCAGCCAAACTGCCTTGTAAATTTTAACATGCAGATTAAATAACAAATGCATGAGATGTAAGCTTTGACTGAAGCACCAGAAAAAAAGAATTATACGCAAGAAATATATAAGTTGAAACATAAATATCACCTCGATCCACATTCCTAATAAAATGCTAAGTATAGATTTTATACAAGCAGTATTTCACCTACATTAATAGCACTTCTCGTTCTCATATTGTAACTTCCTTCCAGAGGGTAAGTTTGTTGTGAATCGCATAGACAGGCAATTGTTTCCGATCAGTTTTAACAGCCGATTCGATATGTCTGTCTGTTCTGTCTGTTTCTAGGCAAACTTATTTGAATATGGCCTTGCACCATTCCCTCTTTTTGCTGCAGGAAGTAGATATGTTGGAAACGACTCGATCGTAGCACCATGTTATATAGATGCTATAGTTATGCCATAACTTGTAAACTTGGAAAACTTCTCTCTTTTACAAAATATCTCGACATGGCAATTGCGAGCTCTACTAAACTTCTAATATCAGATCAAATCGAACAAATACAATAATCGGTCGGAAACTAAACTTTTTATAATATAAATCAGTGCTTTGCCAAATGTCCCCAAAGATAGCAGTTTTTTCCATTTTTGTTTTGTTTTCGTTCTTATGCATCTTTCCCCATACCTAATTCTATATTCTTTGCCTTGTGTTCTATAAATTCGGTCAGGAACCGGAGCCAGTGCATCCATCGCTGGCGCAGGCCATTGTTGTATTGGAAACTAAAGCGCTGTGGGATCAGTTTCATGCGCAGGGCACTGAGATGATCATTACGAAGACGGGTCGTCGCATGTTTCCCACGTTTCAAGTGAGGATCGGCGGCCTCGATCCGCATGCCACCTATATATGCATGATGGACTTTGTGCCAATGGATGATAAGCGTTATCGCTATGCGTTTCACAAGTATTATCCAGTTTGGTCTGTGGCAACTAAGCACATGGGTTTAACTTGGTGTCTCTGTCTCTTCTGCAGCTCGTGCTGGGTGGTGGCGGGCAAGGCGGACGCGATATCGCCACCGCGGATACATGTGCATCCGGATTCGCCAGCGGCGGGCGCCAATTGGATGAAGCAAATTGTGTCCTTCGACAAGCTGAAGCTGACCAACAATCAGCTGGATGAGAATGGGCATGTGAGTATCAGCCTTTAGTTGGGCCATAAATTTATGCTTATGGCTTTTGTTTATGCGGGGGAATAAAACATTTGGTCGCCGCCCGCGCCAAACAACATTTATTTGTTGTTGTGTTTTGAAAGCGCTAAACAAAAACCGGCAGCCGTCATCCGAAAGCACTCTGCACGCATATAACATACACATATGTCTTCCTCTCTGCCCCATACAATTGCCATTTACAGATCATATTGAACTCCATGCACCGCTACCAGCCGCGCTTCCACTTGGTCTACTTGCCGCCAAAGAATGCCTCGCTGGATGAGAACGAGCATTCGAGTCACTTTCGCACGTTCATATTCCCGGAGACCAGTTTTACGGCCGTAACAGCATACCAGAACCAGCGGGTGAGTATATGGGCTTGGGCTTTGACTTGGGCAGGGGCATCGGCATGGACATGGGAACAGGGTACGGGGCACTACTTGACCCACTTGTCATCGGACCCACTTGTAAACGACAGGCGTGAACGCTTTTCAGTTTTCAAATTTACATTTTTGAAACATTTGGTCGACAAGATTTTAGGCCCCCCCCCCCCACCCCCTTTGTTTGCCTCCTGCTCCAAACACCCATGTGTATATAATTATTTTACAAAGCTTTCGCTGGCATTTTATGCCAATTTGGGCTCATTGTTAATGTTTAAATTTCTGGTGTTCTTTATGATTGTTAATTTACAATGCGTAACATCCAAGTTAAGAAGGGGATTCTATCTCACAAAACCAAAAATACAATACATGAGCTAGTTTCATGTAACACGAAAATCGACTGTCAGATACACTTTACAACAGAAGATTTTAAAACTTTTAAGTTTTATCCTCAAATGGTTTTAATGACTAAAAAAATGTTACTTGAAAATATGTAAAATGTGTGTAAAATTGTGAGACAATATATAAAATTCAAAAAATAATCGTTAAACTTTATAGTTTATATAAAAATATCACCATCTGTTAATTGTAGCTACTATTGAGACCAAGCCTTAGAATCCCTAGAATCAATATTCTCTGCATTCTGCATATATTTTGATATATAATGTAAGCCAGGAACCACATTAATAATGTATCCCTATTTATTTCTATCAACACACGCTTAATATTGCACAAATAACAGATAAAAGATAAATATAATAAAGAACTGAGAAAAAGAATTTACTTGAAATGCATTTAAAAACGTCCCTGCTTGAAAAACTTCTAATACCCTATTGTCGAATATTTCTCGAGTGAAATTCATAATTTTCCAAGTGGTGGACAGCAACAAGAAAAAAAAAAAATATGAAAAATCTCTGGCATTTTATTTTTAGCGCCATTTAACCGAAAGTATTTAAATTATTTATGCGCTTAACGTGGGTGTTAACACTTTTCGTTCCACAATTTATTGCAAATAAATTTGTGGCTGTGTGTGTGTGTGTATGTGTTGTTGTTGCTTATGTAGTTGCTGGTTTCTTTAATGCTTTGTAAACATTCTCTAATTTGTTGCATTTATCGAAATAAAAGCAACAACAAACACACAATGACTATTATTAACATAATTGGGGCCAAAATAATTTAAACACATTTGCGTGAAAAATGAAATTTGTCATAATTTTCCATGTGCTTGTTCTTTTTATTTTGTTGCAGGTGACACAACTGAAAATATCGAGCAATCCGTTTGCCAAAGGATTTCGAGATGATGGCACCAACGATGTGTAAGTAGGCCAATATAACTTTTCATTTTTAAGTCTTAATAGTGTGTGCCTAGAATGAAGATATATGTACATATGTCTGTATGTATATATATTTAATAAATTGTATGGCTCAAGCAACAAACACAAGTCTTGTGTAAGCCTTAACAAAAGGCGACACAAAAGTGAATAAATAAGACTTAGACATAATTGTTAAAAAAAAACAACAAAAATATCTTCCGCTTGGCGAAGAATAAATACCCTTGCTACTTCGAAAAACAGCAAGAAGACAATATGGGAATCTGAATTTTTGATTAAAAGATTTTACAAGCATATTTATAAGATATATATTTGATGGCGTTTATTAAGAAAACCTAAACAAAGTAGAAAAAAAAAAACAAAAAACAAAAAAAAAAACGTAACTAAATTCAGTTACTTATTTATTTAGTTGGTAAGTCTTAGCTAAGACCAATTTCTCACCAATCGTACAAATACTAGTTATTTCATATACAAATCCATTTGGGATCAAATATGACTGTACTGTATAAGTGTTATGGTAGATAGATGGATATTATTTGTTATGAAATTGACCCACTTAGAGCAGCGCCCAAACAGATTTTCGATCACAATTCAAATACAAGTGGCCCACTAGACAGTCCGTCGGCCGCTGATGTTAAAGTCATTCCGGGAATTGCCGACGCGTCGCATCTACAAAAATAAAACACAAGAAACAATAACTCAAAATGGGCGCGAGAACTTCAACTTAGAATGTGGAGCATAAGCAGCTCCGGCTGGCTATGATGGGCCAGCTGACAGATGTGCCTGCCTGCCGTGGCGGTGGTATAAACAATTTTTTTTTTTCCTTGGCTTTTCATATTTCGGCATTGTGCCCGAGGGTCGATTGTAAACAAATCAGAGAAGAGCGAGTTTAATGTTTATCGAAAGTGATTTCAATTTTAAAATTTTGATTTTTAAATTTTAATTACAGCACCAGCGGCAGCCTGGGTATGTCCAGCATGAGCCATGAGAGTCAAGCACGCATGAAGCAGCAGCAGCAGCAACAGCAGCAGCAGCAACAACAACATCAACTACAACAGCAGCAGCAGCAGCAGCATTTAAAGGCAAAGGACAGAACGCCAGCTAACAGCTTCAGCTTGTCCTGCACTGAGCTCGTGGAACAGCAAGCAGCAGCGGCAACGGCAACAACAGTAACAGCAGCAGCAGCTGCAGCTGCAGCAGCAGCAACATCTCAACTGGCCATGCAGTTGCCAGCCACGCCGTCGAGCAGCTCAACGTCGGGCAATTCGCCGGATTTGTTGGGCTTTCAGTTGGAAGCGACGCCGCTGCAACAGCAACAGCAGCAGCTGCAGCACCAACAGCAACTGCAGCAGCAACAGCCAGTGGTACAGCAATTGCATCAGCAACAGCATCAACAGCACCAGCAGCAGCAACAGCAGCAGCAGCAGCAGAACCTTCACCAAATGTCCAGCAGCTATGGAGGCAGCTATCATCATCCGTACCAGCACCATCAGCATCAGCACACGGCAACGCCATTGACACCGCTCTCGGCCAGCTCCGCGTCACCGCCAGCGCCAGGTGCTGCGGCTGCAGCCGCGGCAGCCACACAGGTAATGGCGGCGGCCAATATCTACTCGAGCATTGGCCAACCATATGCGGGCGAGCAGAGCAACTTTGGGGCCATCTATCATCACAATGCGGCGGCGCACTATCACAGTCACGGATATGGCAGTCCGTATGACAAGCTGAAGGTCTCCACGGGTCACATGCGGCAGGCGGCAGCCGCCGCGTACGGCATGAGCAGCTATCAGAGCTTCTACGGCTCCGCGGCGGCAGCGCATCAAATGATGCGGCCCAATAGCTATATCGATTTGGGACCACGCTGATAAGCGGCGGGTCGCTATGCAAAGTATTATTATAGTCAGCCTGGGGCCTGAACTCAAGTATTACAAGTATTTTCAACTAACCCAAACTCAACTCAACTTAATTAATTAATAATATTATTATTCGTCTCATTTTTTTTTTGCTAGTCTTAAGCGACAGTTTTGTGTCTAGTTCAAAAGTATGCCAAAAATGTATCGTAATTGTAAACAAATTATAGTTTGTAACTACATTTTTTTTTTACAATTTTTTTCATAGCAAATGCGTTTGCATTGTGTTTTAATTGTTATTAAAATGTAATATTGTGTAAGTGTATTGTGTAAGTTGTGCTTAGTGTTCTATTTTACTCGTATTTTTCCATGTTCTATGTACATAAAAACATTTAAATGCTGCAACAGTTTCAATAATAAAAGCCAAATCTAAATTAACAAGAAACGAAAAATTAGAAGAAACATTTCTTAGCTAACGGTTAAATGCTCGAACAGACAAAATGGCCGCCAGCAGGCGGCAATTGGTGCTATCCTTTGTTTACGTTCGCCTCCACTCAATCTCTCTCTCTGCCTCTCTCACTGTCTTACTCTCTTGAGCTGTCTCGCTCTAGTATAAACAAAAAGTGCCATTGTTTTAATTACGGTTAACCAACGAAAGAGTGTGTACACACTTGCACGCCGGCACACCTTGGGGCCAGTGCTTGCGTGCGTAACAAAATTGAAATGAATTTTTGACTTTGTTGTTTTCACGCTTATCGAGCAACCCCTCCCCACCCACCGACACACACACACACACACACGCACGCACAAAATGCAGTTTCTGTTCCCCCAATTTGATAAGCTGCACCCGTTGACAGATGAAAGCTGATAAGCTGTCATACATACACACATAGCTTCAGCCTGGCAGATCATCAAAGCGGTAACACAGAATGCGTCTGCACATATTGAAAAGAAATGCGCAACAAGTGTATACACACAAATGTTTCTACAAATGTGTGTACGCACTCAGTACGTGCGTTCGTGCATATCTGTTTGTGCGTATATATGTATATTTGAATTTTTATATTTTGCACACATTCTTTGGCACTTTTTAAGAAATGATGGTTATATAAAAAAACAAGTAAGAGGTTCTAGTCGGGAACTCCCGACTTGGGGATACCCTGAACCCTCTTTTTCCTACATCAACTGCATATATATATTCTATTTTACAAGTTATATGTCAAGTGTGGTGACTCTAGCTAGCTCTTATTCTTTATCAAAATTGCCCAAAAACTTCAAGTCTCTAGCTCTTATAGGTTCTGAGATCCTTGCGTTCATACATACGGATAGACGGACGGACGGACAGACAGACGGACATGGCTAGATCGACTCGACTATTGGTGCTGATCAAGAATATATGCTTCCTTCTGCCTGTTACATACATTTAGATTTTGCACAAATACAATATACCCTTATACCCATTTTTAATGGGTTCAGGGTATAAAAAACTTAAAAAAAAAGTATAATCATATTGTGCTCAACTGTAGCTAAGGATGTACGAATAATGGATTGTATTTAAGTACGGTATGATTTTTGATGGTTTTAGTAATCAGAATCTCGAAAATATTAGTGTAAGAATCAAAAAGATATTTCGTAATAGTAAGCAATAAATTTAAGTATAGCTTCTTCTGCATATTTATTTACCCAATTCTGTTTTTTCAACCATATGTAATTATATTTTAAGATTCATTCACATTGCGAATAATCAATTTACTGGAACTTCGGATGTGTCAAAGTGAATCCCAATACTGACCACACCTATCCACAAATGTGACTAAATAAATGTAAGTCAGTATGTAGGTACAGTCATGCTGATTAATCTAATCAATGAGCAGCGGTCGTTATCAGTGCATGTTCCTACATAGCTTGATTATCGCATTGAACAGTTTTTTGTGGAACTCGTGCATTCCAGTTATGGACTTTCGACACTCATAATACCCACATTGTGTTTATGAGTACTCGTACTATCCAAGCTCAAATGTGATGGCTAACGTTAGCTAATGCAATCGGCTCAATCTGTTTTATATGGTATATAATACTTATGTGCCGATCCATTTACTGCTTGGGGTGGGAGCCCCGAGCGTTGAGGCGTGTGACATGTGGTGTCGTTATCATTAGTAACGGCACGTTTGTGACGTGATAGTCATAGATGTATATGCTAGTATACCTATACATATATATATATACCTAAGATTAGGGCTATGCGTTGGGCGTCTATGCGATTTCACACGTTGTCAGAGCTGTGTCTAGGAAACAGAAAAAATAGCTAAATGACAAGCCGTCAAAACTCGACGTTCATTAGTCACAATAGGTACACAAATCCATAAGAATTAAAAAAAAAAAAAAAAACAACAAATAATTCAAAAATAGCTAAAAAGTGACGCGGCGCATGAGACGGGGCCAACCTATGAGCGCAGATTGATTATATCGCATTGAACTTTGGTCGTGTCACATAATATAAATGTTCTGGGCCAATTTCAAAAAGACGATCATCAAAGAGCTGTCATATATATGTCATACTCACACACGGAACCGGCCGTTTATCCCAGTTTTTCGCAGCGTCTAAAATTTAATACCGCCATTTGTTGTTGGTTTTTGCTGATGCCGCTGCTGATGTTGTTGTTATTGTTGGCTCCATAAATAACATCAAATTGGCATTGCATTCGGGCTTTCCAGTTGAGACACGGCCCGGGAGCACATAAATTTCTCAACACTTGCATAAAAATTCATAAAAACAATAACACACAACAAAAACACAGAAACAACAATAACAACAAACCAGCAGATGTGTCGTAGAGGGCAAAAGGCAGCGCAAACGTGTTGAATGGACACATGGCAATGAATCGGGGGAGTGGGAGGGCATATAGTCCATGTGTTAGAGATTTAAGAATTGGAATTATGATTATTTTAAAATTAAATTTTCGCATGCAGCCCAATTTCATGAATGAATCCACCAGATCAAATACCTGAACATGGCGTTAACATCAAAGTTCTTGTTCATTGTCAACTTGATAGTTATCAAAACTCTCAATAATCAGCTATCTGATCAAGATAACAGTCTTTATGTGTAACCAAACTATTCATCAATGTCATCAGAGTAAACTCCTTGAGATATTTAGCCAAGATATTTATGTACTTTGATTAAAGAGTTTTCTCCTCAGATCTAGATATAGAAAAAACACATTTATTGAAGGTGTTTGAGAGGTGTTTGAGCACAAATTCTTAAATTAATTATAAAATCAAAGTTAGCGATCTACTAAATAACCAAGTAGCAGTGCTGTAGTCGGGAGTGCCCGACTAGCGGATACTCTGAAGCTTATTTTTCTACGAAAGGGAAAACGGGAATCATAAAATGAAAGATATTTCATCTATTTGATTCTAGAATCTACATGCCAAATTTAGCTCTTAAAAGCTAAGAGATTTGTTTAATAACCTAGATTTCGATTTCAATTTCTTACCGATTGCTAGAAAACAGGGCAAGCTACAAATTCACAAATTCGTACTGCACTTGGAGGACTAGCTCTTATAAGTTCTAAGATCAACGCGTTCATGCATAGGAATGGAGAGTCGGACGGACATGGCTAGAACGACACGGTTATTGATGCTGATCAAGAATATATACATATACCTTATAAGGTCGTAGAAGCTTTTTTTTGTCTGATTTTAACGAATTTCAATGGGCTTAGGGTATAAAAATCGTTGCCCAATATATGAATTCGCATCCTGTTCAAGTATCTTTACCAATAACTTTAACAACAACTTTAGCAATTACTTTAACTGGAAATAAGGAAACACATATTCATACATTTATGTACTTCTCCCTTGTATTCCGAAAATGAATATAATTTTTTATGGGCACCTGCTATAATCTAATCCAAAATTCACACTCTCAACGGTCAGTATGATGAGTAACTAGGTGTGTGTCAAATATGTGATTCATGAATACAAAATTGACGTAACCATTTGGCATAGATTAAACATACATACGTACAAAATATGCATGCATGTTTATCTGTTTGCGAAAAAATAAAGTTCCCGATATGGGTATACATATATACATATATATACATATATACTTCTTTTATAGGTATCGAGCTTTAAGCGGCACCAATTGTAGGTTTGAATTAGCTTCGATTTGACAGCTGCTAATCAAAGGCGGCGGGCGGCCTTTTCTTGTGCTGATAAGCCTTATCGTAGCATGACGTATAAGGTGCCATATTTCCAATGTGCACTGGCATAACTTAGTCAAAGGCTATGTAGACTGGCCTTGGATTATGATTAGGCTCAGCAGCAGTGTCAGGCGATATATAATGATGATAATGGACTGGACAGACGCCAGGCACTTTAAAGGGCTCAGCGGAGACCGAAGACCCTTTGAAAAATGATTTCTGGATGCCACTGTAAAACGAATATCGTCCCATTGAAAATTTCAATATTTATTGCAGACAAGCACTGCGGTAGGTCCACGTACATGTACACATATATATATATATATGTGTGTGTGTGTGTGTGTGTGTGTGTCACTGTCGTAGGTGTGCGGTGTGTCGCCTGGTCGATCGATATTTGCGTTCGTTCGGTTGCCCCGTCTGTTGGTGTCAAATGGCCGGACGGTTTTCAAGTGGCACTGCAACAACAACAACAACAACAACAACAACAACAACAACTGCAACAACAACAACAACAACTGCAACTGTGCCTGTTTTTCTTATCAACTTGTGCCCAGTGTCTTGTTGTTGTTGCCACATTTTCCGCACAAGTTCAGGGCGCGTCCATAGCTAATCGCTTTGAAAGTGAAACCGTGTTTATATTTTGCCTTATTTTTTCCGCTTTTTTTTTCATTGACACTTGAACCTTTGTTTATGCGAGCGCGTCGTGTGTTTGGTATTCTTCATTTCTTTACATTTTCTTTTTTTCTTTCGTTTAAATACCCTGTAACATGTGCACCTCTATTTACCGGCAGTATCCAGTAGCGTTATATTTACCGCGTTGTCAATTTTAGTTCATTATTTTAGCCAAATAATTATGTTCTAATTGGAATGGAAAGGTATATTAATATAGTCAGTAAGCCCTCAACTATTTCACTATGTCTCAGTTTAAAGTATTAAGGATTTGGTGAATTTTATTTAACATAACATATTTTATAAGATCTTAAAATAGTGTGTATAAAACAAATTCCGAACCAGGTGAAAGTTTTTGAAAACATGACTAAAACTCTTTATAACTCGAATTACTACTATATTTCCTCATGTGAGACTTATCCATCTTTTTGTGAAAAAGTAAACATTTAAAAACTTCTGGTAGTTAATGACAAAATAGTTCAACTGACTAAATCATATGTGATGCTTATATTTACTAAACGTTGTATGTGGGCTAAAATGTAATTTTGCTTGCGATAAATAAAAAGCAGATCATGTTAAAACAAATATCTGCAAGATTGAAGCTTAGCTCAATGCTTGTTTTCCCCAGCTAACAGCTCAGCCAGGGTATTCCTTAGTCTCTTGAATTAAGCGTGTGTAAAAATACTTGTTTAGTGGATGTGGCATATTTTAAGACCCGAGCAGAAGTGGAGGGCTGCAACCCTTTGTGGCTACGCCACAACTGCAAACTACCTTTTCCGGGCATTTGGGGCGCACGCATGCGCGACTCTCGAGTGGATATTGACATATTGCCGACACGCCCACAAACAAATCTGTGCAACATGCACAAGACAACCAAACTGGCGCCCGCCTGGCCGCCCCCCCTCTGCGCAGCCATGCCAGACGCACGTGCCCACCACAGACGATGATCGGCTGTTCAGTAGGAGAGAAAGAGACAGATGGAGCAAGAGCTGGAGCAGGAGATGGAGCAGGGCGAAGAATGTAAGAACAAAGCTGACAGGCAACAAAGTAGCTGCTTTTATGAGCCGTGAATATTATGAAATAAAAACTTGACAAAATCGTGAGTTGAGTGCAAAATGTTTGTGCAAATATGTATTTACAAATTATATTTTGATGGTTGCCGCGCCGGGGGCTAATTAATATTACACAATATTGCAACAGGCCATCAATTAACATTGCAGTTGCAGTTCGAATGCCCTCAGCTACGGCTCCGGCTCCGTCTCCGGCTCCGGCTCGCATGTTGATTCAACGGAAATTGAGCGAGTAATTCAAGAAAATGTTGCTCGGAAATGTCGTGCCATAAAAATCGTTTGCCAGTGCGTGTTGAAAACTGTCTCTTCAAGTTCTTAGGCCAGCCCCACACACACACACCCCTCGATCCCAGCATACCCTATCCGTTTTTGTGCGCACTTACCAAAATTAATGCCATCGATGACAACACTGGCAGCAACAATAAAAGGCCCAGCCCAAAAATAGCCGGCATATAACATTATGCTGCCTCCGAAAAGGGACAAAGCAGCCACTGAAATTATGAGGACGTTTCTGCTGCAGCACAATTATTGCCAACTGTTAACAGATTTGTTGGCAATGCTCAGCGGCAACTGCTGCAGTAGGAGCACCACCAGCACCACCAGCCGCAGCAGCGGCAGCAGCGACAGCAATTGGGGCTGCCAACAGTATCTGTTTGATAATGATAATGGCATGTTGATGTCGATGGCTTTCCCACTGGAAATAGAGTCATTTTCAGTGGAATAATTGCCATTTGCATTGTGAAAAGTGCTGAATGCATTGAAAATCGATAACATAAGTAAATCGTTATATAAATTATATTCGTTTTACGGATCTGAAATTGCAAACGCAACACAACGAGTCCGAGAGCATGTTGTGAAAGGCAATGCCAAGCCTTCCTTTTAAAAGCAACGCATCTTAAGCTTAATTAGCTGGAATAGAAGGCACCTAAGCTGTACCATGTTTTTAAGAAAATGATTTTGTTGAACACAAAAACGTCAGCATCAAGGTTCGAACCAAAACCAGGTTGCATAAAATTAAAGCCCCAACGTCACAAACCTAACCTTTAGTTTAATCGCTTATTGAATTATTTTGTTGCTTTTGTGATCATCACCCTTTGTTATCATCACCTTGTTATAGTTCCATCCATTGCGACCTGGCGGCTCTGTTCATGGTTCGAACCAGCTTCCTGTCTGTAGCTGTAGTTTGTGAAGCTGTCTGTCCACGTTTTGATTTAAATGTTTGGGATATATTTTCAAAATTTAAATGAAACATTTCAATTTCTTCTATAAAGTGCCCCTTGTACTGAAAATATAGCAAGACAATATATATTTTCATATACAATATGAGGGCTACATTATATCTCTACCCAAAACTGGCAGATATCAAATATGCTTAGATAATGCCATAGTTGGGAGCAAAGTATATATTGTATCGGTTAGTATAAAATATATTTCAGTTCCAGGCTCGAATCGGTTCGCTTTCATATATAAACTTAATTCTTAAAGAAGCCAATTGATATACTAAACCGATCTCGCTGAATTCTAGATGTGTCCTGCCCAGAATAGATCACATAAATGGCTTTAAAACTCAGGTAATAACTTGCAGAGAATGAACAATGAACGCTATCAACTCACCTCGTCGTTCATTCCAAGAATATATAATAATACTATATATATATATATATACCCCATATATATATATATATATATATATATATATATTCTATAGAAAGGTAGGCAAAATATTTCATGTACTTATGCATAATTATAAAAAAATATATAAATGTAGCAATGTGTCTTGTTTTCATAATTTGTAAATTACAAAAATATAAAAATTCATGTTGCTGTGCGGAGCGTTGAATGATCTTTCAGGTGTGTTTATCACAGTTAAATGATGTGTGGCAATTATCATAGAAATATAAATAGTCAAAAATATATATACAGAGCTCTGAGCCAATCAGTAAATGTCCAACTATTTTCATGCCCGATGCCCAAAACCAATATGTAAATATGTATATGGTAATGGAAAATATGAAGAGTATTTCTATTGCCTTATGCCAATTTGTCGGTACTCTTTATATTAATAGTATTCCACACGTCGCAAGTGGGAAGATAGCGGTAATCGTGAATTAGGCCATAAAGTTCTTGGTCTAATCGGTATATCGTCATCAAAATCCTCATCTGATAAAAAATCCAAATAAACATGTTCAACGGGTTCGATCCTTATGCCGTTCCAATAATCAACGGTGCGCCGGCAGTTCGGGCAATTATTGTTGTGACCTAGCCACTTACTCAAGCAGGTCTTATGGAACCAGTGGCTGCACGGCAGCCGGTATGCGGCGGTGAGTCCACCATCCTTTGTGCTTTCCAAGCAAATTGTACACGTGGAGGTGTTTGGCAGCCGATGGAAGGCGAGTTTCAGCATATTGTGGCCCAGATATCCCTTGAAGCGATAAAGTGACAGCACAATAATAAGTAAGGCCGGCACGATGATTGAAACAAACAAACACATTATTATAAAGTCTTCCAATGGGCCCATGCTATATTAACAGATTTTCATAATTTTTATTTTCGACCGTTTTGCCTTAATAATGTTCTACTTTAAGGCATGAGATTGAATTGAGAATGTTTGCAGTGCACACCTGTTCTTAGGCTCATTTTAATGTTGCTACGATCAGTTTCAAAACTCAAAACTTCAATTTTTTTTTTATCTACCCACAGCAAGAGCTAGAAAACCTATTTTATTTATCGTAGTCCCTTTGTGAAGCGCAATGGATAATTCAATTTTACGCAATTAACACAAATTAATATATATAGTAAGCTACGTTATAATAAATATATTTTCAATCGTTTAACACCGTTCTGCAAATTTAAACCCCTTTCGGCTTCTTTCACGTGGACATTTATGTTCTTGGTGTGCGCAACAAGCTCTAAGGAAACAAAAATCGTAGTAAATATGCCTATAAAAGCACGTGTAATAAACATTTTGATAAAAAAAAAATGTATATGTATACATATAACATTTCTAAAACATTTTCGGATGACAATTGTTATCAAAATTTTAAAGCTAAATAACGGAACGGAGTGCTCATATTGATGTATCTAATCTAATCCAATCGATAGTGCATCGCAAGGTGCTTACGCGATACTTTTTCAGCAGTCTGGCAGCCCTCTAGCTGACATGTTGGCTGGCAAAACAATAAAAGTGCTATTCCTTTATAATTTTACCATCGATATTTAAGAAATGAACCTATCGATAAATTCAAAATATTATTACTTACCAAAAACGCATCTTTTGCATTAAAAAGTATTTAAAAGTCAGTTTTGTTTATTTTTTATTATTACATCACACTGTGGAAGTTTATCATTTCAATTTGAAAGAGTTACCCAAACTGCACTATCGATATAACTTGCTAAACTATCGGTAGCAGCCAAAATTGATAACCATCGATATTATCGATGTTTTGCCAGCTCTAGTTTGTTTTATTTGCTTTTTTTATAATTAACCAACGTTTAATAACACACTAGGTTAAACGGTGTTAAATATTATGGCCAATGCACCGAAAACGCAAAGCCCAACGGATGGTCGGACCTCGGAAATTGCCACAGTGCAAAACACTGAACTGGCGGAATTTAAGCATCCACTTCCTAGCAGTGGCGAACGTCGTAAAATTAAACCAAAGATCTTAACCGAAGAGCGCTACATTGAGGAGATGTCCAAAATCATTCAGCGTGACTTTTTCCCCGATTTGGAACGGCTGCGTGCCCAAAACGACTACCTCGACGCAGAGTCCCGCCGTGATTTTTTACTAATGGCTGAAATACGCGCGCGCTACAGTCTGGGTCGTGCTTACGGCAATGGTAGCAGGCGCAATAGTCGCAATAATGGTAAATTTGTTACCCTCCCAGTTGCAGAGTCACTTAACAAGATCTTTTTTCGCGTTGCAGCCATGTCACCAGCAACATTCGAAACGCCATTAAGCACAGCCAATACCTGCCCAACGCCACTTCCGCAAACGCCAAACTCAAGCAGCAGCAGCACCAAGAGCAGCAAAAGTCACAGCCCTGCCGAAGGTGGAGGTCTGGATGCTATGGGACGTAAAATGTCATTGGACTCGTTTCTACAACACTACACCAGCGAGGATAATCAAAGCTTTCAGGAAATCATTGAGACGGCCGAGTTAAAACTGCGACAAAAGTACTCCGTGCTGTACAATCATGAACAGCTTTCCGCTGATCAGCTACAGCAAGCACTCATGCTGCCCAGCATTGAGCAGCAGTTCGAGGAACCCGATCCGTTGCGCAAGATCCAGACATGGAAATACACCAACATGAACTCTGTTATGTATGTGCCCGATGGCGTTGAAGAGACCGAACAGGAAAACGTTCAACAGGCCGAACGGAAGCAGGCCATTCGGCACAACGCCACCAGACTGCCAACTACATCCCAGCCCGAAACGCAAGCCAGCAATGCGGATGCCAGTGCGAGTGCCAATGGAACTGGTGAAGAGGTCAGCACGGGCACGCCACGCATTCGGGGTTTCGATTTGCTGCGCTCACCATCGCCGCGACCCGGCCAGGCATTCTCACCTATTATGACCTGGGGAGAGATTGACGGCACGCCATTTCGCCTGGATGGCGGCGATACGCCGCTACGCAACATGCCCGGACCCTCGTTTCACATCAATGAGAACTCGCGCAGAGAGAATATTGCTATTGCTCTAGCCGAAAAGGTCAGCGAAAAGATGCGCAACCAAAAGCAACAGGCACTGAACACGGCACGGCGCAACATAGGATCGCCTTTTGTGCGCTCTAGCATGGAACGTCTAGCCAGCATGTCGCCAGCTGCGCGACGCCTTGCCACGGGCAAACTGGGCCTACGCACCCACACACCCTTGATGACACCATCGCCGGCAATGCGCAAGCGAAAGATCACTCCCAACGTGGTGCGTACAATGCCATCGAGCACTGGCAAACATACTCCGGCTAAGGGTACCACCACGCCAATTGATACCGGCTCCACTCTGACGGATGACTTGCTAAAAATACCAGCAAAAATACGAAGTGCAGCTGCCGATTTCTTTTAGCAATCTAAACTATTTTAACAAGTTGTTTATTTGTATTTAATTAATGTAGAATAATGTAAAATCCATGAACCGGAAAACTTAAGAATTTATATTTGAATGAGCCTAATCTCGGTAGTCCACATGATCGCCCGATTTAAACTTTTGTGCGCGCAGCACCTGCAAGAACTTGGACACTGTCTGCTGTGGCGTGAGCATAGTCTTGGATTCGCGTTGCTCCTTAAATGCAGCCGCCAATGCCGGATCATGTGACTCCCTCTGCACCTGGAGCGTCATCTGTGTGTCAATAACGCCGGGCGCATAGTTAAGCACCAACGTTTCCGTCGAGGGCTCCTCTAGCGCCAGCACACGGAAATACATCTCACGGGCCGCCTTCACCGTACAGTAGTAGGCCATTGAAGAGAATGGCTCCAGTGCCGCCAATGTACTGAGATTCACCACCAATTTGGGAATGCCAGCAAACACCCGCATGAATTCCGAGTTTAATGCCAGTGCCGAGAACAAATTGATATGATAGTACTGCTCCAGTATCTTAGTGTCAGCCAGCTCCCTGGCATGCTGTGAGGTGTCGCCCAGCGTTCCCGCATTGTGCACGACAATGGCACGCTCAAACTCATTGCAACCATTGACCGGCAGTGTTTTATCGAAAATGCGCCCAAAATCTTTGGCACTGGCCGTGGCGAGCTCCAGTGAGCACGAATGCACGTCCAGTTTGGGACGATCCGCCAGAATGGATGCTTTTGTCTCCTGCAGCAGCGGTTCACTGCGACCGAGCAATACCACCACCGAGCCTGTGGGCAATAACTGACGCGCCAATTGCTCTGCCAACTCCCGGCCAATGCCGCGCGAAGCGCCCGTTACCAGCAAATAAGTGCGCTGCTCCAGATTCATGGTGAAAGGCAAGTGTATATTAAACAGAGTCCAAGCACAGCGTCAACAGTTGGTTGCAGGTTTATGACTGGCTACTTAGGGCAGCTTCTTGAAAGCTTCGTCGAAAGCTTTGAAGTGTGCGTATGTATCGGTGAGTGTGTACATATAAGTTTTTAGTGTCATTTATATATATATATATGTGTGTGTGTGTGTGGCTGTCAATTTTGTTGTATGGAGTTAAGACACACGTTAGTTTAATGTTCGTATCAAAACTATATTGTTGATTGATGAAATCGCTTGCGATTGTAATTAATTTTTGTTTGCCTTGCTAAGCTTTAAGTTTGGCAACTTTGCTGAGCTTTTGCTTAAACTCATGCAAGTTTTTCTGCCCGGTTTACACAGCGCTTAATAACTTTGAGATTCGCTTGGAATGACATCGACATGAAAAGGTTATCGGCGCTACATGTTGTTCGCATTTAAATGATAATTGTTTATTAATTGTCGCGCTTCAGATCGCATAATAAAGTGCCCGTAAATGAATTTAAATAGCTGCCGCTTATCAATTGCCCCCGCCCGGAATGCAATTCCAACTTGTCAAGGTCAAACAGCTATAGTATTCAATGCATCAAGCAAGACTCAAGACGCAGCTCATTTACGCATCAATAGGGAAAATCTTTTTGAGATAGCAATACTTTGATAGCTTTACCTAATTTAATAAATATATAACCTAATTTCTAACCGCCTCCCTGCAGACCTATAAGACTGCGCTAATACGTATTTTGTATGAAAATTCACAGACTTATGCCTTCAGCAATAAATATAACAAAGCCAACATGTTTTTAAATGAAACGGTTCTCAAGCCTTACCCTATATAATAAGAACTTTGGAGAAGTAGGAATGTCACTAAAAACGAAAACATGTTTGGTTTTTTCTTTTTTCATTAAATAATAATCATAAAAAAACAACAGGAATTGAGTTTGTTCAGCTAATAAAACTAAAGCTAAATAATTACGATGGATTGACACACAGAAACACAAACCAATTAAACAACAAAGTGTTTATTACCGAAGATAACGAGATCATTTAACATACATACAATGTTTGCATGGAACGCACCAATTTTGTATGCAGCTACATACTCTGTTCCCGATCGACTCAATATACACTATAATTATGACGGCATGGGTCATTTGCCTCACACTTTAATTACAGCAACATTGTTGCCGGGCCGGCGATCGTGATTGGGTCTTATCAGTGATATATGTATGTATGTAGCTGCGTCGCTCCGAAATTTTACGCTGTTTTGTGAATGGTCAATCGACGACATTAGCGATAAGCTTTGAGTCATTCCCCCAGCGAGAAAGCAAACAAGGGAAGAGCAGAGGGATAGGCATACAATTCTCTAATATCCCATTTACACTATCAGTATGTTTCTGAACAATCACTGAATGTGAATCTTACGTATTTCGTGAGAAACTTTTTTTGCTATCTGGTAAGCATATTAACAACGGATATTAGAGCTGAATTTTCATTTGATTTCATTACAAAATATCGATATCAATCAGCTGCTGTTCCACAACTAGCAGCAGAGTGACCAGGCTGCTATACAAAAAAAATTCAAATAATTACGTTATTACTCAACAGTAAAGGCGAGTATATTGGATTTGTGTTGTGTCTGTCTGTCTGTCTGTCTGTCTGTATAAGTAAAATTTATTAGACTCTTAGAGAGGTAGAGACTCTTATCTTGGAATATGTACTCATGCATTTTTCTTTGCCACGCCCACTAGGTGGCGGTCGAAACATGTTAATCTAAAATCTAGCACAGTTTCAGAGCCAATGGCTTTTGATAACCAGCACATCCGCCTTTAAAGATGAAGCTATTGCGGCGCAACCCCACAAAACTCAATAGTTGATATTTTCTGAAGTCACAGTTTGACGGTCATTGCTTTCGGCTTATGATCCAAAAAATCAAGCAGTTTTTTTTTACAGATTAAAGCAGCGTTCAAGGTATGATCATAAAAATCTCAGTTGATTTTGTGGGATTGCAGTCTAATCTCTCGCGTAAGTATCCCAATCAGATAGCCCAAATTTAGAGTATCGTGAGTATTTCTGGCCAACGTGAATCACAAATGAGGAAAATGTTTAATGAAAGGAATGTTAGGCATTATGAAATCGGAATCTGATTCCTCCCTAAGGTACACCCCCATTGAGTATAAATAAGAAAAAATAGATGTTTTTTTGTTTCGTTTTCGTGTGTTTCGTTTGCGTAGCACGCACATTGTACCGTTAGTCGGACGAGGGTCATCAGCCAAATTTTATTCATTTCCGTATTCATTTGCACAAAATCTTGATCAATATCGTCAGCCATGTTAACATGCTTGTCTGCAGCAGTGCGTGCCAGTGCGAACCACCTCCAATGCCCAAGTGGATGCACAGACCACGACTGCATTGCTACTCATAAAAAGAAGGTGTCGTAGTAGTCGACATCATGACCGGACACAAAGGCGGTCTCCTCCAGGATGTTGATCAGCTTGAGTGTTGACTGCAGCGGCTGGACGCGTGGAAATTCCTGCTGTTCCTGATCGGACATCACAAGCAGCTCCTCTGGATCCACAATATTGCCGTTCACATCGCACTGGGTTTCATGCGTCTTAAACAGACCAGGCGCATAGCTGAGCACATGGACATTGGCGCGCGCCTCCTCCGAAGCCATCGACCGGAAGTACATGTCACGGGCCCGCTTGCATGAGCAGAGCAGCGTGCTGTACACCAGCGGACGCACCTGCAGCGATGAGGTCACATTGATCGCCAGCTTCTCGATGCCCTGCAATGCGACGGAGTTCAGCCAGCGTTGATTCAGTGCCACCGGCGCGTACAGCTGTTGCTGCACATAATCGGTCCATGCCTCTGCCGTCTGCGGCTCCAGCAGCATATGGGTGGCACTGTCACCCTCATTGTGCACCAAGATTGAGCGCTCAAAACCAAAGCCTTCGCTTTGGCACAAGACCTGATCCAGCAGTTGAACCCCATTGCTGTGCCGCTCATCCAGAAGGCCAGTGACTATCTGGACCGCATCTGGTTGTAAATGCTCCTTCAAATGCTGCTCCAACGATTCCAATCTCTTTTGGCTTTCATCCAGTAGCAGCGCCACCGAGCCGACTGCCAAGCGGCTGCATAGCTCCTGGGCAAGCGTCTCACCAAGCGGATTCGAGCTGCCGCTCAGCACCAGCAACGTGCGCGCATTCAAATCCATTCTCTTTGCCGCCATATTGAGTTCGAGTTTGGGTGTTCAGGGACAGGGAATCCAACTGCTGATCTTGAATAGGATGTAGACTGTGCTGTCTGCGGATGCTGTTGCGCCCACTTGCGACTGTACAACTGTACTAAACGAACTGCTGTGCTCCAGGCTGACTGGTAGACTCTGCTCCAGCTGATAAGCAGGCTATTAACCACGTGTACTGAATGCGAATTTATAATTGAAAATCAGACTGAAGCTGATATTATTTAAAGTCGACTAAGCGCCGGACACTATCTGCTGCTGCTACTGCTGCTGCTGCTGCTGTCCGCCAGCGATGAATCTTTCCGTGTTTGCTATTCTGAGCTCGCCAATCCGCGCGCCTCGCACTTTTATACTGCTCCCGCCTGGCGATAAGGTGATTGACACTGTTGACTGTGTTTCCCATTGATTCTGTTGCCGTGCGCATCCATTGCGGGCCTTGGGCATGACCATTTGTAATTAACCAATTGGGACACAATCGCACAGAACACGCGCTCAGCAGCTGATCAGCGTCTGGGTTGGTCATCATTGGATGTCTCTTAAGGCATATCATTTAGAAGATCTGGTCCAGTTCTCCGAAAATTTGCACTGATTGGGTAGTAAACAACAAACTGAAAATAAAATATGGTATCAGTACCCGCAGGAAATCAGTTACGAAATTTCCACTTATCAGGCTGATGCCCTGTAAAAAAAATAATAGACATTCCGACTTTATTTTGTATAAATAAATAAGTTATTATATTGATAATTATAATATTGTTGCATATCCTTGGAGATTTCAACGTGCTGATAAAACTGAATAGAAATAATTAGAATTACAAATTACACATGTGTACATATAAATTTAGGGTATGCATCTTTGTCATAGTTAAAAATATGAAATAGAACGTTGCTAAACAAAACGTGTGGGACTTATATAGTTACGCCCTATGACCCTAGCCTAGCTGCGATTATTCATTCACATATAATCATGTTAAGAAATCTATTATAGTTTTTGTATTATTTAATTTAAAATAAGCAGGCCATTATATCAAGAACTCTTAAGTAAACATGTTTTATATATTTCTTTATGAGTCACAATCAAGCTGCAAAGATTGTGATTGGCAGGTTGTTAAAAAAAAACTTACAAAGGACTTTCAAACTTTATATGTCAAAAAAATGTTACCAGCTCAATATTTTCTTCTTTCTTATAGAACATTTCTGTATATTATGTATATAGATGTACAGTTGTCGACATAATTATTTTGACAAACTTGGCTTTTGACTATCAGCGTTTGTTTACTATGATAAAGTTATAGGGAACATCGACCAATTGTGTACAAAATAAAATTATAAGTATATATTTTCCCGTCAAAATATGCCGACGGTTGTATATTTATGCACATGTATTGGCATTTAGAAAGAAAAATCATAGAGCAAATCAAGAGAAATTGTTTTTAAATTTGAAACGTACATTAAACGTGATTTACGCTGCGCATATTCGATTACAGCGATAACAACTGATATTTGCGCTTATCGATAAACACAATATGCAAGCATGTACACACATGTATATATACATATATTGATATGCACGGTTGTGTGTGTGTGTAATATTTAAAAACACGTAATTTCCCATTTTGTATGGACTTGTATGGTATAATGCTGCGCAGCTTCCATAAACAAATCAACATCGCATATTTTCAATCTCGTCTGCGATTCTAAATATTCACAAAAATTAGGTCAATGGCCCAATTTAGCTCTATGGACCAATCGAATTCGAAGACCCTGACGTTGACCCAAATTGATGGCGGGATAATTGGGAACGCAGCGCAAATCGGACGAATTGTTCAAAATGCTTTTGTTTTTGCACAACTTTCATTGTTAACTTTTTGGCTGCGTCGACGCTGACAGAGACAACGCAAGCAGCACCAGCGATATAAATTTCATGGAATTTGCCGAGTTTTGCGCGGTTTTGTTTATCACCACATCCCACAACATCATCCACTTGTCGCTAGCCGCTCGCCGTTGGCTCATTGGGCACGTGCAGCCGCCGAGCGAAAGCAGCGATGCACCTGAACCGAACGCCTTATGTGCTGCGGCCGCGGCCCTGGCGCGTAGAAATGAGAAAGTGTCCCTGCCCGATGTTGAAGCGAGCGATGCCAAATTTCATTTAACTAGAATCGCAGACAACAGGTATAGACAATAAGACTGACAATAATAATACAAGTAAAAACAACGACAAATATAACCGCACAGCAACAACAACGACGTGCGCTGAGCTTTAAATCTTGGGTATAAAACGTGTGGGTCGCTGCGGTGTCAATTCAAACGTTTAACGAACGCAGAGCAGCACGCGACCGATAAGAGGAGTCACCCACAGTAGCAGCATAATAACAATAATATTACCTTAACAACATCAAGTACCACTGAGATGCACGCCTGTAAATTAATGTTGAGTTTGCTGCTGGCGCTGCTGTGCAGCGAGGGCGTAAGTAGCTGCACTTGGCATATCTAAAATCGAATGCTTCAATTGGATCTATTTGCAGCTGCTGGCGGCCTGTGTGTGCTCGGAGAAGGGCACCGATTACTGTCAGAGCTGTCAGGGACCGACCATAGTGCGCCCGAAGCCCCGCTATTATGAGCCCAGCGAGGTGAATCTGTCGCCCATTGGCGACAATTGCTGGTGCAGCAAGCAGCTGATCGAACCCGCCCAGCTGCCCAAGACCTGCGGCAAAGTACGTGAGCTTTTTCAATATGTGCACGCGTTTAACAATCTGTTGAGCCGCCGCATGCTTGAGGGTGCCATCGAGGCCAAGACTCTGGCGGCACAACGTCTGGCCGAGCGGCTGCAGCGCTTAGAGCATGCGGACTGCCAGAAGCGGCGTAGCGTTCACATGGTTCCATCTGCGAGCTATGGCTACGGCCTGTGACTAATCCAGTGTCTAACAAGCTTAATCTTAGATTTATAGAACACAACCCAGTAGACCTAAAAGACTAGTATATGCATGCCCAGTACAACCCAGCACTATAATTCACTAATATATAATATATACACTAATATATACATGCATACATACATACATACTTACTTAAATTCGCACACCTGCATACATCCTCTGCAATAAGAGCAATAGCAATCGTTGAGCATTGTTTCCGCATGCAAGCGCTATCTGCGCCCAAATGTGTGCAGCAATAGGCCAATAGCAAGAACGTTGGGCTTGCAACATCATCAGTATCGTCATCATTGGCAAGTGTACCAGAACATCATCATCATCGTCACGAACATCATCATTCTAGTGGACTTGGGCATCGCTGGCGGCTATGTCATCATTATCATCCCGTACGTGCGCCAAGCATCAACAATCTGCTTGCAATGATAGAACTCAAACTCAATTCGATACCCAAAACTTTCGTCATTTCCACAGAAGCCGCCATGCAAACCCACCTGCGGCTGCCAACAGAGCGAAGATAGCAGCTACAGCAGCTCCAGCACCAGCTCCACTTACGATAAGTAAGTAACAAATCAACCGATCCTCTAATCATCGCTTGTTTTGCTGTGACTATTAACAAAAATGTTACTTTAGCATTGGCTATGCGGCTGAGAAGGCTCAGGATGATAGTGCTCCTGCCGATCCCATAAGCGTCAGTCTGGCCGCCCAGGCTGGCAAGGCTATCAATGTGCCCGAAGCAAAGCTAGCATATGGCTTCGTCCAAAAGCCCGTGGATGGGCAGCAAAAGGTTTTCTTTTCCAATGTGCCCGAGGAAAATCTATTCAAGCTGAAAAGCGATGTCATCACTCTGAAGAAACGCAACTATGCGGCCAAGGAGGAGGAAGAGGAGGAATACATTGAGGACGAGGAGGAAAAAGCCTCCGATGATGATGAATCGGCGCCACAGTTGACATATAAGCAGCTTGGCTACATTACCGAACAATTCAAGAATCCCAAATTTAAGAAGATCAGCTCCAGTAAATCCACCTACAGTGTGAAATCCAACACCGATAGCTACACCAAGGTGGGCGGAAGAGTGTCTGTCGATTGCGGTTTCAAGCCCGGTCGCGTCACATCCTATCGCAATGCACGTCGCCAGGAGCTAGATGGCAGCTATTATTAGACAGTATAAGCTCCGCCTGTAAATAATTGTATATGTATAGGGATAGATGGATTGATGTATGATGTATGTATGTATTAGTTAGCGTTTAAAATCTATTTAAATACACAAACATTGCAAATGTAATAGAAATGCCTTCAAGCTTTTTATAAACTGTGAAACAGTTTAAGAAAGTTAAAATTTATCTAAAATGAAGCTGAATATTCCATAAATATCTAGTAAATATTTGTGTATCCTTTTGCAATCAAAGGCAAATATATGCTAAGATATTTGTAATTTAAAGAATTCTTCATTATATATATCTTAGTGATATGGAAGCTCTGTTGAAGCTGATGGGCTCAAGTGTCATATAAAACTGGCCAGTAATATGATATCTAAACATTATTACTTATAAAACATTATTACTTTTATTTCGACGTCAAGACTGCAATCAGTTGAACGAAACAAAAAATGAATACCAGGTAAATTTGCAATAAGCAAAGAACACGATTTAAGTGCTCAGTTTTATCAGAATTTTTTAATTTTTTGCCCTAAAAGTATACAACACAGAGTATACATAAAGTTGCATATATAAAAACGTGCTCTTTTTAATACATCAATTCAAAATCGCCTTTTAACGGCCGAAATTTGAAGTATGTATGGATGGGCGTATGGTTGACTAATCGATATATCGATTAATCGATAGGTCAACGTTCAAAAACGGCGCACGCAAATGAAAGCAGTGCAAAGCGAGTTGCAAATCAAACAATTTAAATATTATTTTACTGCCCCTAAGCCCAAGTCCAAGACTTGATTCTGCACTGAAATGCAGAATGCTGGGAACATGACTTTTGTCAGAAAACATCGCTAGCGCAAATTATTTGAAAAGGTCAGCGTGACCAACAACAACAATAACAACAACAAAAGCGGCTACAACTACAAGAACAACAACAATATCAGCGGCTGCAGCAGCACAAACAACAATAACAACAATCAGAAAAAACATTGTTCAAGTTCAAGTTCAGCCACAGTCGTCGCCGTTGGCCAGAACAGACAGCGCTCCAGACGTGGTCGTTGGGGCTGCGTGAGAGATTGCACTGGATGGAGGCAAAGCCGATATAAAGAATGCGACCAGCCAAGCTTTGGCTAGTAGCCAGAACGACAGACACCAAAGCAGACGCCATTTAATACCGTTTGATATTCATATATATATATCCACACACCATGTTAATGATGCACTCGATCGCGTTGGCCCTGGTGCCGGCGCTGGTACTAGCGGTACTGCTGGTCAACGTTGCGGCAGCACCCACGCCCGTTCAGGTCGTCTATACGGGTGAGGAGGGCTGCGCCTGTCCCGCACAGCTTGGCTATCAGCTGAATGTGCCCAATCCGAGCAAGCCCAAAAAATACGAGGGCGGCGAGTACGGGTATCGCGTGGATAAGCCTGTCCAGACCAAGGCAAAGATAAGCTACAGCTTTGATTTCACCGTTGAGGAGCCACGTACACCCACACCACCCAAAAACAAGCCGGCCAAGCTGTACGCCAAGGTGGATCGCGTTACGGCCAACAAAGCAGGTGCATACTATACGATTCCAAGATTATGTTAGGCACTTGAACAAATTGAGTTATTTATTCACAGATTGTCGCGCCCAGCACAAGTCCAGCTGCAGCTGCAGCAGCTGCTCCACTGCCAAGCCAAGGTACGTAGCCCAGCAGTCCAACTCGAATCCGATTGCCAATGACAATGCCAATAGCAATGCCATACGTCGTCGTCGTGATCTGCGTACGCATGGTTCGCTGATGCGCAAGCGCCTAATGCGCCAGCAGCTGTTGCAGGAGCGTCCAGCTCGTTATGTTAAGTTGTATCACAAGGATCTAAGCCCACAGCAGCAGCAAAAGATGCGCATGTTGGGACTAGTCCCGGTGCAGGAGATGTCCTCATCCAAGACCAAACGCAAGTCGAAAAAGACGCCCGCTCAAAGCAAACGCTGGCCGGGCTTGGGGCGTCACTTGAGCAAACGTGACATTAAGGGTGAATATGATCTGCTGGAGCAGGAGCGCGCCAACGCCGATTTAACGGCTCCAGAGATCATACAATTCATGCCGGAAACGCTAAATCCCAGTTTTAAGCGTGGACAGTGCCATATGAGCTGTGGCGCCATTACAGCCACTGCACCACCCGAAACCACAGATGATGCTCAACAGTTCAGCAGCACAGGCGGCACCGAACAGCCTGAGCAGCCAGAGCAGCCAGATCAGCGGCAGCAGTCACAGCAGCAGGAGCAACAAGAGCTGCCGGAGCAAGCAGACCAGCAGGAACTGCCACCACCACCATCGCTGGTTAACTCAATTCCCGCCAAGCGTGCTGCGCTGGGCTTTTACCCACAGCAGATACCCTCACCGCTGACCGGCGTCTACAATGAGTATAGATTTGTGGATGACTCGCATCTGCGCTCTTTGCTGTCGACCACCTCGGTGCCAGATCCATTGGAGCAAAGCTCTACGCCGCTGCAATTTGCCGGCGATTTACAGTCGATAAGTCCACGCACCTATTCAAGACCCGTGCTTGGCGTTGGCGGTGGTTATCCCGTGGAGCATGTGGCTCGCAATCAGCTGGACAGCATTATATCGGGCCTTGTGTACCAGCATCCGGATTATGTTGATAACAATTCACATTATGGTGGCACCCTGGTGGATCCAGAGCCCGAGCAAAAGAAGCAAACAACCGACTTTCTCAAGAAGCTCATCGATGGTCGTCTGGGCGGTTGGGGCTTCGATACCTCCACTGAGCCCGAATCGGCGCTCCGAGCTGATTACTCGACAACGCCCTCCAAGACGTATGGCTACAATAGTCACACCCACGACGGCTACAGCGTGGATACATACAATATGCCGCCCATCAGCGACTATCTGCGCGCCTGGTTCTAGGTGTCACTGCACCTTCACCTCCATCTCCACCTAACACACCAACCCCAATCCCCAGCTAAGCCCGCGTCTAATGCGGGCACAAAAATCTCTTGTAATATATAGTGCAGTTGTTAGGGAACTCTATGGTTTACTTCTATGCTAGTTGGCTAGTTTATAATAAACATGAAAAACTCTTAAAAAAAAATACGAAAAAAAATAACAAAATAAATGGAAAATCATTGTGGCGTTTTTTTCACACTCTGATTCGCTTCTCATTGCAGCTGCTACGGCGACGGCGACGGCGACGGCGGCTATGGCTACGGCTACTAAAGCAGATGACCCAACGTTCCGGGCCAAGTAGTTGCCCGAATTCTGCTGAGCCCGGCGAATATTGGCGCGCATTCATTTGGGCCAGTGGAACAGCGCCCGCTTCACTTGTATATTTTGTATATATATATGATGTATATATATATTACGATATGCATATATAAATTGTATTTAATTTATTTCTCATATTGCACTTTTCATAATTCGGTCCGTCCATGTCCATTCCCCGTCCGTGGAGCGTTTTCTGTTGACGTTCACGTTTCAACGTCAACTTCTGAGTTATGCTCGAAAAGTATTCAATAAAATGTTGTGCTTGTGCTTATTATGTCTAATCGTGCATTATTTATTTCTATATTATGACTAATTATATTATGATATTATTAGTGTTCAGCATATAAGTAGCCAGTTACGAACTACACGAACCCACCTTTCATACTACTGCTACTTCCACAGCCCGCAGGCCCAAACTCGTGCCTTTTAGTTGCCAGAATGAGTGGAATACTTTGACGGAGAATAAATGTCATATTTATGTCTACTTTAGCTAACTATAACTCGAGGATTAGGCTCTTAACATATCTAGCTTCACATCTTAAATATGCATGAACACGAACTGTTTCGGTTGAACTATTTTAATAGAAACTGGCTGCAGTAATTTAATTTTTGATGAATTCTGACAATTCCCTCGCTTGTTATAAACAAAATATAATAATATATATATTTTAACGCCATTTAACATAATTCCAACATGCATTTCACAGTTACGTGCTCGTGTTCCTATCAAGGTTAACAAGCACTTTCACATCTTGTAGTTCAACTAGATTTTTCGTTTCTTATTCACGTTCATGTTTTCGCTGATCTGTCAAACTTAACGGATGTTTATATATCCGTTAAATATTTGACAACATGGCGACGCAGTTTCAAACAGGAAGTGGCCAATTTATCGATAGTCTATTTATCGACTAAGTCACAATTACTCGCAATCGCATCATTTCGTTCGAAAAGCGAAATTCTGATCAAATTTGTCTCGTCGTGCTCTTGTAGATTATATTCTACTATTTTTACTGGCTGAATAAGCTGCGAAAAATTGTCATGCATTTGTAGAATTCTCAATTGCATACCATTTACATTCCATTCGTTTAGACGAGCAACAATTTCATTTTTGCGTGCCACAAATTTTGCACAAGTAAAGAAAGTTCGAGATGCCTATCTGGCATATATCTATCTTAATTGTGCTCAGCGTTCTTTATTTTGCATTAAACTGACATATTCATAAATGGGTGTTTGCTTATGATTAACAAATACAATTGAGTAAATATTTACCAACTTGTTTGCATTTAATGCCTTCTCAAGCCTCACAATTTGCACTACTCATTAATAAATTGTGCCAAAAAATATAAAATCGTTCATCGTCTTCGATCTAAACAAATTAAAATCCAAGTATATTTGCGTATTTTCTTAACTGTTTCGCGTACGCAGAGTACAGTTGCCGCCAAAAGCTCGCAGCCGGAAATGGCCGCCATGTTGGGCGCTCATCAATGACAAAGTGCGTTGGCTACGTTCGTTTAGGAATCACAACTGACTTCATATGCTGCATTATTGGAGCAGCATGGGTCACAATGACCGTACGCGCCCATTGAGACTTGGCCAGTGCTAACAATTTTGATGACCCTCGGCCGGCTGACGCATCAAGATCAAGCAAGGTTGACAGCGATGATGTTGATGATGCATCTGATATCGGGGCATAGATCACGTCTGTGCGCGCGCTGGGTGACGGCTCGTGGCAAAACTGCATGCAGCTGCAATCGACTATTTAAGTCCAGTTCATTGTGGGCGCTGGGTTCAGTTGGACAGCCGTTGGAGCACATCATACATCAAGCATTTACAGAATGGGCGCGCCTGCCAACTCTGTTTGGCTGCCGCTGCTGCTAATGGCCATAATGTTATTGGCATTGGCACCGCTGGCAATAGCGCAGGTGAGTTCAAATCTCGCCTCGAGACGGGCCAACGAACTAAGCCCATCATCCAACAGAACCAGAACGACACCACGAGCAGCAGTCCCAGCAGCTCCAGCAGTCCCAGCAGTAGCAATCCAAGCAGCAGCACCACAATCCGCCCCAGCACCGTTGCTGATGTGGTTGTTGGTGGTGATCTGAAGAAGGCGGCTCGCGTTGAGGAGTTTAATAAAGACTTGGACGGCAATGCGGTCACGCCGAAGCCGGGCACAGACGGTGGCTTCTATGATGTTGTCGATGTGCTGGCCGCCACCAGCGCCGGTGTGGGCAGACCCAAGAGCGGCCAGACGACACGCATCTATACCACCGGCGATGTGAACGATGCTTTTTGGCTAAAGCATTTGGGCGATGACTTCAAGCATGCCATTCACCTACAGGTCGGCGGCACCAACGATGATTACAATCGCATCATCAATCAGACCACCAACGGTGTGCACGAGGAAGTGCATCATGAGTATCTGCCCGGCGCGGAGCGGCCAGGTGGAATGCAACAACAACTCCAACACCAACACCAACACCAGCAGCAGCAGCATCAGCATCAAGAGCAGCAGCAAGATCAGGAGCAGGAGCAGCAGCATCAGTTGGCCAGAGCTGCTGGTTATGGTCAGCCCAATTTGGTCACCCAGTTGAGTCTCGATGGCGAGTCCATGGCCCTGAAAGACAACTATCTGAGGCAGCAGGCACACCAGCAACAGCAGGAGCAGCAGCAAGAGCAGCAGCACCAGCATCAGCGCTATGCACATGGCTATCCACGGCCAAACACACGCTACAACCCACACACTGTTTACAGACACACATACCCACACATGCAAGCCCAGCATAGCACACAGCACACACACACACATACACACACACACACCCAGCACACACACCCCCAGCACACACACGCTGACAAGTCGCGTAATCCACAGCGTGAACGCTACAGACCTCAGTCGGCGCCATCTGGGCCGAGCTTTATCAGCTCCAGCGAGGACACGTTGCATACGTCGCAATCTCAGGCAGCGCCCACATCAGCCATGTCACCCAGCTCGAGTGGGTCGCGGCACGATGATCTAGACAGGCAGCTGCCGTTTAAGTCAGCCTTCAATGACTACGGCAGTCGACCCACGCGCGATCTGACCTATTTGCTTTATAAGCGCGGACTCTGAATTTACTTAATACACAGGGTCTAACTAAATTAATTTAGCTACTAACTTAATAATAATTTGCATTTAATAAACACCAAAACAAATACAAATTGAGTCTTAGCTATCTTTAACATCAATCTCTCACAATCGTGAAATGTTCGCCTTGGGCTGAATTTAATAATTCATTATAAAGCTAAGAAATCACGTAATTTAGTTGCCAGCTTCAGCAAATTTGTGGCGCATTTTAGTTTAGCTTTAGTATGCCATTAACTTTGTCAGTTCGGTGCGTTGATTTCGATAGACACACATGTGTATTGGTAAACGTACATGTATTAGTGCATGCTCGGTATGCCCTGCTTGTTTTCTCTACGCACTGCTTGAAATTTTGCCAGGCGTCAGCGTCCGTGAGCTGTGTACGTGTGCGTACAAGACATGGATTTTCGATTTTGAAGATAATGTATGATAACATAGGAATTATATGAATTGTGATTTAATGCTGCTTGAAATATATTTATAGCTGAGTGAGGTATATATGATATCTATCAAAGCGCTTTACTGTAATTTGAAGTTCTTTGCACAGATAACTTCGAAGCCAAAAATGACAAATGAGAGAGATCGTGAGCCAATTGGTGGATAAACATTAATGACTTTTGCGCTTTTTTCAGATTAATCCCTTCTTTTTTTCACAGGAATATTGTTTTTTTTTTTCGTTTTTTACTCATTCTTAAGAAGAATGCTTGGCAAAGTCTAAAATATGTTATCCGAGTAGAACTCAGATTCCGCTGGCATTTTATATTTGAGATAGTTTAAGTGATTTAAATTTAGCATGAGCGTGATAAGTCCAAGCTGCTGATAAGATTTCTGAGTAGGTTTTGTCACTTGAAGCTGGCTCAATTGTTGGCTATCCACATCCACATCTATGCAGAGCATTGTCGGCACTGCTGATGCTCTGGGACTGTTGCGAGTCCAAGACTGGTGCTGGGCAGCACAAAGAACCGCACCAGATAGAAGCACGAGCGCAGACAGACAGAGATCTTGAGAAGTGCAACAAGAACAAGAGAGTCAGAAGACGTCGTCGTCGTCGTCGCAGTGCAGTGCGACAAAAATTTGCAAATCGGAAATGTAAATCGGTGGCAATGGCATCGCAAAGATCACGTAGCCGGGGCCGTGGTGGTGTCGGCAACGTGAGCGCGATATAAATGCGGCCCAACGGTGCCATAGGCCGCTATAAAGAGCTAGCACCGTGGCCATCCAACGAGCAGTAGACATCTGAGTGCTGACACATCACGCATCCACACAAAATGCAACTTGGTCTCTGGTTTGGGCTTTTCGCCGTCGCCGCCGCACCGGTACGTTAACCTGTGGCCACCACGACACACCACGACACTGATATCCGATAATCTCCGCCAACAGGCGACTAATCATGTCAATCAAAATTCTGTTCTATTCTGTTCTGTAGCTGGTGAGCGCTAATTACGGTTCGCCAGGTAGGGGTGCTGGCCGTCAGATACAGTATCTGCCCGGTGGTCCATCGGAAGGCTTGGAGGAGTATGTGAATGCCGCGACCGGCGGCTCACAGCCATCAGCCAACCAGCTGACGGCACAGGCTGAGATTCAGCCATCGCCGGAGGAGGCACGTCGTCTGGGACGCGTCCAGGCTCAGCTGCAGGCACTGAACAACAATCCCACCTACCAGAAGCTGAAGAACTCCGAGGATATTGCCGAATCGTTGGCTGAGACCAATCTGGCTAGCAACATCCGTCAGGGCAAGATCAATGTGGTGTCGCCCCAGTATGTCGATCAGCATCTGTTCCGTTCCCTGTTGGTGCCATCGGGCCACAACAACCATCAGGTGATCGCCACCCAGCCCCTGCCGCCAATCATTGTGCACCAACCCGGCGCACCACCCGCCCATGTGAACAGCGGCCCACCGACCGTGGTGCGCGGCAATCCTGTCATCTACAAGATCAAGCCCTCGGTCATCTACCAGCAGGAGGTGATCAACAAGGTGCCCACACCACTGAGCCTTAACCCCGTCTACGTCAAGGTCTACAAGCCGGGCAAGAAGATCGAGGCCCCACTGGCCCCAGTCGTTGCGCCCGTCTACAGCCAGCCTCAGTCCTATGGCCAGCCCCAGGCTTACAACCAGCCTCAGGCCTACAGCCAACCTCAGTCATATGGCAACTCTGGTAGCTCCGGTGCTGGCCACTCTGGTCCCAGTTCCGATAGCTATGCCGCCGGCGCTGAAACCCCCCTCTACGCCAGCCCAGCTCCCTATGGCTCCCCCAGCTACTAAGCCAAATGCAATCTCGGCACTTGCAGCTGCTGTCGCTGCCAGCACAGCAGTCGAGCAGTCCGGAGCCCAGCTGGAGGGTGTTTAATTTAACAACTTTGTTTTTTTTTTCTAAATGCAAATAAAAAAAAAATAAGCCCAACATACCTATAGATATTGTGTTTACTGTACTGCCACGCCTCTCCCATCTAGCATATGACTCTATCAGTTGCATTGACTTTTCCCCAATATACAATTTATAATGCTTACCTGTGGCGTGTTAATAACGTGTACTTATGCAGCACATGAGAAAGCTTAGGGTGGGCGTAATTGCAGAGATCGTACTTTATCATTATTATAATATTCTAGACTTTGATTACTTATTTTGCAATCTGTGCATATATGCACTTCAACATATTGAGAACATAGACAGCAAAAGGGGCCAAGATCAAAGGCCGAACTGAACACTTGACACTATTTGACTGCTCAGCACTTTATTTTAGATCTCTTTCTGTGACAACTTTAGAAATTCTGCTGCCGTTTGTAGGTTACGAAATTACAATTATGAAATATATATATATATATGTATATAAATGTATACGTCTGTCGAGTGTTGGCGGAACTCAAGAAGCAGCATATTTGATCATTTGCATAAAACGAAATAGAAACTATTAAATGTAACTAATCTAGTTAGTCAAAAATATATCCATAATGGGGGCTCTAGAAAAAGAGGTGGGGTCTTAGTGCTACCTAAATGAAGAGGAACCTGTCGACCTGCCTCTTGCTAGAATTGAAAACTTTAGCTGCACATATGATCAGTTCTACAATATGAAAGGGAAACTTTTATGTATAATATATAATTAGTTAGTCGTCAATATGATAATAATACTAAGTAATAAGTTCTTTCAAAAACGAGCATTCCGCTTTTGGTGCTTCCCAAATGACAAGAAAATTGTCGAACTGCTTTTGATCTGAGCTGGAAAGGCAAACTCTTTAACAAGCTGCTTCCTCCTATGCCAAGAAATGTTAGTCAATAATATGTTTAGACAAATACTTCAATTTGCGATATTGTATAGAAAATCCTTTAAATCCAACATAAGTTAAAACTCTGAGATAACGAACTATCATCAATATCAATACACTAGCCACGGATTCGAGCCCAGTTCTTTATTCATTTAGATGCCCAAATCTGAATCTCTTAACTATTCAGCTCTTCGAGTCTGCAAGTTGTTTTAACTACGTAAGTTCTTAATATGTATGTATATTATATACATAAGAATAACTTAAATGGTAACACAAGCTGAATAGATGAGCGATTGATTATAACAATCGGTGCGTCCTATATATTAATAGATGATATACGTATTTTGGTATTTTGTACCTATTTATGACTGAAAGCGCCTAATCGTTTTTTGGTAGCTGTTATAAATCCAAACTCTCTAACTTTATACAAATTTGTATTAATATAATTGAGATATAGAGATGAGAACAATTAATTAAATAAATATAAACAATTTTAATGTCTGGCTTACCAACTGGAAGCTTGTCTAGACTAGCAAAGCCCCAACTTTAGTTAAATCAAAACTGAACATTAATTTGTACCAGCCACTTCCTCGGAATTGTCAGCAACTAATTTTTTACAGTGTATGCCACCTCTGGACTAAAAATGTTGATTTAAGGGATTTGAGTACAAATATGAATACGAGCACTGAGCCTCTGCAGATTAAGTAGTCAAAGTTGTGAAACATGAATGAATTCTTTAAAGAAATGTAAATTAAATTATTGAAATTTAGTCAACCGTAATGCAATTGTTTTCAGTGTAGTATGAAAGCATTTGACAAACATCTAAAACAATCAATTAGTAGCTAGATAATTTATCCTAATTTTAACGCGCTCGTCTAAAAGGAGCTGGGCCTGGGCTTTGGTACTTACAATGCGGCAGAGATCAGCTGCAATTGGAGCGACAATCGAATCGCATGGAGCTTTCAATGCGGAACTGTTGACAGCCATTTGGCAATCGCAATCTCCGCAGACAGTCGGTTGCTTGTTGGTCTGAAAAACCTCGATATGGCTTATGTGTCAGGGCACGATGCACGAGATGGGAGCTGCGGATTGTTGGCCGGTTAATATTTGTTATTGCTTTCTACGTAACACGCCGAGATATGCGCGACAAGATGCGTGCGAGCAATCAGCATTTGGCCATGTTTCGCTAGCTGGCGTGGGCAATAGCAAAATAAATGCAACAACAACGGGCCGTGGCTGGAGCGGAACCAGCGGCTAACCGGCAGCGGCTGCCGACCGGGCCAAATGTCACGTACCATAGGGCAAGCGTCCGATGGCAGCATATTTAAAGAAATCTCTGACCGAACTAAGGCAGCAGAAGACATCAGACGGTCGCACAACGAGCCACTCGAGTTCGAACTGCCAACTGGGACTGGAAACGATGAACAGACACAGCTTCATTTGGGCGCTAGCCGCCTGCTTAATTGTACGTAACAATACGGCCAGATCTGTGGCTATTCGCCGGTCGATGATGACCCGCAGTCGCAGCACATCTGAGCGAATCTCAACTGAATTCAACGCACAACTTCATTTGCCTTTCTCTCTTTCTTTCTCTCTCTCTCTCTCTCTCGCTCTCTCCCTTTCTCCGTTTCTCTCTCAGGCATGCGCCAGCGCTAACGGCTACGGCGGACAACAGGGCTACAGCTCTGGCGGCCAGGAGGCCTACGGCTCTGGCGGACAGCAGAGCTACAGCTCCAGCTCTGATGGTGGCGATGCGGCAGCCGCTGCATCCGCTGGCGGTGCTGGTGAATTCGGCCATGCTGGTGGTTTGGGCGAAGGCGCCGCTGCTGGCTCTTTGGCCGGTGGTGCTGATGCCTCGGGCGTTGCCCAGGCCGGCCAGAGCAGCTATGGCTCTGACCAGAACATTCCCTACAAGCCGGTGAACACCAAGGGCAACACCCTGACCTCTTCGATCACATACCCACAGAACAAGGGCGAAATTCTGATCCATCGTCCGGCCCCCATCATTGTGCGTCGCCCGCCCACCAAGGTGCTGGTCAACCATCCTCCATTGGTTGTCAAGCCCGCCCCAGTTGTGCTGCACAAGCCCCCAGCAATCGTGCTCCGCAAGGTCTACGTCAAGCACCACCCACGTCGCGTCAAGGTTGAGCCTGTCTTCGTCAATGTGGTGAAGCCCCCAGCAGAGAAGTACTTCGTCAATGAGAACAAGCAGGGTTACGGTCAGGGCTCCCACGGCGCTGGACAGGGTCATGGACACCACATTCTGAACAGGCCCGGTCCCATTGTGTCTGGTCCTCAACAGCATGGCCCCGGTGGCCAGGCTCTGCCCGCCTACGCCTCTGGCGCCGACAATGCCGCTGCCAGCGCTGGCTACCAGCTGCTCCAGGGCGGCAACCATGGTCTCTCCGCTCTGGCCAACATTGCCGGCGAGCGTGAAGGTAACTATGGTAGCCAGAGCTATGGTGGTCACGGCCAATCCGGCCCCAGCTACTCAGCTCCGTCGTACTAAGCGCAACGCTTACGACGCTAGCGCATCCAGCTGCCAGCTACCAGCCTACCTCTGGCTGGTCTTAGTTACTATGTTTTTTACACGGCTTGGACGCCCACAAGGCGGGCGCGCAGGTTTCTTTGCAAACAAATAAAAAAAATTGAAAAAAAAACACACACATTTTGTTATAATTTTTGGTTTTCCTCATTGATAAATATCTATTATGATCAGATTTTAAAATAATAATACATAGTTAAATTCAGCAGATATAAGCTAAGTTATTAATATTTATTTTCAGCTTTGCATTGCTTTAACAATTTGACATAAGCATAGTGTAAAGCAGCTTTTTGAAACTTAACGATTTTAAAAAGGCTGTGGCGCCAGCTTCCAAAGGCTGCCACACCGTAAGAGTCAATGAAGTCTGGCAAGTTTTGTTTCTGCCAAATGGTATTTGTTTCCTCCTTGAGCAAATTCGCAAGGCATTGAGTATTTTTAGTTTTAGCACCAAAAAATCACAATTAATTGATTCGCAAAAATACATACATAAAAATGTACGAAAATAAACAAAGGCATTATTTGTTTTAATTTTAATTAAGTCGAACTGCCTATAACGAATATAAGGGTTGTTTACACAAGTGAATCTTTTATGGTATATATTAAATGGTATATACTGCATCTGTTTCTATAAAATAGTTTTTGCTCAGGTGGCAGCCCTCATGATAATTGTTGCCATTTATTCCTGTTACCTTAAATACCGAAAAATTAAAACTTCTGGTCACACTGCAGAGCAAAGCTCCTTTCCGAATTTAACATTCAAATTTGTCTGGACAGTTATTTTAACAACAGGTTAAATGGAAATCTTGTAAAATAATACAATTTTTAACTAGAACTATTTATATGACGGATCTGAAATGAATCATAATATGAAACATTCATGCAAAGTAAATAAAGAAGAGTAAAGAACGAAACGAATTTATTTCATAGATAATGCTTATAATTGTGGCAATCGGAGTAGATGATAAAATAACATTTAAGTGTGCAATGGGGAAAGTATTCTTTTACTTGCACTTCCTTATATACCTACCTATAAAAATATATTTATGTACGACAGTTAATTGCTTAATACGTGATGTTATAGGTATCTGTAGTTAGTTTTTTTGTAAAACATATAAGCCAATAATTTACTTTTGCAAGTGTTTCTCTGCCTCGGCTATAATTGAATATTCAAATTTGATACGTTTCAATTAAGAAGATTGTCGGGGTGAACTATGAAACATTAATGTAATATATAGGTACTTAATAGGTTGATGTGAGGGTTAGGTTGAGACACACTCCAAATCTTGTCACACAATATTGATTATGATAAACGCATTGCGTGTTAAGCAAACTGCATGCTAAATGCTTTGCCATCGAGAGATGACAAAAATGATAATTATTTTTGAATTACCCTCATCTGGCGACCTCCTGCTGTGAGAGGTCGAGTCGCTACACCTCCTAATAAAAATGACAGCAATTGAAGATGCAAAATAAAATAAAAAAAAAAAGTACAATAACAACCGAGTTTAGCACAATAATCGAATGTGACTCAAAAATTTGAGATCTAGGTCGCCTGGTGCCGCCGCCCATTTGTCGATTTGAGAATTCAGCATAAAAATCCGACACTTTTGTGAAACGTTTTCAGTTTGTAAGCATAAATCGGGCACAAAAACAAAATAGCAGAGCGCACTGAAAAACCAAAAAAAAATACAAAGCGTAAAAAACGAAACACTACGAAAAACTGTTACAAGTTCAACGTGTGCAAAAGAGACGGCAAAAGAAAAACTTGACTCGTTCAAGATGCGATTCTTTTCGATGGTTGCGTTATTGTTGCTTCTGGTTGTGATGCTGCTCCTTGGCCAGGGCTATGGCCGCAACCTGGTAAGTGTGGCGCCTCCGTCTGGAACAGTCAAGTGATTTTTGTTCAAAACCTTTTAGCCCGTTCGGATGCGTGCTCATCGCCAGACAACAGGAAAAGCGTTTCCACACTTTTTCCAGCTGGTTCTGAACATTATGAGCAGCCTACACCAAATCGAGTCTTAGAAAGAGCCGTGCATATTATATTGCTGCGTTTCCTAATACCTTGGTAACTAAACAATTCGTTTAAGTGTGTATGCCAGGGCTGTAAATCCAATCAAAATTGTTCATCGGTTCCGCTTACGAACCGAACCAGCTCCCAACCTTTAGGTTCAGTTTGTGAACCTGGCTTTCCATATCCTACGAACGCAGGGCTAGGATCGAACCTTAACTTAAGCTAAAAACATAAATGGTTCGGTGGTGTTGCTTTTCTGCGATAAATTATTAAATCCCAGGTTCGAACCGGTTCGGTTCGTTTTCCAGCCTTGGTATATACATCCATTCCATATACAAACTTTTTGAACTATTTTTTTTTTCAGCATCGTTTCGGAAGTCCAATTCGCAAGGTTTTTCAAAGTTGATTTCAGTAGTGTGCTTTTGAGAATGATGGTTTCTACCTCATCAGTCTAATAGTTGGTGAAAATAGCCCGATAAACAGAATGAATATTTCACTAAAGCTTTCGAAACACCACGTACAAACGAACCATTACCAAATTTCTCCCAATAATCTACACTTCCGTAAATTTTATTTTTTTTTCGTGTCTGGCCATTTTGATTTTTATTCGTTATAAGGTTACATATTTTTTGTGGTTCTTTGTTAAATAATTTGTATATATATACATACATGTGTATTGTTGATTGTAAATTTTAAATTGTTGTGTGAAGAGGTTTAACATTGTAATTTGTTAAAAAAAAAGAGAAAGCAAACCGCTTTTAAGTTTAGATATATACGTTAGCTAATAATTTTTAAAAATGTATAAATAAATTTATTGTAAATGCGTTTCTTGTTGTTGCTCTCGAAATTGAAGTTGTTAGCTAATAAAATCGCATAAAATTGCATAAATTACATATTTAAAATTGTTGATGTTTTTGTTTATGTTGCGTGTTAAATAATGCGATAGTTCTATGGATTTTATATGTTTGATTTGATATTGAACTGGTTCACTGTGTTATTTTTAAAATTATATTTTATACAAATTTAAAACGGCGAATGGTTATTTAGTTAATGTTGTTCGAGCAAGTTCTAAAAGTCGATGAAATGCAAATTGTGAAGTTGGCTTATAATTAAATACATAGTGTGAATATATGTAATATGTTTATATGGTGAATGTAGTATATAGACTGCGTTGTTCGTAGTTGCATACAAATTTGAAATCGAGTCGCGGCGCTTTAATGACGAGGTGGTGGCCCATAGCCGGCTGACGGAGACTGCTGTGCATTTACTCCGCCTGCCTCTATATTATAGTTATTGATCCTCTCGTACGGCATTCCAGCTGGTGGTGGCGCCATGCCCCAAGCATATGGATTCTAAAGAGAGCAAAAAAAAAAAAATATTAAAATAAATATGCTATCGTATATGCAATACAATAGTTTACCTGACCACCCTTGTGGGCGGCAAAGAAAATCGGCGGCGGCATTGGTGGAGGTGGCAATGCTTGTTGGGTTGGCGGTGCCGCCTGCAGTGTGGGATAAAAGTTAAACTGATTGCCGTTGGTGTTGGGCGATGGAGTTGGCGTGGGCAGCAGCATTGCGTGCGATAGATGTTGATCTTTGTTGAGATCGGGCAGCTGTTCCGGGCGCTTGGAGCGCGCCTTGTTGAAGGCACCACGCTTGGGACGAGAGCGCGTCTTGTCTGCGTTTGGCTCCGTAGCGGGTGAACATGGGGAATTGTGTCCAGTTGCTGCCACCGGCGAGGGCGGTGGGGTAGCGTTCGCTGCCAGAACAACTGCCTCATCGTTCCTTTCCTTTTGTTGTTGGTCCGTGTTGTGATAGTTTTGGTTGTTATTCTTGTTGCCGCACATCCTCATCTGTTCGTCGGGCGTCAGCAAATGAGAGAAGCGCATATGCATATCAACGCCCATATTATAGAAATAACGTAAGGTGCCCAAATCAGCGGGCAAATCCTCGCCATTGGCATGTAGCGACCGGCGCGGCTCTGTCTGATCCTCGTTCCAGCGCGTTCCAATTTTGCTGGTGGTAGTCGTAGCAGCGCTGGTGGTGCAGCTGTTGTTACTGCTGGTGCTGCAACTAGAGCGTTTGCCTACCGAGGGTACCAATATTGAAGCCGGTGGTGGCGGTGGTGGTGGTGGTGGCGCAAACATATATGGTGCTGTGCCAAATGGCGGCGGGTGCGGCGGTTGCAGCGAAATGGGCGGCGGTGGCGCGTATCCACCAAAGTGCATGAACATACAGCCATCGGGTGTCAGTTGCGGTCCCGGAAAGACGCCAGCCGGAAATTCCTCTGGCATGGGTAGCGTCGATCCGCGCCACGGAGGCGGAATATGACCAGGTCGCCCACCCATGGGCATATAGTTAACAAAATGAGTAGCTGGCGCTTTTGGATGTTGCGGTGACGGCAAGGAGGATGCACCAGCAGCTGGCGGTGCTGGTTGTGGGTGCAGCAGCTGCTGTTGTTGCTGCTGAAGATGTGAGTGCTTGTCGCGTGGCTGGAAGCGTTGCTCCCGCGGTTGTTGCTCCAACTCCACCGACTCATTAACCTCAACCTGTTGCTGCGATTGTTGCTGTTGTTGCAGACTGCCATGCTCATTGTACAACGGAGGACAACCGTAGCAGGTGTCTAGCTGCAGATACTGCAAAACCTCGCACTTGCTTGCCTCAAAGTAATTGGCCACATCATACAGCTTGGCCTTCTTCCACCTGGGCTTGGGCTTTTGACTCAACTTGGCCAAATGCATACGCTGCATCTGACGCTGATAGCGGAACGGCACCGCCCACGGTCGGAACTCATCCGGCGGCACCGGATGCAATGATTCGTAAGGCACCTGGTTATACAATGAAATAGAAGAGAAATCAATTAAAGCTGGTAGAAATTACAAATTTTGGGCAAGGGAGGGCCGCGCTGAAGCAGCTTCCAAGGAGGGGTTTTGGGCGTACCAAAAATTTCTTTCCAAAGTGCTCGACATAGACAACACAGTAGGACTTATCAGCGCTTATCTTTTGAATGTGGCATGTGTACAATTGTCTTTCGGCATCGATCAGCAGCTCCACGCGGCACTTGGCACCCACCTGAAAATGAGGAGCAGGAGTCAGGATTGGAAGCAATTAACTTGGATGTGGATTGAACTTGGACTGGATGCGTTTGATGGAGATAGCAGTAATCAGATAGGCTGCGAAGTCGCCACTTTGGCTTGGCCCAGTACACACCTTGAAATTATAATCATTGGCGTAAACATTATAGCGCTTGGCCTCCTTGCGCAGATCGTTCCAACTATCAAATTCGATGTTCCGATACATGTAGGGATCCAGGGACTTAGCCACCTTGTAGGGAAATGGGGTGATGCCTATGGAGAAATAAAAGCCATTACATTATGGTGTCTATATATCTGTACATATCTGTGTACATCTGCTTACCATCATCTAGCAGCTGACGCACACAAGAATTCGTTGGATTCGGACACATGTGCAGCACCTCTGTACTCTCGCTAGTTATTAAGCTGTTCAGCGGCAGTTCCAGCCTTAGATCGCGTCTAGATGGGGACTCCGACGCAGAAGACACAGATGTGGAGCGCCTTTCACCCAAACCTTTCTGTGGCAACTGCTTGATATTGCTATGAAAATTGCAAAGCTTGTAGTTCTCGAGTATACACTTTGTATTCTCGGGCAGATCAAGCGAAAAAGTGCGTCCATCGCAACAGATAATGCGCACAAAGTAGCCCCTCGCATCGAGCTCCACCTCGTAATTGCCCCAATCGAATGTTTGCGGATGCAACATTGACTCAACCGCGAAATTCACGTCGGGCAGCTTGAAGAGCATCTTATAGAGCAGTTTAAAGCTGATTGCTGTAATATATTTAAGCCCGCAATCAATACACTCTTTATCTTTTGAATAAGAAACAACTAACACTGGCTTATTGCCGCCGTTTCAATGTAGTCCAATGTGTAAACAGAATCAAAATGAAACTCATTCGTGTAGAACACACGAAAATTATCCTGATAGCGCTCGTTATAGGTCACTGCGGTGCCCAAATTGAATGGCTCAAACAAGATGACATTGCGGCTAAAAGCATACAAATTAATTCACAGCTCATTTTCTGAATTCTGCGAATTACTCACCGGTACATGCAGCACAAGGCACGCAGCTCCAGCATGGTACCATATGTCTTGGGCTTGGCCATGTCCAGCATATAGCTATCAAAATCGCCACGCACATGCTGTGTAAATATGGTTATATATAAGAAAATAATAATAATAAACACAATCAATTTGTAACGTTTCATCAGATTAGCCATTTAGTAAACCATTTTGATGACTTAAACGACGATTGCATTTTGAATTTGATTGAATTACAACATTAATAGGTCTAGATCTTGAGTTCATTAAAGCAAAAGGAATCATCTTTCGAGACTAATCGCTTTTATATTAAAGATATTGACTCTCCCGCCCACTTTTAATAGTTACCTGTTCGAAGATGCGTCGCTTTCGCGTCATGAAACGCACGCACTCCAAGCGAACCTCGTAGTGGAGCATCTGGGTGTCATACATCTGCTCGGCTATTACACGGAAGAGGCATGATGCGTCCCTGGCCGTGTGCTTGCGATACATGCAGCGGCTCTCCAGAAACTGATCGTACGGATCCGGCGCCTGCCGGCTGCCGGAGGTGATCGGGCGCCTCAGCATCATGGTAATGTCCAGTTGGGCAATGTGCGGTAAGTGCTGCATTTATCAGAATTCCACTTCGTTATTTGATATAATACAACAGATTGACACGAATGAGATCACGAATAAAACACAATATATAAAAACGACATTACAAATACACAAAAATTAAAATGTATATTAGCTAATAAAATAAAACGGATAACATTAGATATCACTTTAGTACTTGCACTTGCATGCAAATTTTTTTTGTTAATACCCAAAATACATACATATATTGATAATGATTAAAATATAACACGCTCCCACCTCTAGCTACCGTTCTAGTTTCTTGTTTCTGTGTGTTCACTTTATCGTGTTCTTTTAAATTGATGAACGCCGCCATCTTTAAACTTGTTGGTCGTTCACTTTGCGCAGCTATGTATTTATTGTTTCTGCTCTATTCGCATGGCGAGTCAATGCGGCTGGTGCAACGAACGCTCAAACCGAAAAGCACCGTTACTTTTTGTCGTACGCGCTCATCGCCTTTGTGTGTACACAGGAATACATATGAAACTGTGTGTATGTATGCATGGCAATCGGTGCGTGCTGCGCTCAGTATTTATTGCGAAAGCAGAAAAGTCTCAGCTATGGATGTACATTTGTATGTATCTTCGTACTTACATACATATATATAATGTATGTATATACATAAATGGTATGCAACTTATAATTATTGACCAAAACACAAGGAGTGTACAATTAACATTAACTAGAATCGTACTTACCCACAATCTGCAGACGCAAATTGATTATACACTCGAAATATTTGGAAAAAAACACAAAATTTTCAATTGTTCACTTGCCAGCAAAATCAAATGCGGCGGGGGCCAGGGGCAACACACACGTAAAGAAAGCGAGCAAAATATATGTACATGTGTACACAGATATTTAAAAAACGAAGAAAATATTAAAAACAAGACAAACGAGTGTTTTTTGCTGTTATCCCTTGTCCGGCACTTAATACACTGTGTCCTATTTGCGAGCTTAAACAAATCTAGCCTTCTTTTCAAATCAAGACTATACTCCAAGAATTGCTGGCTGCTATGAGGATCAAATGAGTATCGATTTTGAATCAACACACTTTATCGATACTTTGTAACGACAAGGATGCCAGAATCTTCACCGAATTCGAATTCGAACAGCCGTTGTTTTCAAAATTTATATTTCTAGTTATGGGTGAAATCAGTCAACTTTTTACTAAACGGTTGTCATACTAATTTTTTACATAATCATTTCACAGAATTTTCATTTGTAAAAAAGTTATTTGTTGGGAGAATAATAACGGTTTTTTTTACATTTGGTTTAAGTTCGCAAACCCAAGGGATATTATGAACATATTCGAATACACATATTTGTCAGCAGAACGTGTAACAATATTTATAATATCATCGATAAATTAGTTATCGATGAGCTGTCGTGCTTGCTTTCATATGCACATCGCGAATAAAAGCGCCTTTTTGATTTTGCATATTGTTTTTGTTGTTGTCCCTTGGTACATAATGGGGTGGAAAGTGTCGCCGTCGCCGTCTACGCTTTTCATCGTTGTTGTTGCTGCTGCTTCAGTTTGAAATTGTAAGTCAATGAAGCGAGTAAACTTCAAGTTCGCGCTGTTACCGCGACTAAAGTTGTCTGGAAGAGATGTGAGTGCTCTTTTGAAATTGTTAAATGTTGTTATTTTTGTTGATTTCTTTATCTAGTAAGTGTACTTTTTTGTTTGGTGTTCAAGTGTCTCTCTATCTCTCAATATCTCATTGTGTTGCCATCTCTCCATGCACACATTTAGCGGCAATACTTTTGTTTTTTGTCTAGAAAAAATATGAAGCCTAACATAACCAACAAAACAACAACAAACAGTCAAATGCAATAAATCACCCAATTCAAATCAGCTAATATTACACGTGCCATTGCAACCAACAATATTTGTTTACATACACTTAGTGGTCCGGGTGCGTGCCAAACTCGTGAGTATTTCATTTGATTATGAAATTTAGTAAAAAGGCTATCCACCCGCGCGTCATCGTTGCACTGTCAGCTGCAATGTGCAGCTATTTTCCCACGTTCATTTTCACCTTACATTCCGCCCCTGTTGGTAAAAATCAATATAAAACAAAGAAAACAACAGGCAAGGTTTGTGTAACTTGCACGTGTTATGCCTGTGTGCGGGTGTTGTATGTGTGTGTGTGTGCGTGTCTGTCTGTGATTTGTCAAATATGAAATCAATAAATGGTTAATCAAATGAGGCAGACAATCGGGGGAATCCTCAAAACCGTTTTGGACTTCTCGTTGTTTAGACGGCGGCGACAGTCGAGCACCGTCTCCATGTACATGTGTGCGCGCCATGTGCTCACACACACATGTACAAATTGAGCGGCATTCGTTGTGCTTAATTTTTTCAATGAATGAAATTGGAATTCGCTTGTTCTCTTGCTTGCCACCTTTCTTCCTTTTGTTTTTGTATTTTTTTTATTTAACATTTGTATGTATGAATGTATCTGTGTAAGTGCTTATCGAAAAATGGGCCAAGTTCAGCTGTATTCATGTGTTTGCATATGTATGTGTGTATGCCTTATCAAAACGATTATCGTGAGGTGTTAAGGTCAACTGACTGTGTCAATGCCATGGGCTTCGGCTAGCGTTTCGCCAACATTCGCAAAGCCTTATACCCACACACACACATACACACAGACATTACGTGCGACTGTGAGCCTGACACTCTAACTCTTTCTCTTGATAGTCTCTTTTCCAGTAACTCTTTTGAGTTTTGCCTGCTGGCAAATATAAGTTGATTGAACGAAAGCATATTTGGCCTTATCAACAATTGTCGCAGCTGCTACTATCCTGCACACGTGCATATATACATACACACATATATCTTATCTGTCTGTTACCGCTATGATAAGTTCATGCCAGTGAGGCGTCCTATATCCCCGTCTCGCCGCTCTGTATGGATGTGCCATTCAGGCGCGAAATAGTGTTTGGGGGAGCTGGTTCTGGTTTTGGTTTTGTGCTTTTTATGCTTTTGCTCTCTTTGTCTCTCCCGCTCTTACGATAAATTTCCCTTCCTTTTGGCATTTATTATTATTGTCTTTTGTGTCTGCTGCTGTTCTTCGCTCTTGCCGATCGGCGCCAGATTTTGCCTTTAGTTTTCAGTTGCCGTTCAACATTGAAACTTGTCGCGTCAGCAGGAAAGGTAAAGTTTGTTCAATTTGAATGTGAATGTTTACTAGAAAAGCAGCAATCAACATTGCCGCAATCGCAGTTGGCGTCGCTGCTGCTTTAACCGGTTTAAATGTATTCCGGCTGTCGCTGTCGATACTCGCGAGTTGTTAGTGAACAGTGCGTGGCCAGTATATTGGGCCTGGTTTATTCTGCCCAAATGCTACTCTACAGCTAATTCTGATTGCGCTTATGTGTTGGTGTGTGTTTTATAGCCCGAACTGTACGCCTGTACAAAATAGGCTTTGTCTTAGTTTTGCTTTGGAATTACTACATACATACATACATTTTTTCTTTTGGTTCTTATCTTATTACATATTTTCTTTGCAAAATTTACGCCCACTTGTCAGTTGTTATCGTCGTCGTCCACTACGTAACCGAGGGCAGGCATCATGAAGCCGATGAACAGCAACATGAACAGTGGCGGCGAGAATAGTGCGTCCAGAATGCGTCGCAGGCCCATACGTAAGCTATTTATAACACAGTTATATTATTTGCTATCCTTTTTATTTATAGACACGTATTTAGTTTTAGTTGCATTTGCCACATCAACAAATTTCATTCTATTTAACTAAATGCTTTAATTACATTTGTTTTGGCTTTCAGTTAGTTTGCTTTTTATTTTGTTTTTGCCTTCTCATTGCAGTATATACATACATATTTTAATGCATGCTATTTAAAATATATTACATGCATTACACCATCACACCTAAACAATACGTATTTAATTATTTGCTTGTAATTATTAATTTTTACATTTATTTATACTTATCTATATGCTGGCAATTATATTTTTCTTCAATGGCTAGCAGCTTGGCCTAGTACCATTTGTTGCCGTTGTTGTTGTTGTTGTTGCAAAACTGTTTACCAAACATTAGGCACACCGGCGTCCCTCCAATCATTGCCATTGTCGGCTATTCGCTTTGCTGTCGCCGTCGCGGTCGCGGTCGCAGTCGGCGCACCGGCGCATAACGGGCACCAGCACAGCTGTTCAAGTGGCCGGCGCTTGCGTGTTTTTGTGTGTGTGTGTGTGTGGGAGGGAGAGAGATTGTCTAAAGTGTACTTTTGTCACCTGCGTCATTATTGTGTTTACTATTTTGTAGCTGATTCAAGTGCACTGCGAAGCGGCCTGCGTTTTAATTCATTTGTGCCCCAGCTCTCTCAAGGGCTTGCACGCGCGCGCGAGTCGCTCGCACACGAAACTATGATTATCGCAAATATTTCGATTTACTCATAAATCGCTAAGGCGTTTCAGTATCTCTTCTTCTTCTTTTTCGTATGACTTCTTTGTGACGTCAATACCATGACAGGTGTTTCAATATTTACCTCCCTGTGCCATTCACTGTGCGACGCGTTAATTGAGCTTAAAATATGATTATATGACACCTGCCATGCTAATATCTTGATTTCGATGCTTATCAATGGTTTATGACTCTTTAAAATATGTGACAAATTTTTAAAAGCCATAGTATTTCCTCATGCATATATTTATGTTTTTATCGTGTGCCCGAAGAATAACAAATTTATCCTGATACTTTCTGCGTAAACTTATCTTAAGCTAAAATGATTTTCGATGTGCTCATTTCCTATTCATACAAAATTCAATCGAATTAAAATATAACGTTCAAAGTATCAATTCTTATTGTTCATATTTAGGAATAACCGTATTTAATTATGCTTGAGTATTTTTCACCAAATGACATTTTGCACAAATTAATTTCAATTTGCACAAGCCTAAATTCATCAATTCGCTGAACCTGAACCTGAAACATTGCGAAATTGGAACAAGCGAATTGGGCTAAGCACATGGTCTTGATTTGGGTGTTGCCCTTATTAATTACGCTGTTGTTGTTTTGGTTGTTGTTGTTGTTCTTGCTGGATGCTACGCTGACATTTTGTCAGAGCAGTTTGGCTTTTGACGCTCAGCTGTTGACAGTTGGCCAGTTGCCTTGCCCTGCGTTTACGTGCGCATAAGTATTAGTGCTAATAGGTGAAATACATTGAGAATATATTGAGAGCGGCCAGCCAGTAAAGTGTGTGCGTGTGTGTGTATTTGTATGTGTGTGTGTGTGTGTATGCCTTTATATGCATGGAAGAAACAGATTAAACAGTAGCTACCCAACAACAGTAATATTTACTGCTGAGAGACGGCCACAGCCGCAGCCACAGCCACAGCCGCAGCCGCAGACGAAGCCGCAGTTAACATTAAATTAGCGCAGATAGCGCCACATAGTCAACGTTTGCGGATGAATCAACTTTTGAATGATTGCTGGCCGCTCTGCTAGGTGCCCGCAAAAATGTCGCAATAATATTCTCGAGTCGAAGTTATTGCAAAACAAGTGAATCCTCCGTACCGCACTCCGCCCCAGCCATGGAAAGGCTGCTGCTGGGCGGCCGGAGTCGCGGCCGGGGTCGCAGACCTAATCGTGGTCGCCGGCGTGAAAGAAATTCCGACTATGCCCCGCTGCTGAGCAGCGATGATATTACCAGCAGCGACGATGAGCGCGTGGCAGGTACGTTTCGAAACATTCCAAACAATGCCGCATCAAAATGTTGCAAATACATTCCGTAACAAATATGGCATCGAAACTGTGCTGCAATTTGAAAACAATTTTCTCAAGGCTTACTTTTTTAGGGAAATAAACACAAGTCTAATCCAAACTAAGCAACAACTTTTTTCTCAATATATAATTGTAATCGTTAAAGTATAAGTCAAGGAACCAAGTCCCTGCCTTTAGGTTCGCTTCGTGAACCTAGTTTAACACATTCATGAACAAAGGTTTGATATGGCACAAATATCAAATGCATTTTTCAATTTAGCTCGTTCTATTAGAAATATAGGTCGTACATATTTTCATATAGAGTTGCGGGCTTTATTTAATTTCTAACCTAAATTGTCATTCAATTTTTGGCGTTTTCAAAGTTTTCAATTTGGAAACTAAACATTTTTCAAAAAATATATGGTTCAGTTCGGTTTTGGTAAAAGGTTTTGGGAGTTGCGGCTGCGAACTGGCTTGGCTTACAGACGTGTAGCAGTGTTGGTTCCTTTAGTATATTAGTTCGTTTTAGCGTAAGTTCACCGTAAGCGAGTAATCATAGAGAAACGCTCTTGTTTTGTTCTTTATCGAAGTAAAACACTTGAGTTGTTGATAACGTTTATTTGCCAGCATCTAAGATTAGTCCGCACGTTAAGCGGAAGCACCTTCAAGCTGTCCAAACTAGTCGCATACAAATATGTATGTATATATATATAAACATGTATATTGTTATAATATGAAAGGTTTTTGTTTTGGTTTATATTAAGAAATTATAAGTTTTAGAGTTATAAAGAAAACACAATTTAAGAATTTACAATTAATTAAAACTCGGCCAACTTATGACTTATGATTTATATTATATATTATATAACATATACAAAAATTCAGAATATATGTTGTGTTCTAGTTTAATTTCGCAATCAATCGAAAACCTTAACTGCGGTTAACCAAGCCCGTTTCTTTAACCTTTCGTATGGCTTTACAACATTTCTACAGTTGAGCACCCTGTATAAAAATAGAGGGTGTTTCAGGCAAACTTTATTCATTGTTGTACAATCCATAAATAAGTCTAATCAAATGTCTTTGAGTATTAATCTGTAAGATTAAATATTGTATACTAGAATTCAGAATTTGATATGCGATTTTGCAAAATTTGTAAGCATACTTTTGGGCATATTTAAATTTGAATGCCAAATTTCGATTAGCTCACGCTAGTTATGCTCTTTAAACGGGTACATCGATTTTGCGAACTTGTTCGGCACTTACATATTATTGAAGTAAAAAGGAATATAAATGATTAATATATTTAGTTGAAATCTCAAAATTTGTATACCTGCTGCTTATTATTTTGGTAGGAAATGCGAGCTTCGGCTTGCATCTAATTGCATTTTCTGCTCGCTGTCATATCGCAGCTATTAAGATCATAAAGTTATTATTTTGTGTAATCTAATTTATGGTTAATTTTCATTGTTTGTCGCTCACAATTCGGACAAATTGGCTGTGCTTAACTGCGTACTCCCATTCAAGCAGACCGTGAGCCGCCCGTCAATATTGCGCCGGAATTATGTGTTATCATAAGGTGGTGACGGCACCGACGATTTGTCGTCGACAAGTCATCGACAGCAGCCCGTTTGCTGGGGTGTTGTGAGCGGGATTGTAAAGTAATTCAGAGCGCTTAATGTGCTTTTAAAGGCATTTTCCTTGAATTTCTTTTCATTGGCAGTGGCTAACCCACCCACAATGCCAGCCGCCCACTCGCCCTTACGATAAACTGATTGCAGCGCCTTAGATAACTGTTTTGTTTCTTTATTGTCATGACAAAACTTCTGCGGAAGACTTCAATTGAGACGCAATACAATTTGTGAGGGTGCAAATCGTCTGATTAGCTGTAGTCAAGAGATCGCATTTCAGCGATATGCTCAGCCTCATATCGTATAGTAAAAATCTACATGCAACTAATTGGTTTTCGATTAGCAGAAATATTTTTTTATAAGTCCTTCAAAAATGTAACAAAAAATCAATTAATTAATGACATCAGCCAAAACACGATCAAATCCGTTGCCATATGCCTTCACTGATCTTAACTCTTGGGTTATATTTGGATTTATTTGTTTTTAATCGGTTGACCAACAAATCGGGCTGCTAATGTTATTCCAACATTTTCATGCGTTTTCGTGAAATGTTTCACCTATATGTGTGGAAATCATGAGTGAAAAGCTCTTGTGTGAAAATGTTGTTTTTATTCTGATCGAATTTAAACTTCTTTTTCATAGTCAAAACGTAACTAATGAAGTTTGAACAAACTACACCCACGCGTAGAAAAGAAAATGGAAATGAATTGAATACATTTATATGTATATATTTGCATATGGGAAGTATTTATTGATTTTTGGAGGTTTTTATACCCTGAACCCATTAAAAATGGGTATAAGGGCGAAAGCCTAATTTATGTAACAGCCAGAAGGAAGCATCTCCGACCCCATAAAGTATACAATTCTTGATCAGCATCAATAGCCGAGTCGATCCGTCTGTCTGTCCGTCCGTCCGTCCGTATGTATGAACGCAAGGATCTCAGAACCTATAAGAGCTAGAGACTTGAAATTTTAGATGTAGGTGCTCCTAGCTGCCGCGCAGATCGAGTTTGATTCCGATAATCGATAACTTACTCCGTTTCCAAACAATCGATAAAAATCGATATCGATATCCTGTTTTTTGGGCAATTTTGGTAAATAATAAGAGCTAGAGTCACCAAATTTGACATATAACTTCTAAAATAGAAAATATATATGCAGTTGATGTTGGAAGAAGAGTGTTCAGGGTATCCCCTAGTCGGGAGCTCCCGACTAGAACCTTTTACTTGTTTGATTGTAGGAAACTGGGTTCAATTATCTTATTTAGTCAATTTAAACTCAACAAAAATCATTATGTATATACTTATATTATTATTTCTAGTATGAGTTAAGGATATATGCATTTATCTATAAACTATCAGACTAGGAAGGATTTGAATGGCAGAAAGTCTTATGTCTTCTATTATTTAACACGTTCTGCAAAGACATCATTTGATGGCGCCTGTTTGTCAACTTGTGCGCTTGTCAACAGCATGGGAACAACTGTTGTTGTCATTTGATTGTAATTGTTGATAGGTAACGTCTATTTGCTTGCCCTAACCGAAGGCCCAGGGGCAAGGTCGTTATTACGACGTCGTCGTCGTCATGGTGCTTGTTATTGTTATTGTAACGCCTGTCTCGGCAAACATAAATATGAGCTTCAAGTCTCTTGCATAGGCTCAATACAATATATATTTATGTCTTACCAAATTGCCAAATGCTTGTATGCCAGTGTATCTGCATTGTATATATATATATATATATACATATATATGTATATGCTCTTGAGGTGCTGCTTCACATACTAATCGAGTCTAATGACGCGTGTCGAATGCGCTCTTCAATAATATGCGAGTACGCACAAAGACGAGTACAATGTGATTATTAACTGGTTTATTATCGAATTAACTTCAGTCACAAAAAAATGCCCGACGCATAGTTACCCTATACCTATACCTAGTTAGTAAGCCTTCAGATAGTATTCATTCTGTGTTTATTTTGCGACATTTTATGCACCTTTGCGAGCTATCAGTTAAGATATATTCAACTGTTATATTATCTTGCCTTTGCGTATATCTCCGTTTCGACAAGTACAGGGAATAGATAAACGACCAAAAAGTACCCGAAATATTGTCGACGATATAGGAATCACGTCCAGGAACCATTTAAACTTTCAGAAGCGAGAAGGCGCCGTGAGTGTGGGGTCCTCTACATGGGATCTATATGGACAATTGCTTTGATTAATTTTTTGGCTTTTGCTGAAACGGCGATAAGGTTTTTTTCCTTTTCTGTAAATATTCACGTCAAGGTTTGGCCATGTACATATATATATATATATATATATATATATATACATATATATATATAAAGGTACGGACATGAGTATTTTCATATCTGTCAGGTACTTCACATCAAGATCGCACTTTGTGCAGAGAACAAAAACATGCAGCAGAAACGTTGGCAAATCGAACCTAAGATACCCTATAATTGCAATGTCACATTTATTTATAACAAACAAAATTGGAAGGAATCTCAATTGGCAATTTATTCTTGACTTTTCCCTAAATACACCCCATTTTTGTCGTAGATGTTGCTCAGATACATCAGTTATATTATTTGGAAGTGCTTTTTGTGAGTTTTGAGAGGACCCACACATCTGCATGGCAAGGGCGGCAGCGGGAACGGCCTTTTCCACACAACAGTCATTCGATGTTACCCACTCGAGTTGTGGCTTGATTGAGGGTTTTGGTACTCATAATCTATGCACGTAATATCTTTATCTGTTGTAGTATCTCAAGTGACTGGACGAATTGATTGGATGGTAGACACACGCTAAGTACAGGGAATCGACAAAAAACAAAAAAAAAAAAACGGCAACAATAAGTTAACTCACTTTGGATCATGTTTCTTTTTGCGTCAGCATCGCCCGCACTTAAGTTTTCGTTTCATTTAATGTCTGATGACAATAGCGTATTTTCTGTCCAAGTAGCGAACTGATAACCATTATCTTTAATCTATTTTCGTTTTTATACATCTGCTTCTTTCGATTCAGAGCCTGAGTTGTTGACACCTGTAGACTATTCTAGGAACTGCCACTCCCATTTTATGGCACTTGACCAGGCTGTGAAAACAACGTTAATCATATGAAACAATGCTCCAGAGTCTGAGATTAATATGACTACAAATTGCCGTATATTAATCATAGATAGCTCTCGATGGATTGCAAATTCCTTTTGAGTACCAATTGGCCTGGGATTCGGTTCATTCACCCGGGTTTTCACAACTGTGAAACCAGGTTCGAATCAATCGAATCGGTTTCAATAGAACAATTTAATTGATTATAAATTAAAAAATTGATATGCAATAATTTAAGAAAATATGTTTCGACTTAAGGTTCGGTTCAATGTAAATAAGAAATTGAACTTCTGAGTTAAAAATAATAATGTATATCTGGGTTTTTTAGTCAAGTAGAGCCGAGTTCAATCACCTTAAAAAGTGGCTAAGGACAAGTCGTATTTACAATTATGAATATCTATGTAATATGCGCAATATCTCAATGTAATGAGAACCTTTTATATGATTATTGTACTAATGTAAAGCTCAGCTCTGCTGAACTCACCCATTTTCGTATTCCGGTGAATTACACTCTTTTATTCACCCATATTCCGCTCGTGGTGAACTCAACTCTACAGTGAATTTTGGCATAAATCTTTCTGAATGTGGATGAAGAACAAAAAGGGGTCGTAGAACAGTTTTTATTTATGAGCGAATCCCCTTCCATAAATTGAAATTTGTAGTATCCCAGCTAGCACAAAGGCAATTCAATTTCTTTGCTGTACTCGTAAATCTTTATTGATTGCGACAAACTAATGGATAATACATTCAGGAAGAATTCTAGAAACTAATTGAAGCGAAGGTATAGATAAAGCTTTGTGGTTTGTTTTTAAATCGTTTGTCACCAAACTGATAGAAAATGAGATCGAAATGAATTGTGACAAAAAAAAAAAACAATGTTTAAGTTAAGATAAGAAAAGACGTGCTTGATGGAGCATGACTCGATTTGATGAGAGTTTCCAATACTAGGATTTCCCCTGCCATATTCGCAGATATATAAATATATGTTGTTAAAGATATAGATACAAATATTTGGCAGCACGACGCAAACGCTTTAAAATATAACAACGGAAAAAAGTTGCAGTCAACAAGAGTTTTCAGCATAACTGATTAGATTGCCAATAGAAAGTGACAGGCGCGACGCTGATTGCCACTTGAGTTTCGAGTGGAAAGGCCCAGTTTTTATTTAATTTCTTATTTTTGGGTACTTCGTCTTGGTCGATGCGCCAGGTTGGCAAAAGTTTAAAACACGACCTTCACTTTAAAAAATATGGAGAAAAAAAAAACAAGCAAAAACAAACCCAATTAAGCGCATTACATGTGTCTAATTGCCTAGGACATGTGGACGGGTGGGGCAGCGGTAGCAGGGTTGGGGGTTTATAATGCATGTAGCAATTGCAGCTGCTAATTTTCGATAGCGTGTTCTTCCATACAGACATACACATAGGGAGCAGATCCAAGCGGAACTATTTGCCTTTAAATTAAGCAGCAGTTGCTGGTTCAAGTTTAAGGTCTACTCGCTATGGTCGTGCTTGGGGCAGTAATAATCCCCGTCGCCATTCCCAACCCCCCCTCAGCCAGCCCCAATGCAGGCATTTGCATGGCGAGCCAATAAATAACATTGCAATTGATCGTTGATAGACACTGGATCGACGCCTGATCAAAAGCATCGTCGCCGGCAGTTGATTGACCATTATTCAACAATTTGATTGAACGCAGCCCCCTGGCCACCCACACACTTATCCGCCTACCCCTGTCTGCTTGTCAATTGTCTGTCGATAAACAAATACGAGTAACTGCAATACAATTCGTTCAAGTAAAACACTTAAAAATTGCCAACGCTGCCGCCTTCCACACCAACACGTACCGAAATGCAGCAATAATAAAGTCCGAAAGAAGATTAAATACCCTATTTCCTATGAAAGCTATATAATACATTCGTTCGATTTGGTACTGTTTTGCATATAGAGTCTGGTAAATATATATTTTATTTGTTAAAATGTTTTCTATTTTTCGACGGCTTCTTTCTAAAAAGCCATATGATAAAGTAGTTCGAAGCAGATTAGCTTAAAACTCGAAAATGGCAAATTAAAAAAAAAACTTTGTTTTATATCGAAAGTACCTATCAGCTATATGTTATAGTAGTCCGATTTAGCCGACTTCGATATATTTGCTGCCTGTGTCAAAGAAGTTAATATTGCGAGACTCCTTTGCATAGAGACAGATAAATAAACTATAAAGAATACTGCTTCGATTCCAGCATTTGCATATTCTGACTAATCAGGCTATAATACACTCAAATATGTTATTTTTTCTTCTTTTATATTAATACGTTACACCCTTTGTCACAATATGAAAATACCCTCTGTTAGGGTATATGAAACGAAATGTACGCCGCGTGTAAGTCCCCGCCCAAGAGGCTTCTGTCTCTCATGGAGCACCCCTGGTGCTCCCCCCATCCGCACAGGTGAGCTGCGAGCAGTGTCGCGTTGTCTGATAAGCGTTAATATAGGTACACGCAAGTTGGTTTTGTGCATTTCCCAACTGTTTCCGCAATCGCTGAGCCCAGGTCCCTGGCTATTAAGTGCCAGGTATCGCATCCATTATCTGCGTAACTAAAAGTCCCCCAGTCGGGTTATTTTTGCAATCGAACGCGTTCGTCTATCCTACCTAGAAGGAACTGAGTCATGAGAAGCATATCTGTATATGCATCTTCAGTACGTCCCCGTTGTATATTGTTTTTTTTTTTTTTTTTTTTGAATATATTTCTGTAGATATTTTCAAGGTTTTTTCCAACATCTTTTCCGTTAAAATGTATTAATTAATATTAAACATTAAATATAAAATCCGGAAATCATAGTGTTTCAAATAAATAAATAGTATACTAAACGTTTCGATTTTTTCCCCTGAACTCATTAAAAATGGGTATAAGGGTATATTGTAGTTGTGCAAAATCCAAATGTATGTAACAGGCAGAAGGAAGCATCTCCGACCCCATAAAGTATATATATTCTTGATCAGCATCAATAGCCGAGTCGATCCGTCTGTTAGTCCGTCCGTCCGTCCGTCCGTCCGTCCGTATGTATGAACGCAAGGATCTCAGAACCTTTAAGAGCTAGAGACTTGAAATTAGACGTAGATGCTTCTAGTTCCCGCGCAGATCGAGTTTGTTTCCGATAATCGATAACTCACTCCGTTTTCAAGCAATCGATAAAAATCGATATCGATATCCTGTTTTTTGGGCAATTTTGGTAAATAATAAGAGCCAGGTCACCAAACTTGCCATATAACTTCTAAAATAGAATATATACATGCATTTGATGTTGGAAGAAGAGGGTTCAGGGTATCCCCTAGTCGGGAGCTTCTGACTAGAACCTCTTACTTGTTTGTTATTATTTCCATGTGTTATTAAAATTATTATTAGTTTATATAATAATAACTTTTCCTTCTTAAGCAACTATTATTATTTTATATTATTACTTGTTCTTATTTATATTACTATTATTATTAGTTAATAATTATTATTATTATTATAATTATTAAGATTTCTATTTTATTTTATATTTATTATTAGGTCAAATAGTTTAACTGATTTATTGGCTTACTGACTCTAAAACTGTAACCATTAGGCAGTTGCTTTAAAATTTTAAGGAATTTAAATACCTCTTTTACAACCATCTTTGCTCCATCTTAAGAGGACATCATGATAGGTATTACCTGAAAATTTAGGGATGTGCGGATTTGTCAACCCCTAGAAGGTGTGGCCAACAAATCTTTTCAAGACCCTGCATCCATACGGATATATACATTGCATAATCCAATATACTCGTTTTAGCTTTGTGAACAGAGTATGAAAACTTTGTCATAAATAGTACTAGTTACCATAACCTTCTGTACCTTTTGTACATCAGAGTATTCATACTTTAACTTGGGATTCGTACCCGGACTCGGGCTGTACATGTTTTGCCTACTGATTAACGTGGTTTCTTTTTTTTTCATTTAAAAAAACACTTTTACTGGCTACGATTTTTTAAAAATGGTTTGCTAGAATGCTGTGTATGACAGGATTTGTGGTAAAAAATATGTTTGTTTTGTGCACAAGATCTGTTGGAATACAAATCTCTACAAGAACTGACTTTTTTAGTCAATGAATTATAACTTAAATTAAGATTTTGGCTGCTAATCAAAATCTTGAGCAATTTATCTATAAATTTTGAAAATTTAAGTGGGGCACTGGAACTGATATTTCTTCACAAAATAATTTGAAATTAGTATGCTATAATTAAAAATTTAAATGATGCTTTTAAATAGATTATAAATTGATTGATTGATTAATTTTGACATATTTTGTGATTGCTAATTTTAGGTTTGCCATAATAAGCCACAATTGTTTGTTTATTTGTTTGTCTGTTGATCTTGTTGATTGCTTGATTATTGTAACATTTATTTATAAATATTTATTTGTGGGTCTACTTGCGGCCACTCGACCATTTCGTCGAGAGCCTCTTTGGAATGCCTCGAATTGAATTTGCAAATGAAACAACAAACTCTTCAGTCTACATCCTGAACCATTCCGTTCTTAAGATGATAACAAAAAAAAGTAATTTTAAATAATTTAAATTCAAAAATTATAATAAAGCCTCGGGGCCTGAAGTGCGCAAGCGAGATGGCTAGAGAAATGGGCGATTCGGCTTGTATCAATTATCCGGATGCGGATAAACCAGTTTGTTGTTGTATTGGATGTACTCATTATATGCTCTTTGAGCGTATGCGTACATTAACATATATATATATATATATGTATATATATAAATGTATATATGCTCTTATGGTAAATCCATTTGCTGGACGCATAGAGTGTGTCGCAGTAATGCGTCATTTTGGGAGGCCCGGCTTAGGTAATTGCCTCAAAAGCTAAAATGCTTTTCATGTTTCTTCCATAAGCATCGAAACTTTCAAATGGCCTGGCTAGGGTTGGCGACAAATCTGCGATCTGTGCATTTAACTATATATACATATACATATATACATATATGTTCAGTTGTTTAACATCGCCTAACCAATTCTTTTTCCTTTTTTTATTGCCCCATAAACGGGGTATTTACAAAAATAAATTTAAAAAGAAGAAAAAAAAGTACACTGTTAATTGTATTTCTAATGCATGAATCGTGACGAATCGGAGTGTCAGTTGAACGTCACGTAACGTCCTCTCAGCAGCGGGTGGTGTTATGCGGTCCTGACCAAAACAAATTTACAAAAAATGCAACGAAACAAAAACCCTATTTGTAAAAAAAACCTCGTAAATCAGAATGCGAAGAGAATTCATATACCTATATATATATATATATATATATATATATATATATATATATGTGTGCAGTTATAAGGTTGTGTGGGTGGCGCAGGGAGGGCGGTCCGGGGATCGCAACTCTTTGGCATCACCCATACGCCCCATGCGCCGGCCCACTCGAGCTGACAATTAATAATGAGTAATGGGCCAACCAAAAGTCGAAAAACTGACGATGATTTTCAAAGCCGAGCCGAGCAGCCGACGAAAGTCGTTCGTTCTAACGGTGTGCACGAAAACGTTGCGTATCTGTCGCAGTCGCTGCCGACGTCGGCAGCATTTTCATTCATTGATCGTGTCGTATCGCTTTTTTGCTGTTTTTCTTTTCGTTTTTCACTTGTTGCGCTTTTCGTTACTTGTTGCTTTGGCTTTTCACTATTAACAACTAAACTTGATTTCAATTGATAACAAATGCTGCGCGCAGCAGCAGCAGCAGCGCTGCCGACGTCTGAGAGCGAGTCTTGACTTGGCTTATCAACGGGCAATGCCGCCGCCGCCGCAAAGTACCGCTGGCCGGGAGGCTCGAAGTTTAGCCAGCTGCGACGCTCGGCTGTCGAACGTTTAGTCGCTCGCTTGGCTTATTGATTCGGCCAGATCGTGGCGCTGTTCACCGTGCGCTCAGCGTCGCCCTCGCTGTCGCCGTCGCTGCCGTCGTCGACGTCGCTGCGACGCTTTTTGACGCGTTATAATAACAAGTGTTTGCCGTCTTTGGACATTCAGTGTATAATATCCCGGCGTACGGTGCAGACGGCGTCGCCAAAAAAAAAAAAATACAAAAACGAAAATCGAAGAGAGAGCACAATAAAACAAAACAAAAAAAGAAAAAAGCGAGAAACAAAATTTACAGAACCCACCTACGGAAGCTGCACGGCATACCCTTTTGTCACGAGTTGCATTGTGTTTTTTGTTGTTTTTGTTTGTGCCAAAAAAAAGAAAGAGATACAAAAGTTAATTAAAAATAAAAAAGTTAGAAAACACTGAAAAGGTCACTAAAACGACTTGTCATAAATTAGATTAAAACAAAAATATACATATAACAAACTAATTTATGACATTTTAGTCGAGATCGTCAAGTTTCGCGTGTCTCCCGAAAATAAAGCGTAAGCAAAGTGCCACACTGTGAAGTTGTTACAAAAGTAAGCCTTAAGTATATAAAAAAATTAAAAAAAAAAAAAAAAAAGAAAAAAAAAAACTACAGATTGCCAGTTACTTAAAGTACATACAGATACCTGCAGTATGTATTAGGCTGGCAGTAGAAAGGCAGGCGGAAATCAATGGAAAACTTGCAGCACACTTAACGCATAATTGGCAACAATATTAAATACAAATAAACTTATAATTACCCTGTTAACTGGTAGTAACATGTGTTGCCAGCAACTATTCAATAAAAGAAGAATGGGAATACTTTAGAATATGCTTACGGCAGAATTGTTATTTATAGAACTTTGAACTAAGAACTTCAGTTGTGCAGTTCGTTTAAGCCATTGCTTTTATTTTCTCTTAATACAATGCGGGGGAAAGTCTTAATCGTAAGCTCGTATATGGTATTTTTATGCCATCAATACTGGTAGATTATGATCTATTCCATCATATATATATATCTGACTTATTTCGTTATTTTGTGAAAATTCATATTCTTGATTGTCTGATTTTTGAATGAGCTCTACGAAATATTCTTAAAAGCTCTTGTACTTGTTGTAGAAGGAGGAACCTTCAGTTCGTATTTAAAAAACTTACCTTCGATATTGGTTTTGACCTTAAAACTGCAACTTGAACTTGTAAAAATACGCGGGATTGCAAATAAAACTTCGAAACGATTCTTAGCTACTATAAAAAAATGTAAATCGCATTAAAAATAAAAAAGAATGCCCGCAGCCAATTCGCATGCAAAAAATTATAAATACAGCAAAAAATTAAATACAATAAGAAACATAAAAAAGCAATTAAAAAGCCTTGTGGTAAAACATTAAACATAACACAGTACAAACAATTTGTTGTTGCTAAATTACAAAAAAAAAAAAATTAATTAATAAATGTTAATATGCAACCTTAACATTCGCACCGCTTTTAGGCGACTCCGGGCTACGGTTTGATGCGGTTTCGGAACCGTTTCCAGGCCCTGCCCCTACAGCATAGTCAAGTGAATCGAAACACCAAACCAAAACGAAACGAAAGGCAAAACTAAGAAGCAGAGAGTAAAAAAAAAAAAAAACTACAACAAAAGCATTTAATTAATGCATAGTTAATATTAATTTACCGAAGAAACAACAAAAAATATATATATTGTTCAATATATACAAATAATAATAATTAATTTATGTTGTTGGCATTTCGTTTTCACGGCCAAATTGCATTCGTATGTTGTGTTTGTTGCTTTTAAACCAAACAATACGGTGTATATGCATAACCATAATCGTTGGATCGCTTGGGGTCGCCAAAGCCGTTGCCTTTGTTAATGCCCCACTAATTGGCCAAGTACTACTCTGCACAGTTACAGTTGCTTGGCCAGCTGCCAATTATGATTATGTCATGTCTTTAAACAATGTTTAGTCTGGTTTTGGGCCATGTTTCTTTGGCTCTTGGCTCTGCTTTAGTTTCCGTGAGCTTACAGGGTATTTGCTAGTCCTAGTTGCGAACAGTTGCTGGCACAATTTGGGCATGGAATCAGAATTGTCATCAGTCTCGCTAAGTGAACTGTTTTATTCCAACTAAAACGAAAATAACAACAACATCAACAAAATATAACCTCAGCTGTTTGCTTTGTGTGCAATTTCTCATTATTATTATATTTTCTTTGTTGAACTGCTGCGTGCTGTTAATGAGCCAGGCCCAGACCCAGACCCAGACCCAGTCCCAGTCCCGGTACCAGGCTTGCCATATAAACAGACCTATTTTTCTCCGAGCTCTCTGCTCTCTTGGCTCAGAAAAACGGCAAAGATTGTAGATACATAATCTATTTAATCTTACCGTATGCCCTGATTTTTGATATACAAGTATGTAATTATAAAAGCTACTCAAGGAGACACTTTTGTGTACGTATATTTCATCAGCTCAGCTGGTTTTGTTTTATTTTTTTTTTGTTCGTTTCTTATAAAAGCGAATTGTATGACTTCAGGAACTTTCCACTGGAAAGCCGCTCAAGATAAACACTTGGTTTTTATTTAAAAAATATTAACCTTATATTTCCAATTACTTAATATTAAACTCAAGCAACGATTGTTATGAGCTGCCAAAAGACATAACTTATGATTATGCCGTAAAAAGTATTAAATTATCGACATGCACTTGAGCTTTTTATTTAGTCAAAAGAAATCAAAGTGTTTTTTATGGACTACTGGCCAAAAGATGCGTTTCCTTTGCACAATCTGCACACTTTGCTTAAAGTACGATTAGATAGTTCTGTGCATATTTGACAAGATAAGATTTATATACATGCACAAGTTGACGTAGATGTTGACTTATTGCAAATCTTTCACACGACGAGGAACCTTCATATATTTGTATCAATTTATGGAATATTTTTGGCTTTTTGACATGCTATGTTAACTTGAAGCCTTAATTTTTAACTGAAACAAATCGTATTCGCATGTGAGATCATAAAAAAAAAAGAAATTAACACGCACAAACATATTTCTTGGCCAACAGCTGCCATAGGCGTAATATTAGTCAGGGGAGTAAGAAGAGTAAGAACCATGATGGATTGATGACCCTTCACATAAGTGCTGGGTATAATTGTATTCATTTCGGCTGTGTATACAGGCGGGCATGCAATTTTATTTTGTTTTATGGCTTTTTATTTTATTTATTTTTTTTTGTCAAGTTGAATGACATTTGATACAGTTCCAGTTCGGTTTTATATTAACATTTTTTGCTTATATGTGTATTTGGGCCGACTTGTTGCATTTAACACTTTTTCTCAGGCCGATGACGTAGTTAATGCCAAACAATTGTTTGTTTAGAGCCAGCCAATTTTGTTTTCTTTGCTTTTATTGTTAACATTTTGTTGTTGTTGCCTTTTACTTGGCTTCAACTCAGTCGATTCATTCATTAAAATACGTCGCTGGCTTCATAAATAAATCAACTTGAACAAATAGCGACGAAAAAAAAATAAATATACAATAAAAGAGCTCCATGGCTCAGAATCTGAGGCAATTCACCTGCGTCATCAAATGCGTTACGACAAGAGTCTTTTGAGTGTTTTATGTATGCATATATATATACACATATATATATATATATATAGATGTATAAGGTATTGATACCTGGTTCGCAAAGTGAAAACGAGTATATTGCTTTTACGCAGTGTCCGCCTTGTTGGCTGCTCGTCTGTTCGTATGGACGCAGTTTTTTCCATAACTTAAGACTTGAAACTTGGAACATATACTCGTGTATATCCGGTTCAGACATACTGTTGAAATTCACACTTATCCGTAAGACTCCCTCAGCTAGAGTCACCAAATTTGACTACTGATGAGCTCCCCCAATGTTTGAGTCAAATATATTGTTGCCAGGCAAAGTCCGCACCCACCAATTGCCTCAAATGCGAGCTTCTAAGGAAATAGTTTGACAGTCACTTGTAGTTACAGTCTTAGAGTCACCAGTGATATAAGCAATAAGACTCTTTTTGACTGTTTTGTTCGGTATTTACACTGAATTGCTCAGACGGTTGCACTCGACTGCAAGGCTCTTACTTATCTTGTGGTTGTTGTTGCTTCGTTTTGGTATTTGTATACAAGTAGCATATAGTAGTAAATACGAGAAACAGTCAAAAACTTGTTGTCAAATAAATTGCAATAAAGTTAAGTGAATTTAAATTGAATACCCAAACAGACAGAGCTCACACAAATTTCAATAGAAAGGCTTTTTGTGTGCAAGGCGTCAAGAATAATATAAGCATAAAATATATTATTATGTAAATATGTGTAGATTTTCAATTAGCATATCAGTCACATCTAATCCCTGGCCAATAGTGTGTCCAGCGACTGCCTCTCAGCAACAGTGCGTACCCGCAATTTGGCCATCTGGTCGCAATTATTATCTATCCCGATCAGATTTACGTGGAATTATTTAAAGTTCGTTTACATTGAAGTCCAAATGCAAAATCCAAAATTAATTTTAACATTCAAATTAGTTCAACTGTGCGAAACAGGCGGCCCCTCTCCATATGCAACACAGCTGCCCCACTGAACTCAGCTGAACTGAACTGTTGCCGCTTCACGTGTTTGGGGTAGCTCTTGAATTTGCATATTGTGCAGGTTTATATCAATGAAATATTACGTATACGACATGTTGGTCACACGCTTTTATGCCTCAGCTCGTGAGCAGCTGCCGATCTAGCAAAGATAACTACCTGTGGTACGCCGGAGCTTATGTCGATTATTATACAAATGACAATTGCATTGTAATTAATTCTATATTACAGTTAGACGAGTAATCGACTTGAATTACTTAACACGCGTAATCAATGCATGAATCAATCAATTACTCATTCCGAATGTGAAACATCCATCATTGATAAACATAATGTAATGATATTGAACTATATTTGTTAAAAGGATATTTATGCAATGCATTTTGTTAACTGTTTGCTCTGCAGCTTAGATAACTATGAGCTACACTCTGGCAGTTATATAGATATAGATATTGACTTGCTTTTCGACTCCTTGTGCCTTGCTGGATTACCTATACATATATCATCACATTATGTATGCTATTCTTATATTCGACCAAACAATTCGCTCATGCGACTTGACTCTCTCTCTCTCTTTCTTTCTGTCTCTCTCTCTCTACAGTTAGATTCGATTAGTATTCGCTTTTTGCCATAGACCGAAACGTTTTACTGCCAACTCACAGAGTTGACATAACTACAAGTGAACTTTTTAACTTGAGAACATCTTCTAGTTGTGTATTTACCACTCAAGCCTTCTGTTACATGTTTAATTTGCGCAATTTAAAATAATTCAAAGCCAAGAGTTTTTTTGCGCGACAAGAAGATTGCGGCGTCAAGCCAAAGCGTTTGAGCCTGGGAACTATGTGCTTATACGATATATCTATATAGTATATATACACATATCTGGATATTGTGAGACTTGAATCTGGCGACAACGTTGCAGCTTAATCACAATAAATGAAAATAAATAGAAATTAACAAACAGCGCACATTTAGCTCACGTTTTCTAAATTAATGTCAGCCAGTGAGACGACGGGCTTCCTGGGGTTAAACGGATAGCTGCGCGTATTGTGTGGCCCATGCGACCAATTATACGACAACCCATGCTACATATCATAGTGTTGAAAAATATTTTATATATATCAGATATATCTTGTATATAGATATATATATTATATTTGAAATAAATGTATGGCCATTCTTGCAGCAGTTACTTGGGTATGCCATGTATATATCTATATGTATATGTATATATATATATATATATATATCTATATTTCTATGCATATATAAAAAACCCATTAAAAATTAGGCAAATTGCTTGTACTTTTGATAAATCGGGGCGTGTTTCAAGTTCGGCTGCAATTTCTGTACGTCAATCGTGTGTTAGTTGCCATTTGCGAACATTTGTAATCTAATCGACGCGGATGATAAACAAATAATCGAATGCCAACTGAATTTCTATGGGTTGTTAGCCGTGTTTCGGCTTCTTTATTTAGTATGCCTCTAGCGTGATAAAATCTTTGTACTTCGATCTGATGGTACTAATAAAAAAACAATCTGAATAGATACGACCTTCAAATTGGGTAGAATAAATCAAAGTTTAATCTCATTGCTTGAATTTAGACGATTTTAATTGATTTAATTACTTATTCTCTTTTCGAAATAAATATTGTTATATATTAATATGGAATTTTGTATGAGTACCATCTATTGGGCTTTAATCACATTCCAAAGACCCGTACGAACACGTGCAGAGTTTTTATCCAGATGTTCCATGGAACTGGCATTCCCGAACTTGAAAACAGTTAAACCATTTGCAAAACTTTTGCTATTTGAAGAATCAATTAAAAAACAAACCACAAAAAATGATGTTGGACGGATAAATCCTTTAAATGCAGAAAATTAAATATATATCTTTCAAGTGCGTTGATTTTTGTGTTTGTTTCGATTAGAGGCCAGCAGTGAGGTTTTTGATCTTAATTTGAGTATAGAAAGAATAAGGTATAATAAATATATTATAAATAGAATACGCGAATGTGTTAGAACATTAAGCATTTTATATGATATAAGTTACAGATGTAGTTTAAAGGAAAGACTTTAAAACCCATCGACGTATGTCAGCCATAAATATTAGTCGAATTTCATGCCCTTAGGCTCTTTCAGCTCTTCCGCATTTGTACAGACAGACAGGGCTAGATATATTTGCAGCACAATGTACAGGGTATATAACAAGATTAATTTGACAAGTAAAACAAATATTAGATATTAAGACGCAAAGCTAATTCATTATTAAGGCGGACTTTGCCTTCATATGCAAATATACATATTACTTTATTATATACATATATATATATATATATATATATATATATATTGTTTTTATACCCTTGTAGAGAATATTTTTGACTTTGTATTTTGAAAACAAAGCTCCATAGAAAGAATCGATCTGTATTTGCAAATTTAATGTCTTTTGAGATAGAGTACTTTGGTAAACCTCAGTATAGCTTCACAATTCTTCTCGCATATCAACATAAAGGGTATTTAAACTTAGTTGTGCCGAAAATAGTCGCTCTTATATGTTTTATATATGTGCTACTCGACTGGCTTAGCATTTTATGGCGCTATTGTGTCTAGCCGAAAAAAAGAAATTGTATTTGTATGCGTGACAGCGTTCGGCTGGGCAAAATAGTTATACAATTTTGCGTAGTAGTCAGCGCAAAAGTTCCGCATTTAAAATTGAATCTAAAGCCATTAAATTATGTGGCAGTTCAATTGAGAAAATAAAACAACAAAGTAAAAATCAATTTAGACAAAAAACAGCAACAAAATGAACTGCGATCGTTTGCTTGATTTACTCTTTAGTTCAGTTTTAGTGTAATTATGCAGTTTATCAGTTTTGAGTAATTAGGTACGTCAGTTAGTCAGTCAACCAGTCAGTCAGCCAGTCAGTCAGTCAGTCAGTCAGTTTTCTGTCTGTCTGTCTGCTGACTTTGAACTTGAATGTGGCTGTGTGTTCATTAAGCTAAATTTCTGTCGCGTCGTCTGAGCTGTCTTTAAAAAAGAAAAAACAAATCTGTAACCGTTCAACGGGCCGTATACGCGATGTGTAATGTGTGTAAAACGGTGCGTAATTTCATTTTTACTGCCATTCTTCGAAATGGCAACAAAAACGTAAATAAAATACAAAAAAACAATAACAATAACATAAATGTGCTTAAAATCAGTACACAACATTTTACAGTGTGTTCTGTTTTTGTTTTTTTTTTTTTTTTTAAATATTTTCCGTATAGCCGATAAGCTATTATAAAAAGAGCAAATAGAAAGAAAAAAGAAAAAAATACCATTGCAATGACAAGTATTTCCGAGCATTCTGAATTACCCGGAATGGCCAATAGTCCCGTGGCCAGTGCTGTCACTTCAATGTTGCCAAATTCAAGGTGATAAGAAATTTAATAGACTTCAGCATTAAGCAAGCCGATAAACGTACTTAAAGTCTTACTAATTGAAATATTATCGCGCTCAAGTGCCGAACACACACATACACACACACAATTACAAAACATTGCCTTTTTTGTAGTATTATTTATAAAAAGCTCAAAAGGTTTCTGGACTTTGGCTTTAATAAATTAAAAGGCTTCAATATGCTTGAAACCTGCCCCAGTTTATTTTCTTTTTCGAGGTAGATCTTGCGTACAGCATCCCATGTTAATTATGCATAGTAAAAAAAAAGATTTATTAATTTATATATTAATCACAATATATTGATTAATTAATTCATCAGCTCAAATAGTTATAAGCCGCTGTTAATTACACATGTTTGTGTCTACCATTAAAGAAGCCGTCTTTGAGTGTCTACTAATGCATCTCTTTTGCTTAGCGAGCAAGGGAGCGGAGGGAGGGAAGGAGGGGGGGCGGTTTTGGGGGAACAACACCCTTGTTATTTTCCCACTTCAATATCAAGCAACTAGTTAGTTATTTCCCAAAATTTATTAGCCAACAATACAAACTTAGTACATAAATCTTTTAAAAAAAATTAATAATAATAATAAGAATAAAAATTGCACGTGCCAGCATTTTTGTTTTTAACATTTATTATAAGTAAAGCAAATTGAAAAAATAAAATGCTATACACTGATTAGATTATGTTACTTTTCGGAACTTGTGTTTTCACCTGTTTTCCTTCTTTCTAACACACATGCGCAGTCATTGTCAGCTAACAATTGTTATTTATTATTGGAGTGTTTTTTTTTTTCTTTTAATATATTGATTGAAATCTTACAGGTTTCAATGTCTGTCGTGATTAATTTGTTTGCTTTCTGTTAAACATTATTGATGGGCTTCAAAATATTAAATATAATGCTACCATCAAAAAGTTAAACTATCTATTTGCTACTTGAGAAGCTGCATATTATACTGAGAATTTGATGGGCTCATAAACAATTGATCAAATGTAAGCCTATTAGAATTGCATTTTGCGTAAAAAATGATATTTTACTAACCAAAACCTTTTTGTCAAACTCTTTTCTGTACTCCTTTTTCCAATTAGTTTCTTGCCTCTGGCTTATCGTATGATATAAAAGTTAAAGATCCAAAAATGTGGTATGCAGATTATCGAATTTGTTTCTAATTTTGATTTATTGTATTTTGAAGATATTTGTATTATGTATATCTATCTTATCTTATCTTCTGTTGATATATTTATATATAAATATATATATATTTATATTTTTTATTGATTTGCGATCTCGAGACCGACTTTCGGATTGTCTTGATAAGTGTGGGCTCTGTTGTCGCAACAGCGATCGCTGGGATTCCAAATCTAATCGCATAAACTGTCAAATGTCCATAAACTTGAAAACGCGACACGCTTCAAAGACTGGCCAACAGTCGGCTGTGTGTTAGGTATTGGATTTTGGATTAGTTGGCAGTTCGCTTGGCAACTGGCTGGTTGTCTGTTGTTTGTTGTTTGCTGCTTGCTGCAGCTGCAAGTTTTTCACTTTAACACACATTCGGATGGCCAAAACTGGTTGCTTTTCAATGCGGCTGCTTAAATGTTTTCATTAATGCAAATGCAAAATGTGTGGGCTGCTAAACACGCTTCGATCAAAAACAGGTCCCTAACTTCCCAACAGTCGGCGAATTTTTGGAAACAAAAACGAAATATATATATATATATATATATAAATATATATTTACTAGCTGGTATTTCCCGACCTTTGCTTCAAGTTTGAAACATCCACCCATTTTGGCTTGCACAGAACAAAAATCCACATCTCCAAGTCTAAAGTTAAATTTTACACAAATACCTGCAAATGTGTTCGAAGTACCTCGAATATGGAACAAAAAATTCAAATTAACGTCTTCCGCTCATTTTAGTCTTGTGCTGCTTAAAAAAGAAAAACACTTGTTTAAACATCCTTTGACCCTCATTTTCTAGCCAAGAGAGATGGATGACATAGCAACATTATTGAGTATTACACAAGTGAAACAAATTAGTTCGCAACCCAAGTGGCGAAGTTATAAGATATAATTCCGCGCATAGATATGTCGTTTGGAATAATATACCAATTGTACCCGTAGGGATTAGCACTATCGATTGGCATTCAAGAAAATCAAAATCTAAATTTTGATAAAATTTAAGAAAAAACGGGTTCGTTTCGAAAATCAGAACTTTTTTGATGATTTATTTCAATAACTCGGGTAAATATCGTCCGATTTTGAAATGTTCTACCTTTTTAAATTCGTATGGATCCTTAATATGAATGCGTATATAAAATCGATGGGTTTAAAAGAGTTGTTGACCGAAAAACGATTCGCTTGTGTAGTCCACCTTTTTTGATGATGTCCAATTTTGGACTGATACGCGTTTTTGGCCACATTTAAGTTGCCGAAGATAATATAAACATGTTCGTCTTTAGTGGCTTTTGATAAATTTCTTTCAGCATGAGTACATATGTTGGGTTCGCAAATGTCTTCTTTGTTGTATTAAATATTTATTCACAATGTATAATACACATATACAAATAGTTCAGGTTTGTTTTTTAAGAGCCAATAGCTTGTGCCTTACGAGTTTGTTGTTTGTGCGGAAGTGGAAGATGTTTGGGCAGGTCAAAAACTAGAGCAAAAGTATTGCCGCAATGAATATCATTTTTAACTTTAATTTTTGTGTGTTTTTTACTATTGCCTTGTGTTGTGCAAAAAATATTCATTGATTTTCGAAACTGTCGTATATTTTTGTTTATAATATTTTATAATTCTACAACTTACAAATTCATTGAAACAAATACTAGAACGAGAACAACAATATATGAACGTTATATTGTTGCTTGCAGCCATATCAACGGTCCGGTGACTAAAGCTCTGTCCTTTTAGTCCTTCAAATATTTAATATCCGCCAACCCACACCCGCCTCGAAGAACAGGACGCACAATAACGAACTGGACACAGCACACAGGACGCCTTACCCTACACACACACCACACATACACACACACAGACTCACACACAAGTTAACACACACACTCAACGCACACACAACACACACACACAAGACAAACCCAACACACACTCACATACAATGTAAACCAAAGGGCTTTGGTTTTTTCAATAACATTTTTATTCAATTTATATTCCTTAAACATTTTCCAAAAAACTTTCAAAACTCCATAATCACAATAGACTCGCGCATTCATCAATAATTTATTAATTTATTTATTTAACCTTTGTAAAGGAAGTCAATAAAAATTGTGATATTTTCAATTTCGTTTAGTGATAGTTCCAATCGAGAACCTTTTGCACAATGCAAATATGCCAAAACTTTGAAGCAGCATAAAGAAAAAAAAAGCAGAAGCTCCCCAATACATATATACGCATAAATATATATATAATTGCACCCCAATTAGTTGCAAGTATTCTTGTTTTTTCTTGTTTAGTTTGAATTCTAGTTATCTAAATGAATTTCCATTGTGCAACTGAGAATACTCACAAAAACAACAACAATCAAATAAATACAGCTGCATTTTTGGCTTTGACTTAAGCTGTTGCTGCGCACGCTTTAGGCCCAGCTAGTAAAACAAGTAAAAAAAAAAAACAATAACACACACACACACACACAGACACACAACACTTACACTAACACACACACTAGCGATCAATGCAAAAATGTCGCAACCGAACGAACATCAAACAACACACATGCAACACAATCAAAATACAGACCATAGCACAGACAACAACCAGCACACCGCATTCCACACACCACCCAGCCCAACCATACCAAATGAGCTGAAGCAGAGACAGAAACCTGCGCTCTCACCGTTGAATGTGCGACGACTTTCCACATATGCCGCCCACAATGATGCCGCCGAATTTGGGGCTGATGATGGTGTCGCGCCGCCGTCATTGTCCACAACCATCGATATTAATACGAACAACAACAATTACCCTAACACCAACACCAATACCAACAACAACCAAAACAACAATAATAACAACAGCTACAATAACAACAATAACACATCATCAACGTCCTCACCATATGCCACGCCACCAATATACCAACAACAATTGTCAACAATGACCACAACAACACCGCTAGATGCGGCCTTGGATGATAAATACAAGTTATTTACCATCTACAATGGAAACGGTGAGTGACGACGACAAATCAGTTGGCAGCAGCAAACGGCAGCAGCATCGTCTCATCATCATCATTATCATTATCATTATCATCATCATTATCATTGCTGTATGTAGGCATTATAGATCAGTTGCCGATAACGATAACGATAACGATTACGATAGCGATAACTGTGCTGCTGCGTCAAGTGTGCTGGGTACTGAGTACGATTGCCCCGTTTCTCTCTTTTTTCTCCCCGCCATATCGGAGCTCTTCGGCTCTATTCTTTTATAAGCATATTTTCTATTTTCCTCTCTTTTGTTGTCTCTAACTCTCTTTCATCTATTTTAAGCATTTTATACTATAATTGCTTAGTTTATATAGTCCTTATTTAAGCCATGCAGAGTCTTGATAGTTTTTTATATATTCATATGCATACTTATCTACATACCCATCGTCCGACTGTCTAGCATATCGAGCTATAAGTATTTCTTACTGCTATCTAAATCAGAACATGGTAACTTATAGCAGTTCGTAGAATTTTATTTATCAGCCAAATTTGACTTAAGCTTAGGCTAGATTAGACTGACAGACTAGCCACATAGTACTCTGAAGCGAGCCAGTTAGTTCAAGAATAATATAATGAATAGATTACATTTGATATTCTCTTAATATATTTTAATTTTAATTTTAAAACTTACAGCCTAAACAGAATGCTATGTTTATATGCACTATTTAATCGTGTCCCTTAAATACTTTATCTCGATTTTCAAAAATCAAATATGTAGATTTATTTAGTATAGCTTAAGCCCCAGTCAGTTTGATATACCTACTTTTAATAGCTTGAAATTTCAATATAAATACAAACATTAAGTTCAAAAGAAACACATATTTGATAATTAGGTAAAAACATAGTCTCAAAACTTTGAACAACTTTTAGCAATGAAAATTCAATTTGTTTTGTTTTTAATCTTAAAGCTTAAGTTAAACATTTTTTTCTATATATATATATATATATTTTTTTTTAATTTTATATTTTAACTGAAAAAAAGCAAGAATCATAAATGAAATTTTAGGACTAGTTTAGTAAGTTTAGTTTCAGTTTAGTTTTAATCTAATTGGATGTGTGGCTTACGTCTTATAAGACTTTTAACATGATATGACTACAAATAGAACTGAGTAGCTATTATGAATACTCTGTAAGGGCATTAACAGCTTCGGTCTTACCGATCTTACATTTTCTACAATCTATTGCAATGCTTATGCATAATTTCTTTCAAAATGTTTAAACTAATGTCGCATCATAATAGACACACACGCACACACACACATACACTCAATTACACAATTAACATAGAGCACAGCAACAATTACACTAACCAACATTGTATGATAACTCGATGTATTTTAATAGATTATTCAAAGGAGCATCAATTAAAATTTTGCGCCAGAGATTTTTTCATTTGATGTATTTTTTTTTTTTTGTATTTGGTTTTATTATATTGTCTTATTTTACAATCGCACAATCGCAATTCGTATGCATGTTTATAATAGATGATAAACACATAAAATCTTTAATTATTATTGCATGCTATTTGTTGCTGTAGTTGTTTGTTTGTTTTGTTGTCTGCGCTTTTATGGACGAACGATTTGTAATTTATTAACTTGGCGCAAACAAAAAAAAAAAAAAAACAAAAAAAAAACAACAACAACAATTGTTCTATTCACTTGGCAGCTAAAAACTCGTTTAACCGAGCAACAAAAAAAAACATAACATCAACAATCGCATTTTTAAACATATTTTTAGGGGATAGGGTATAGGGTAGCGCTTATAAGTAATGCTCGTCTTTTATTGTAATGGTAATTAATTGCCTTGCTAATTGCACAACGCTCTTGACTTTAGTTGCATGCCACACACGCACACACACATACACACACACACGTACACAGATACACAGTTAGAAACTGTAGCTAGATATCCCCTAACTAACTGCATATTTGTCTCTTTCCATTTCTGTTTCTTCCACCCCCATATTGCACAGACCCCGACAATGAGAAGTTGTCCGGCCTTCCACATTCGACAACTGGTTCACTAAGCTCAATCATCACGACGTCCATAGCATCCTCCGAACCGGATCCAGGTGCGGCGGGTGGCGGCGGCAACGGCGGCGGAGGAGGTGGAGGCGGAGGCGGACATGGCGGCTTAGGCGCCCTGGCAGCGGATGCATCCAGCATTGCTGGCATCAACGGCAGCTCCGAGGAGAAGTTGGCACTGAATCGACCCGGCATCAAACAAGAGAAATGGCAAACCATATTGCTGCAGGTGTCCATACCGTTTTTCCTGGCCGGCATTGGAACTATCGGAGCGGGCATTGTGCTTGGCCGCGTCGAGGTAAATATGTTGATAATTCCATTAAATCGACGCATTATCAAAATGTGCCGTGCTTCGGCACTGAGTGTCACGGCTTGGTTAATGGTTTGTAAGTTCGGTTCGTTGATTAGCTAATGGAAATCTCTTTCCCCCTCTCCACTCTCTCTACGCGCCCTCTCCCTCTCTCGCTCAATCTCTAAGTGAACTGATTAATCTCATAAATTGCCCCATTGACATTGCGCAAGTGCCGTGATGTAGATAAAAGAGGTGCGGACAATTAAAATGACACGCAAATTAAATTGTAAAATCTAATGACTGTTACTCCGTCGGCTCATTAAAATTACACATTACAAAGCAACAATCCGAATCAGACACAAGCTAAACAAATTTGTTTTCGTTACCATCCCCAGGCCTGAGAAAATTTGACAAAAGAAACACAGACACGACACCAGCTGCACTGCAGCAGTTTCTAAATCAGCATCTAATTAAATTAATTTTCAGCACTTGCAAACAATTTAACTTGACTACAATTCACTTACATTTAATTCTACAATCCCTGCCTATGCTCGATTTTAATGTTGATTCCCAATTGTCCTTAATTAGACGCAAAATCATCAGCTGCGCAAAAGAAAGTTGTTCAAATTGAGTCCAAATAGAAGTAAATGAATAAAGATTCGATTCTTGAAGACTCCTTGAATGGGCCATAAACGGTTCTTATAGATTTTATATTTTTTTAATTAAATAGCTAAATTTGAATACTTACAAGGCTAAAGTCAAAAATATTTTGTTCATATTTACACCCCGAAAATAACACTGCAAAGTCTCAGCTTGAGTCTCACTTGATAATCAAAAAGTCGAGAAGGCATTTATTCGCCTATTCTACATCTTTTTTAACCATTTTCTTGGAAATTGCATAATAGGAATAGGCTTCATATAGACTTTTTATAAAACGACTCTAAAATCCAAGCAAAAGTTGAATGATTTAGTTAGATCAATAACACCTTAAAGGTTCATGAGCTCTCTGGGGAAGACAATAACTCAGCTTAAATCCGATGCCAATAAATAATTATATATATATATACATTTCTTTATAAGGTTCGACATGAATATCTTATGAATATGTATACATATGAGCCAAAAAAAAAAAATAACGTTCAGCACTTAATAAATATTTATTTGGCCGCTAATTAGCCTAAAAATTCTGGTATAAGCTTACCGCTGGTCCAGTTACAGGCGGCATATACCCAACTCGAGCTTCCAGCAAAATATGATAAAAGACGAACCGAACTGATACCAGAAAAAAAAAAAATAATATATATAGCATGTGTATATGTATATATAACCTGGGCCAGCCTTGCCTGATTTGATAATGACGTCACAATCAGATTTATAATCGCTATTTATGTGTAGCCATAAATCGCGGCCAATGCATTATACTTTATGATGGCTACTTTATATTAGGCAACCAACTAATTTATATGGTGCTTTGTGATCGCAGAAATGGTACGTCTTCAAGAATGTTAGCGAGCTGTTCATACTGGTGCCGGCGCTGCTTGGCCTAAAAGGTAATCTGGACATGTGCCTCGCCTCTCGACTCTCAACGCAGGTCAATTTGGGCAATATGACAGCGCGATCGAATGTGATACGGATGATTGTCGGAAACATTGCATTGGTGCAGGTGCAGGCAACAGTTGCTTCCTTTCTGGTTGCCATGTTTGCCACAAGTGTGGGCGCAGCCATGACCGGTAACTTTTACTTTGAGAATGTGATGCTGTTGACCGCATCGGCCATGTTTACGGCGACCTCGTCGTGTTTTGTCCTGGGTAAGCTTAACATGCTGAGTCCAAACTTTTGCCTTGTTTAACATATATATTTTAATGACATTGCAGATTTTGTGCTGGTGGCTGTGATTCTATTCTCCCAAAAGTATCGCCTAAATCCGGACAACCTGGCCACGCCGCTGGCTGCCTCTATTGGTGATGTTGTCTCGATCAGTTTGCTGTCTTTCATTGCCTCGCTACTCTATGAGAATATAAGTATGTTGCCCCCACTCTCTTCTATAAAGCTGCTAAAGCACTTGCTCTAACGTCTTCTCTCCGCTGCAGAGACCCATTTGTGGATCACTTTCATTGTGGTTACCTGCTATCTGATACTGCTGCCCATGTGGGTCGTCATTGTGCTGAAAAATGAGTATACACGGCCGGTGTTAAAGAGCGGTTGGGTTCCAGTGCTATCAGCGCTCTGCATCAGCGGGTAAGATCTATCTACATTTCTAAATATCATCTTCTCACTCGCATTCAGTCACTCAGTCTGTTGTGAAGTGCACTTGGTTCTTGGGTGCTTGGTGCTTGCCGCCTGAATTGGGCCGTGATAAGCACAATTTGAGCTTCTATTTCTATACTTTGTAATTTGTGCCAATTCATGTTCAGCATGCGGCATTAGGTGTGCTAAATTTGGCAACACTTTTTGATTGATCGCTTTATTTTATTTTTATTTGTTTCTCATTATTTATAAGGCTGCAAATCGCCAGCTTAGCCAATGTCCATTGTTTTTTGTTGTCCTTGACTCGCAACGTGGCGGTCAGCGCGGCCCAGTTTTGGCCAAACTTGGTTTATTTATAGACAACACGGGTATTAATACACCTATATTATATAAGCATATATTATTAACGATTTTATAAATTATCGGGCATTTAATGCTTAGTTTTAATAGGTTTAATGACTTGTATGCTACTTGAGGTTGTCTAGACGGTTTCAAACTTGAGATAAAAGACATGCCAAGTCACCTTTAAATAGTGATATGCTCCTTGGGGTTCGGGCTGAGATTGTTGCATGGGAAAGACCAAAATTTAAATTTAATCAGTAATTGAGAGCTCTGAGCTCATTATATATATTTATATGGCTTATATCTATAATGTGCAGAGTTTTTTCAGATTCTTAGCAGAGAATTGAACAGATCTTACATGCTTACGTAGAGCTTTAATAATCTTAAAAACCGTTGTTTCTTTTTATTTACATTTTGCAGGCTCGGTGGTCTCGTATTGGACGCCGCTGTGGAGGTCTTCACAGGTTTTGTGGTCTTCCAGCCGATTATTAACGGCATTGGCGGCAATCTGGTGTCAGTGCAGGCCAGCAAAATATCCACAATGCTGCATCAAAGCTCAATTATTGGCATTATACCACCGCACACAAAGATCGTCGAGTGGCCGTGGCGAGCACTCTTCAAGGGCGGTAAGTTGGCCAGCACACAACTCTATGCAACTATGTTTGCTAAATTATACTTATTCAATTTTACGCACAGTGCCCTATGCTAAGACGGCACGCATTCTCATCGCCATGTCCATACCCGGCAATATATTGTTCATCTTTGCGGCCGATTATATAAACATGAGCACGACTACCGTAACGTGGGTATTTATGTTATCCTATTTGATCGCCAGTTTGATACAGGTAAGTTTGAGTAGTCTCCTTTAAAAGAACTTAACTAAACTATTTTTATATATTGCCAACAGGTGATGATGTTGCTCTACATTGCGCATATCATTGTGCACGCAATGTGGAAATGGAAGATCGATCCGGACAATTCGGCTATACCATATCTGACAGCGCTTGGTGATCTACTGGGTAGCAGCTTGCTGGCTGTCGCCTGGCTTTTTACGATGTCGGTGAACAAACAATATGGCTCCAATTTGGACACACTGAATGCGCCCAACTAGCGACAAAGCCAACATACATAATTTAGCTGTGGGGCCGCATCGTTTTCGATGGTGCCCAGTTTCTTAGTTAGCACGCAATAGGATAATGATAATTGAGAATGATATGAAATTGCAGATGCAGCAACATAATACAAAGAACTGTAACGTACCTAAATTCTAACATAGAAACTGAACGTATATACATGTCTGCATACACAAAGATAAACACCAAAACCACACACATAATACAATACACAAAACAAAAAAACAAAAAAAAGAAGAAAAACAACAACAACACTAGACTACATCAAACCCAAAACAAATAGACAAAAGACCTATGCAAATATTTTTAAAATATTTCGAATGTTGAGGATGATTCCCCTTTTTTGTAGCTTTCACATGGCTTTTGCTTGTGTTCCTTTGCTCTACCAAGATATTATGTACCGAGTATATTGTAAATTTTGAAGGTCTGCCCTGTGTTGGCTTGGTCAGCCACATGGCAGGACGCTGCGTAATATTTTTTAAGGCTTTTAGGACAATATTATACATATATAAATAAGCTTCTCCAAAACGAGAGAAGCAAAGTTCATACAATAGTGTAAAACATCAAACCAAACAATATAGGAATTTTCATTTTTATTGTTTGTGTTCTGATGGTGCCTAGTTTTCTTTAAGCATCTAAACTATATAAATTGTACACTAAAATAGTCTTTAATATGGCCTACTTAATTTTTATATGATACAATTTATAGTATTAGCGCAGATTTGATTTTTGCAAGTCTCGCTTTATTGTTTTAAACATGTGTTTTTTCCCCTTATATAAGCAATCCATTTTTTTTTTTGCTATGCGCACCTCCCAAAAACAACAATAAAACCATATTATTATTTATTGCCCCTGTTAAAAAGCATAGGTGTATATTATTTTTTTTTTTTATTTGTAAAAAATATTTTAAGTTGAACACATTTGTGTATTTGTATGTATTGAAAATTAAGAATGTAAAATTATAATGTATCTAATTATTATATTGTTTGTGCGTTATGTGAAGCGAACAGGGAAAGATGAGACGTTCTGAAAGGAAATGTGATCGATATTTAATTAAAATAATAATTATAAATTAATGTAATACATAAAAATAGCATGATTATTGTCCAACGAACGAAACAATAATTAAAATTATTTAATATGTTGGAATAAACGAAAGAACGACATTAACAAAAAGTGCATTTTATTTTATAACGGCCCAAAATTTAAACAGGGCGCGCCATTTTTAGAGAATATCGGTTTTTGTACACCCTAATTTGCAACTTGCTGCAGCCCTGAAGATCGTTGCTTAGCCGCAGAGGTGATATCGATATATCGATATCGCGCAGTGATGGGGAAGCCATTGTCGCATCAATGCCAAATTTCAAAGCAACTGACGCGCTAAACAGAAAAGTAATTTCGAGTTAGTTTTTTGTTTGGATGTATTTGCTCCAATTGAATACTGTGTGGGCTTATATTGTTATTAGAATATGTACCGCCCACGACGGACCTCAGAGTTTCATGATGACGCCCGGGATGATGGCAACGTCCCTAACAAGCGGCAAACAAGGCAAGTTGATGTGGTATACAATAGAGGATATTGAATTGAAGTTTTTCTGTTTCGTGTGTCTTACTATTATACTCAGGACGCAGCTACGCAGCACAACGTCATCCGCACACAAACCAAGTCAGATGCTTCACAGCAACTGGCAGCCGCAGTCACGGCAGTTCAGCCAGGATCGGGATCGTGGCACGCCACTTCGCACGGGTCCGCCACCCACAACAAAGCGGAGTGTGGCCAATGTCAATAGGAACAGCGTGACACCGTTGCGGCATCGGCAGGCATCGTCGGTGGAGCGGCCTGTGGTGCTGCACACGGATAAGAAGTGGGTGCAGGAGCAGTCGCAGCTTATAGCTGAATATTTGGATGAAATGGCACAGATTCATGCTCTGCAAGGCTTTCCCAACGAGTTCTTTAGCCGAGGTGGCTCGGCACTTCGCCAAATGACGATGAAACAATTTGTGGGCATTGTAAACTTTTTCCTGCAATTTATTTGGCGCAATCGCATCAGCGTGGGAACCAATCATGTTGAGGATATAACGAGAGCCTTGCATAAGCTCAATTATCCGTATCAGGTGAACAAGTCCTGGCTAATGACACCGACCACACAGCACTCGTTTGGCCATGTCGTCGTTATGCTTGACTTCCTCAAGGACTTCGCGCCGCCGTCGCCAGCTCAGCAGCAGGCATCTGGCCAATACGAGGAGTTCCCCTTCATGGAGACCAGTGAACAGCCCAGCTATGTGCAGAACACCCTCGATTCCATGGCCCTATCTGACACACAGGCAAGCAGCGTGATGCTCAACGAGGAGACGATTCAGTTGCTTTTCACCAGAGCGGCGGACTGCTTTGCTGTGTGGGACAAGCAAAAGTTGGAAGAGTATGCGGTGCTAAAGCGCGAGAGTAGCGATCGCATCATAAAAAGCCTTTGTGACTTGCCTGATACGGCAGCTCTGGACGCGGACGTCACATGCCAGCAAAAGGAGTTGCAGCAGCTGGAGGATCAGCTGCAGCTGCATACCAATAACAATCAGGAGCAGCTGGAACAGTTAAGAGCCCAGGATCAGCGTCTGGCGTTTGATCTGCAAACCATGCAAAACAATACTAAGGAATACCGTGACCAGATTGAGCAGCTATGTGCGCGTAGTGCCCAAAATGCCGACAGAATGTTGGTACTGCGCAAGGAGCGACAGCAACTGCACCGCGAAGTGGGCAAACAAAAGTGCTCAGCCGAAGAGTTCCAGCGTATGAAGGTGCTGTTGAACGATCTGGAAAATGAGGAGCAATTCTATAAGCGGCAAATGCGCGAATTCACTGAGCGCGGCTACAATCAGCAGGTCCGACTGTCGCGTGCCAAGAAGCATTTGCTGGACAAGGTGGAGAAATTTAACACACACGCGCAAAACATTGGTCTTGACTCGGACATATGCAGCGCCAGCGAGAAGGAGAAACTGGAGTTGGTATTGCCGCTGCCACCACAGCATTCCGACATTCAGGCACGCAATCGGCGTCTGACCAAACTGCTCGCATTGCTGGATAAGCGTGGCGCCCAGCACGAGGAGCGGCGTCGGCATCTGGAGCAGAACATTGCCGAATTAACGCTTCAAAATAGAAATCTTGATGTTGAACTTAACCAGTTAAATACACAGATTCAGTCATATGAGCAGCAATTGGCGCAACTGCATCAGAACTTTAAGACCAACAGCTCCATGTGGGCACAGAATCAACACCTATTGGAGGAACGCAGGCTTGCACTCAGTGTAAAGGTCGAGCAACTTCAGCGGGAACATCGCGAACTAACTGAGCTCTTGGAAAACAAAAGACAACAGAATGAGGAAACCCTCAGCGATGCTGAACGCCGACAACAGGAGCGTTTGTGCGCCAGATACGATTTTCTTAAGAAATACCAAGAGACCCTGGCAAATGGCGAGGAGAAGCTCAAAGAATTCAATGCGATTTATAAGCAAAACGAGCTCAAACTGGCCAATCTAAAAATGGAGCTCGAAAGCATCGAGTTGCCGCCATTTGAAGACGAGCTGAATGAAGTATTTAAAAATGCTAAAATTAATTAATTAACTAGTATGTTGCTTAGAATGTTTCATGGAATAAGTTATAAAAACTGAGTATGTTATTGCCAACAGGTATATATCATAAATTATACACACCTTCAAGTTTTTGCTAAGATGTCTTTGATTTGTTCATGGTAATAATGTTATTTATTGAAATGGATAGTAAAAATATATTTTTGATAAACATCAACTGTTAAATGAATACAGGCATATCCAATCTTCTGTCTCTTTACTCATATTTCATATAGTTGCTGTCTTTCTACCCTTTAAAATATTTAGACAAATATAATAATATAGCAAGTTTTATAATTTATTCAATTCAATAACTCTTTAATTTGTATGGAAAACGTACAAATGAAATAATTATTTCCATTATATGTATTATAAGATGAATGTTTAAATTATTGCATAGAATAATTTGGTAAGTCAAGCCCGTAAACGGCTTTCAATTAGATTGTACACACAGGTACAGAAATAGTTGGGCTGAATAGCTGCTTGCAAGGCCGACTGCAAAATACTCTATAAACTATCAATATGAGTGAGAAAGAGAGAGTGGTGCTACAATCGCTTGCTTTGGATTCTCGTCTAGTTATTGCCACACAGATTAAATATTTGGATTATATTGTTATAAATTGCACTTGGTACGGTTTAGGTTTTGCTTTACATTGTACTGTTTACATATACGAGCACGTGTGGGGTTGGGCCTTTCGGGGAGTGGGTGAGGATTATTGGGTGGCTTACATACATACGAATACACATACATAATATAATATATAATTTTTGGCCAATTTGAGTAATGCGAAACGGAACAAAAATGCACTGAAACAACATTGTTGTAATAAATAAGTATGTATAGTTTAGCTTAGGTAATTTATACAGAATTTGGTGTGTGAGTGTGTGTGTGTGTTGTTGGTGGTGGTTGTGTCTGTTGCATTTGTGAGATTGTTGCTCAAACTATGAAAACATCGCCATTGTTGCGTTCCACAGCAGAAGCTGTGCCGCTTGAAATAGCCAGATCACCGCCACAGCCGGTACGAAGTGGTTGAGATTGTGCTTGGGTAGTTGCTGGAGTTGTTGTTGTTGCTGCATGCTCTTGGCTGACCTTGTCAAGCAGCTCCGCCTCTCTGCCAATCTCGACGATGCCCTGCGACTTTTGCGGTGAGCTATCAGTTGACTCGTGCGCTTCTTCTAGACTCTCCTCACATATTTGGCTAGCCATGTGTATACTGACGCCAGCCACATCCAGCTCGGCCTCGTCCTTGTGATTTTGGAATGTAACTGAGATCTCTTGCGGCTGTTGCGATGCCGCAGCGCCGTCAATACCCTCGTCAATGTGACTCAGACTGTGGACTTGACTGCTATCACTGCTGGCACCAGAGCCGGAGGCAGTGCCGCCTGTGCTATTAGCGGGTGCAGTCGTTATAGATGACCACCAGCTGGAGAAGGCCCCTTTGGCCTGCGAGATGGCACCGCCAACGGCTCGGCTAGTGTTATTGACCGCCTGATTAATCTTTCGCCCGCTTTCGCTGTTCTGCATGGTTCTGTACAAACAATAAATACAATATACAATTAGGTTCATCAATTCAATTCCTGCGTTTGCTGTTTACATACTGTGCCAGCTTCAGCTTCATGTCCGCCACGGACAGAGTGCCTGCAAATGGATGTCCAGCGGGCAGCGCATCGAAAAATTCGGTATCCGGCCGCACATCGAACCACTCCTGGTAGCATTGGGTGCGCTTAAAAGCGTTCATGAAGTGCGGATTGAAGTGATCATTGTCCTTGATATCTAAGGAAACTAATTGGATAATCTGATGCAGCTTGAGCCGATGAAACCCAACTTCGACTTACCAGGTGCCACCGCAGTCCGGAGGAGCGCCAATATGTAACCCTGGAACTGCTCACGAATCCAATATTCGCTGCCTTCGGCATCCTCTTTGGGCGTTTGTACGTGTTTCAGTATATAGTCCATGAAGCGCAGGTCCTCGGTGCTGAGCACCAGCTGGCGCCGCAGCTCCGGATCGTGTGCATCCAAATTAGCCGCCTCGATATCGACGAGCACATCAGCCAGCTGGCGCTTTTGCTGAAACAGCACATTAGAGGTGCCAATGATATAGGAGAGCACCATTGGATCGCTGAGTAGGTCCATGTATGGTAGCGACAAGTAGGGCAGGCACAGGTTTCCGCTTGCAAAAATGCTGACAGGTGCTCGATAATCGTTAGGATTGATGGCGCAGAGCGCGGCCAGATTAGCTACCAAAAATAATTGGGGGTAAGCAATTGGGTAGTTTTTTGGCAAATGCGATTAAACTTACAGGCCAAGGTGTCGACGCTTGCCTCGCGAGTCAATGAGCTGCTGCGTCCATTACGTTTGCTGCCGCCGCCGGCGTGGCTGCCGCTTTCCGTTGAGTCAGCGCGCTGCAGCTCGTGGTGCGTTGGCGTCGTAGTCGGGCAGCTAGAGTCCTGTGATTGTGAGTTTGGAGTTGTATGTGGCGAGGTGTTGCCGCTGCTGTTGCAGCACTGTGAGCCAGCAGAGGCTGCCGACGAAACCAGCGTTAGGTCCTCCGCTTCCGCTACGACATCGGCTTCAGCCTCGGCCTCGGCCTCTGCTTCGCGCTGCAGCGAGTCTGTAAAATCAGGCATCGGCGAGAGTGGGCGTGAGGTGCGCACACAGGCCACCTCCTGGAAGCCCTTCTCCAACAAACGTGGTATCAGCGAGGCCATGCCCAGTATAAGCACGCACATGCCGCGCACCGGGGAGCCAAAGCAGACAACTCGCCGCTGCAGCAGAAGCAATTTGAAGAGCATCAGCGTCTTGTGACGCCAGTGAAGCACAATCTCGCGCAGCGGGAGACCCACATGAAAATGGCGCAGCGGACGGTGCGTCTCCTCGTCCAGTAGACAGGCATTCAACTGCTGGTACGCCTTCACGAGCAGCTCAGTGCAGCTAAAGTCGCCCTGGTCAAAGAAGGCGTCGGCGATAAGCGCCAGCTTCACCTCAATATAGCCATAGATGGGTAGGCGTGCCAATATGCATACTGACTTTTGTACGGTGCTGCGGGTCACGTCCGCGGTGCGTATTTTGAGCTTCTCCACGGGGATTTGGCGATAACAGGATACACCGTAAATACTTGCCGCTGGCTCGAACAGACTGGGCAGATTGAAGAATACGGTGTCCTCCATGAAATTGTGCGAGCCATCCGGTAGGGCCAAAGTGGGTAAATACTTCCAGCCGGACGGGCATTCGTTGCGACCAGTTGAGCCGGCGATTAGCGGCGGATGAGAGAACTCCACCTGGCAGCCTAGTTTGTGATGGAAGCCGACGACCAGAATGTGCAGTATAGGCGGCTTGTTCTCTGGCTCGCTGGCCATGTTTACCTTTAAACGTCACGCAAACTTTATAAAATTTTGCGACAGATGCGCCAGTCAGACAGGAACAACAACAACGAATGCTGGTGGGGAGGTGGAAACGGATGTGTTTCCTTGCTGCGTCACTGGGTCAAACAAAAGTATTAGGCAAAAATAAAACAACGCACCAAACAATAACGTAAATCACACGTACATACGTGTGTATGTGTATGTAAGATATCTTATTTCGTTGTTCTTCAAAATTTGCAAATAGAGCTGCGGGGCTATCGACAAAAGGCTGTGGTGGCTGGCCGATAAGTGATGAGTGCGATACATTTATGGTTACAATTAACCGATATTCGATTGCCAATTATCGAATGTACTTGACAACAATGTGGTTAGGCCGTTACATGTTGCCCATTTTTTGCTTAACTATATATACTCTGCATGCACATATAAAAACTAAACTAAAACAATAGACTTACGGCATTCTGAATCTGAGGCATCACAACGAGAAAACATAAAAGGGGTGTGTTACATTGAAAATTTTAAATTTAACGCGTATTTTATTAGCAATAACAGAAAATATTAACTTTGTAATCAATGAGTCATTTTTGGCGATGGGAACAAAATGGGAACGTTTTAGTCAAAGGTTCAAATATGTTGATTGTTGAAAACGTTATAAAGCAAAATTAAGTATATAGAGTTGACTCCATGTATATGTATATGCGAATTTATGGAAATATAAAGAATGAAGGAACACATAATTAAAGATAAAAATGCTTTCTTTAAATAAGTATGCAGTAAGTAATGTAAGTAGTAGGCGGAGTAGTTAAATATATTTCTGAAATGTGTAATCCGTGCTTACTTTACGCGATTTTCTATAGTTTTCTTGTTTGCTGTCTATAATTTCATTCTTAAATGTTTTATTTTTTGCTGTTTTTCATTTCGTTTAATTTGGTTGAACTTATTTTTAAATCGAACGCCGCAAGTATATATTCTAAATTTGACACACAACGAATTGTTGTTTGTTACAAAATATGTTTGCTTTTCTAAAACATCAATATAATTTATAAACACAAAAACAGAGTTTCTATTAAATATCTAACAATCTTTTGAGTACTCCTAACACAATTTAAAAGTTTTAGAATAACTGAGAATAGTGAAGTGAGATGAGTCTGAGTCACAGGCTCTCACATTTTCGCACCTTATACACACATGCTTATATACATATATGCATATGTATGCATGCCTATGTGTTTCAGTGACCGAGATTTAGAAACCTATTTTGCCTACAAAAAATAGAATATTCAAATATTTGATATCTGAACATTGCAATTCACAACTTGTTAAAGTAACATACTAATAAATATTTTAAATTACAATTTAAAGAGCTTAAAATAATATTTTCTTATTCTGTTTTAAATTTCAGGAGAATTCGACTTTGAGATATCCTTTGATCAGATTTGTATTGCCCCAACTGAAATAAAATCATTAGATTTATTATATTTCAAAATCAAAAATGTCATTATTGTATAAACATATCACACAGCAATATGCATATTAGAAATAGGCGTGGATTTTAGAGCGAGGTTCATAAACCTTAACGTTATGCAGAAAGACCCGAATATAGGAAAAGGAACAGACTTGGCTAGATAGACTCTGCTGACGATACTTAATATATATATATATATATATATATATATATATATATATATGTGTGTGTGTGTGTGTGTGTATGTGTAACGTAGAAGAGATTCCCCCCCTTTCAGACATGTTACTTATATGTGCACGACTAAATTTAATATGTGTATTGGGGGCAGATTATGTGATCTCCCATGTGTGTTGGACAAATAGAATCATAATGTGACTTGCGATTTGATATTCAAGCTGCAATAATGAAATTAAAGTTAACAAAAAGCAAACGAATGTTATCAGATCCTAAATTTTTTGCTTGGATATAGTATAGTCAAGTTTACAGGACTTTGCCTGTCTTCCTTCTATGCTATTCCTATAGGTTTGATTAAGAGCCCGGCTTTCCGAAATAAAACTAAGTTAATGTAAGTTAATAGAGCGCCTTTTGATTTTAAGATAATCAGATAAGCAAATAATCTTTTATCTTGTGCTGAACATTTCTTAGTTGTCATATGAAAAAATATAATTTACAATACAAATATGGCAAATGGGAAACATATTGTTTTGTATGTTTATGTTTAAGTTCTGTGCATCCGTTTGATTTGCAAGTAATCGCAATAAAGAGCAGCCCCCATAGATAGATATTTAAACACATTGTAGTACAACCCATATAAGCCACGCACATGCATATATATGCACGATCCTAAAATGTAGATATGTATGTGTCGAAACGAATAGAACCGAAGAAGAGCCGAGCACATCTTCGCCCACACAAGAGCCCCAAAAATAGCACCAATACCCGAAACATTGCTATTTGTTTTCCTTGATTTTGTTGATGTTGAAGATGATGCGAATTGAAATTTAGTTGAAGGCAACTAAAATATATATAACTGTATGTATATATACATATATATGTATATATGACATATATTGTTTCTGACATATGCACATACGTGCACATACTATATGCAAAACAGATTGTTGGAATATTTAGCTTGGTCTTTCTAAGTTCAAAGTTATAAATATTAGCATATGGTAAATGTACATTTACATATACAGAAACGCCCTCAATGAAATTGATATAAGAATGTATGTATGTGTGTACGTGTGAACATGTATGTGTAGCTACAGCTAAAGCCGACCAAATGGGGCTTACGTGCTTTTGAGAGCTTTTTTGTCAAATTGACATAAAAAAAAAGACATCGATTTGTAGCTAGGCTTACGATTTCCTAAAGCCCCCATTTAATGTATATGTATGTATGTGATTGTATAAGATATTGGAAATGTAAGCAAGTCAAATCATTTTGATTAGATCAAAACTAACTTTTTGATCTTAACATTCGTAATGTAATTGTAATTGCATATCTAGTAGGTCAATTCCGAGCCGACTTTCTGCTCTCCCATTTGTAGTTTTTGTTTCTTGATCTGCTGCAGGTGTGTTTTCCCATACGAAGAGCTTTTCGTAAATTGCTCAGAGTCCCGCGCCGTCTATATCCATTCGACTTGCATACATATGTATTTATAAATCTAACACCAATTTGTGTTGAGATACAGATACACATGTACGAGCAGGTCTATATTTAAGAAATAACCATATACTTTTACCCAGTGGCATGAAATGCTAAGCAAAACAAAAAACGCAAATAATGAGCACAATTGAAATGACGAGAATAATTATTCTCATTTATCATAGAGTCAAGTCCAGCGCCATGTCAACTATTTATTCATTTATATTAATTATATATTATATATGGGCACCTTACGCATTTAAAATAACTGGAGTACATTCTAAATTTAAAAAACATACTAGGCTCTTATTTCATAATTATTATTCATCAATTTTAACAAGCTGAAATCGTTCTGCTAATGAGGTTAGCTTTAACAATAACTATTAGTTAATGTATAAAGGCAAACCTCTTCAAAAATATCGATTTATATAGTTTTTCCTCTTTCTTAAAAAGAAAATAAAAATATATTTTGAGTAAAGTCAAGTAGCTACACATAATCAACTTTTCTCTTAAGGTAGTCGTAGGCAATATTATAATATTTACTTATTAATATATTTACATATTTAATATTTTATCAGCAACCTTGTTTGTTTTTTTTTTGTTCTAAATTTTTATAATATTGTCAATATATCTATGGAAATTGAAAAAAAAAAATACGTGTATTATTATATATATATATTTGTTTTATTGTTGTCTTTATTATTATTATAAATAATTAGGTTGCAACAACTTAATTTTAATAAGTAGGAGGTTCTTGTCGGGAGCTCCCGACTAAGAGATACCCTGAACCGTCTTCTTCTTACATGTCAAGTTTGGTGACTCTAGCTCATATTATTTACCAAAATTGCTCAAAAAACAGGATTTCGATATCGATTTTTAACGATTACTTGGAAACGGGGCAAGCTATCAAATATCGGAAACAAATTCGTTCTGCGCGGGCACTAGGCGGACCTACAGCCAAGTTTTAAGTCTCTAGCTCTTAAAGGTTCTGAGATCCTTGTGTTCATGCATACGGACGGACAGACAGACGGACATGGCTAGGTCGACTCAGCTGTTGATGCTGATCAAGAATATATATACGTTATGGGGTCGGAGATGCTTCCTTCTGCCTGTTACATACATTTGCACAAATACATTAAACCCTCTTTACCCATTTTTAATGAGTTCAGGGTATAAAAATGCCTGAATGTATAAAGAGTATACACCCATTCATCGGAAGATTTTACAGTCGCAACTGGCTAAGTATTTCGACAATTGCAAGACAAGCAGGGTATGCTGCTCAGGTATTAAGCAAAAATGCTGCACGAAGAAATCAAAAGAAAATCAAAAGCAGAACAATGACGAATAGATCGAACTTATAGACAGACGGACAGACGGACAGACTGAGAGACAGACAGACAGACGAACGAACGGACTAACGGCCGCTGTGCAGTAAGGCCGGCTATTTGGCAGCTAAATCCGACGTCAGCGTACATTTGTGTATGTATGTATGTGCACTCTCTATATATATATATATGTATATATATGTGATTTCTATATATAAAACTAAAATGTATTCATGATTGTCTAAAGCTGCTAAATAGTTAAGATTCGTGGGCTTTAAGGGCATGCACTGCGCTCCGCAGATGTTGCAATGTTGCAACGTTGTTTTTTTCCACATCAGAAATGCTCATGTAAAACATATTTATATGTCTATATGCATATATATACTTATATATTTGATCTAAATCTTGAAATATATTTGCACGTAGACAAACAAATGTTATTCTATGGCTGAGCTATAAACTATGCAGAGCCTGATTATATGTGTGTGTGTGTACATATATACAATACATAAGCAGCCTGAATATAATTATATATATATATATATATATATATATATATATATATATATATATATACATATATATTTAATTTAATGGGTGTGAAATTTATGTTCAACGATATTTGATTCCAAAAACAACTCAAACGCCAACGCATAGATGCGCTATATGCCAGGCTATATTCGCTCTATATATACATGCTTGATCTGGTTATAAGCATATATACACTCTCTATACATATATATATCTACATAGCACATAGCCAATTGGAAGTATTCGTTTTGGAAATCTCTTGATTTCTCTGCGTGTGTGTGTGTGTGTGTGTGCGTTTTGTTTATTCAACAAGTTTATGTTTCAGTCGCAAGAAGGCGACGCGTCGGGCGGATGTAGGCGGCGGCGGTGGCGGTGGCGGCAGCGGCAGAGGCAGCGGCCCACCTGAATTTGTTACTGCTACCAGGCTGGCATAGAGACACACACACACATACACACAACACGCACGCTGGCACCGCCGCCGCCCACGCATTGCCGCCGAGTCCCCGGTCCATGCAATAGCTATGCGCTCCTGCGCCATGGTTGCCAAGCATTTTGTGGCTCGATTGCGTAGTCTTTGTCGTTGTGTTGGTGTCCGCCTCTGTACTCCGCGCATCGCCACTTGTTGGCCATCGTTGGGGATCGCCAGCGCACCGGCATATAGCGCGCCTTTTCACGCCCGTTCGTTTAATAGAGTCTGCCAATATTTATATACGCGTACGTGTGTGTGTGTGTGTAAAGACCTTTGTCGTCTCGCTGTATGTGTGTACATAGCGCGCATGCATTGGTAGTGGTGGGAAATGCTTTTCATTTTCCGCAAGCTGAAAAAAATTCTTTAACATAACGTGTAGCATCGCTTTGGATCGTCAGTCTGTTTAGTCGAACCGCAGCATTCGCTCCTACGACGTCAGCTGCTCGGACTTTAGTTGAGAGTTCAATTTGTTTCTTTTTCCCTAAGTAAGTTGGCCAAGTGTGTTGGCCACAAAACTAAAAAAAAATTACAAAGTTATCGAACAAGCCAAAAACTTATGAAAAATCTCTATCAAAATTGAACATAAATCCTTGCGAGTTGAACTTATAAAGAAAACGTCTAAGAAATTAATTGAAAAAAAAAAAACAGATTGCAAACAAATGCATAAAGATTGAAGAAGCAGATCTTATATAATCCTGTGTGCGCATATGCTTGAAAATTCAATTTTTTTTTATTTTTTTAATACAATTTTTTTCCAAGTGACAAGGCACAGTAACAATTCACGTACGCAGTGTGTAAAACAATTTAAAATGCGAAGAAAAAAACAGACATGATATTCAAATTGAATTTTGAATATCAAACAATTTAATTTTTTTTTTTCTGTTCTATATATTTTTTGTAAATTTTTTTTGTTCAATGCCTGGCAAAGACTATAAATAATTGCCCTAGGGCTTATAACAACAAGAACAACGACAACAAAAACGAATATACAAATGCAACAACTATAACAGCAGCAACAGCAACAGCCAGCAGCAACAGCCAGCAGCAACAGCAACAGCAACAGCAACAACACAAGCAGCTACAACAACAGAACAGCGACAACAACAACAAGCAGGAATACGAACAATTTCGAAAGATCTCAGAATGAGAGCGCTTTGAGAGCCAAGTGTTATATGATCTCGCAGATATAAAGCCAAAGAATTCCTTCTTTTCTGTATTTTCCTTTTGTATTTTTGCGTTCTGAAAATTTTAAAAATAAGCTCTGCGCTATTGCCTGTATATGTGCCTGTGCGTGCGTGTGTGTGTGTGTGTGTGATGTGTGTGTGTATGTGTGCGTGCGTGTGTGCCTGGCAGTGTATGTTTTTACCTTGGCAAAATGGCCAACACAGATACTCACGTACACAGAGACAGCGTTGTCCCGTCCAAAGTGCGCAGGCGTCTCTAGACAGCACGAGTTGGCCAAGCACACACACACCCGCACACCCACACCCACACACACATACACATAGTCCCAAACACACATAGACAGATCTAGCTAGATACACACATATATAAATATATACACACACTTATGCTCTCGCACTGATATCTGACAAATCCAAATCGGCGCTGGAAAATTTCTATATTTAGTGCACACAGCACAGCACAGAAACGTAATTTTCTATTTTTCACCCAGTAGATTGCTCTGCTCTAGTTTCAACATATTTTCAATATGCTGCAAAAAGATTGAAGCAATGAATTAAAAAAACGCAAGAGATGTTAAATTTATAGTCAAAATAAGGCACGAATTAAAACTGTAAAGACAGCTTTAGATATATTTAGACCTAGCTAAGCAGCTCTTAGTTTGTATATACATATATATACGAAATACTTGTCCCAAAAAGAAAGAATTCCAAATAGCGTAAAAGTTTAACTAATCCTTATATTATTATCACCAAAAGACGCTAAGACCTATTATAGTTTGTCATGTTAAGTATACGCACTGGCTGCACATGCTGTCAGAAAAATCAGTTAAAATAATTTTCGCATTTTCAAACACATGTGTGTACATTTATTTTTACATGCAGCCATATTTTTGTGACCCGATTTTATAGCACGAAAAATGCATAAATATATATACATATATATAAATTTTGTAATTATGAAATCGTAGACAGACTCTCACACACGCACACACACCTACATAGCATTGCATTCTTCTGTCGAGCATTTTGACAATTGCATTCAACTTTTTGACATTTGGCTGTCAGTCAGAGTTTAGCTTAGTTTTATTTATCTTGTGTCTTGTCTGGGAGTTTTGCAGTTTGCTTTTGATTTAGTGCCAAGGTAAAAATCGGAACGTTTCCCGATCGAAAGTAATCGTAAAAGCTCTTCAAGCGCTTCGTATAGTTGCGGGTCGTCGTAAGAGAAATTCAATACGCGCCGTCTATTTTTATCGGAAAGCCAAAGCATTTCACACAAAACTCAACACAAAAATTAAGCAAAATAAGATACACGTATACACACACGCACACATATATACAGTATATATAAACATATATAAATATATATATATATGTATGTATATATATGAGCATAGACAGAGGCAGCTAGAGGCAGCAGCAGAAAGAGTATATAAAATTAAATAACCGAATTTTGTAAGAGGCGCACAAATTATGATCTGATACAATATTGTCGCCGGCTATATAAAAATAAAGATGGCTACATATGTGAGTGTGTGTGTGTCTTATGACAGCATGCAGGCATAGATATATCATAGATATACATACATATAATGTATACATATGCAGATACAGACACAGATACTGCCCCTGTCTAAATATAGAGCGATATCAAGGCGAAAACAACAATGACAACAACAACAACACAACAACAATATGAGGAGGCTGTGGCTATTTTGGTTTTAGCCAATGTTGTTGCTGCTGCTGCTGGCGTTCCTGCAATTGACAATTAGCAGTAAGCAGTAAGCAGTAGGCAGGACGAGCAGTGAACAGTAACAGTGCATAGTAACAGTGAACTGTGAACCGTGAACTGTGAACTGTGACAACAGCAATCGTAACAATAACATTATGAGTGAGATGTGTGAGCCGTAATTAATCAATGTGTTTTCCCTCTTGCCTTTTTAGGTTTTTTCAATCCTAAACCGTAACCATGTCCGACGATGAGGAATACACGTAAGTACATATCCTGGGCAGGCAATATCAGGCATATTAAGTATGCGCCACGTGCGCCGCGGCACGTTTATTATTTATTATTTAATCAAACAACAGTTGAGATCAGTCCAGTAGTAAGTTAAAGTGTGTCTCTTGGTATAACTGCGTATTTAAATTAATGATGACAGTTTGTACTAAGGATATCCGATATCGAAAGCCAATAACTAATTATTAAACCTTTAAACTTGGGCACTTACAGATCATTAGATTTGATATGTATATATTGTTAGTTTTAAATTAAATTAATATTTGATTAACTTCAACACACATGCACAGTTTTTGTAGTTGTGTGCGTGTGCGTGTGCGTGTGTTTGTTTTAAAATACACTGGGATTTTGAGTTTTTTATGGCACATGTTTGATTTGTATTCCTTTTACACAATTTCTACTTTCATCACACTCCCCCCACTTTGGACCCAACCACCAACCCATCCACGTACAACAATACACCACATGAAAATATGATATGATTTATGTATGCCGGCAACTCCGGGACTCTGTGAACCATAATACCCAATCCCAAATGTTTTAATCAATCAACTGCTAATGTTGTCGTTTCGTTTCTCTCGAAATCAATAACAAACAACTTGACAACAACAACAACTCGAACAACTCGAACAACTATCTTGCATACACACCAACCAATTTGATCCAATCTATCAATCAAATCGAACCAAAATGCACCTGTGATATTGTTTTTTGCACAAAACCATACACATCGTTTAATTACGAACACGCCAGCAGTTCCGAAGAGGAGGAGGTTGTCGAGGAGACCAGAGAGGAGACGTAAGTAGTTTTTGTGGCCAAACTGAGCAGCTAAAACTCGATTGGTGTTCTTTTCTTTTGTTACTTTTTTTAACAATTATGATTTGAATTTAATTTTATACCTAAAATAATTTCTATATGTGTGTATTTTACATATTTGAATTTGTATTTGTATACGTCCTTGTATTTGTGTTTGTTATGCAATGAAAACAAACAAAAAAACAAAATTTGAGAAAGTCAATGTGCAAATGCCCAAAATATCCCACGCAACATTTCTGTTTTGTGTACTTGTCTGTAGTTAATTAACTTTTTATTTCATTTCTTATTTATTATTTTACATTTTATTTCTTTCTTATTTTTCGTTTTTGTTTTCTGTGTTGTTGTACTCGTACTTATATCTTGTCCTATATATATATATATTTATATATATATACATATACATCAATTATTAATTGAACAATCTGAACAAAACTTTTGTACAAAATGTACTAACTCATACATACATATCCACACAAGCAATGAAATCATATTTTAGAAACCAAACAATTACAAAAATAATAACACATCCACATTATTTCCCGAACCGCACCCAAAACATATCTGAGTAAATTCCAAATTCCAAACAAGCAAATTGGCAAACGTTATGTACATATTTAAAGCTGTCTTTATGTGTATCCCAGCTATACTATTGCCTACCCCGCCAACACCCCGCCCACCCAGTCAAAATTCAGTAAACATTTAAATATATATTCACACATATATATATATATGTATATATATGTATATGTATATGTATTGTATTCGTATTTGTAATCGTAGCCGTAACATGTCTTTCCCTCTCTTCCAAAATTTGAAAAATGAATAAAACCATTCGAAATTTCTGAGAAAAAATAATAAAAAAAAACGCAAAAGTAAATTTCGCCTATCGCTGGCCTGGCTTCTTGTTCAACCAATTAAGAATTTAAGACATGAATTTTAAATCACATTTGTTTTTCTCTCTCTTTCTCCCCGTTTCTCTATTTCTCTTTCTTATTACAGGAAGTAAGTAATTGCGTTACCAAATAATATTCCTACTTGTTTAAAGTACCGATAACGAAACGAATGTGTAGGAAAATAATGTGTAGCCTGAGATTTCAGAGCGGCTCGGTTGCAGCCAATATCTAGATCAGAGATCAAGCTTAACGGTGTTATCAGTTACTCCAAAACAATATTGTATATACTTATATAAGGAACTTTTGAGAAATATGAACTTATCGCAGCTGCTGCAGTTGAAAGCATTGTGAATTCTGAAAAGTGTTTTGTGTTTGTATAGGGTTTATAAAAATAAACATAATATCAAGTTAAAGAGGAATGGAAATGTGCACAGCCCACAAAGAGAAACCGGAATGTTCGCAAACCAAAATTCGCCCAGTCAAAATTTTGTTAAATTCGTTGCTCGAATTTCATTTCCAACAACAAAACCGTCCAACAAAATAAAACCTTTTCATTGATTTTGTACAAAGCACAGCAAAACTTATTTTTCGATCATTCAAGACCAGCACCAGTTCCAGTTCCAGTTCCAGTTCCAGTTCAAGTTCCAGTTCAAGTTTTAGTTTTGAGTTTTGAACAATTGTATAAATAGCTTACAGTTCGTTGCTTGGAATTTAGTTTTAGAATTTACAATTTACAACATGCCAGAAAACAACAACAACAAAAACAACAACAAAAACAACAACAAACAACAAATATGTACTTACTTTTAATTTATTGTTTTTAAACTATTTTCGTTTTGTTGCAACAACAATAATTGTTTTCTATAATTTGTTTTAAACAAAAATGTTTTTCTCTTTCTTTTCAACGATTTTTTTGTTTGTACCATTTACAAAAAAAAAAAAAAACTATAAATATTTTTGTCAATCTATAAATAAAAAAAAAAAAACGAACCAATTTTTGAAACACAAAACCACCAAATATATCAAAACCACCTCCATGTTTGCCTCACGTATAGAAAACCACCTCAGACACCAGCCGAGTAAGTTTATGCCATACGAAATGTGTACAAAAATGATATGTAAAGTCTAACACATACTAAATTCTTAGTGATATCTTAAGCTGACACCATTTTCGAATACTTATTATTATTAGTTTATGTATATATGTTAACTATATTGCCTGCTAAACGAATACTCACTAAACTCACCATCGTTGCAATCAAGTCGACCTCTGTAGTATGCACAACTCCCCACACATGTTTACTAGACCTAATGATAGGTTATGTACGGCTGTATATAGATTACTCATCCAATCAATAGTGCAATTTATATTTATATCTCACATTTTTGGTGTGTTCTTGCATTACTTTTTATCTAGTATAGTCTAGAAGCTGCCCAGATCGGGCTCTGGGTCTGCCCTGTAGCTGATATTACTAACAATTTTGTAGATCTAATGCTTGTTGAGATGGTCACTAATAGTTAAGTTCTTAACCAGTCCATAAATATTAAAATATATATATATATATATAATTTACTATGTAGTTATGCACATATTTACACTAGTGAAGCGGATATTAAACATTTAAAAAATTACAAATAATACTCGTAATATTTAGTAATCAACAAGAGTTCAAAGCCAATTTGACATAATTGTAATTAATTTTAGGATTAAATAGTTTTAGTCGTACCCTACGTACAGCTTAGTTAGTTTAGCCAGCTAAACGATTTGTATATATTTAAGGCAATTACTAATTGTTTGTCCTGTTTGATGTGCTGTGCAGAGGTGAGGGCGATCCAGAGTTCATCAAGCGTCAGGACCAGAAGCGCTCCGATCTCGATGAACAGCTGAAAGAATACATCAGCGAATGGCGCAAACAGAGAGCCAAGGAGGAGGATGAGCTGAAGAAACTGAAGGAGAAGCAGGCCAAGCGCAAGATCTCGCGTGCCGAGGAGGAGCAAAAGATGGCCCAGCGCAAGAAGGAGGAGGAAGAGCGTCGCGTCCGCGAGGCTGAAGAGAAGAAGCAGCGCGAAATTGAAGAGAAGCGCATGCGTCTCGAGGAAGCCGAAAAGAAGCGTCAAGCCATGTTGCAGGCCATGAAGGACAAGGACAAGAAGGGACCCAACTTCACCATTGCCAAGAAGGAGACAGGCGTGGTAATTATATGAAATTCCATAAATGCAGCCTACTGATACACTTCCCCAAACCATTCTCGTATTTTGTCGTTCCAACCTCTACGTTCTTGTATATTTCGTAATTTTTTTTTCCGATTCGTATCCGTTCGTTGCCATTTCAATTATTTAATCTCATTTTACACACAAACCCACACACACCACAATTTTGCTAATCTTTCATTTGCAATACATGTCTTTTACTCTAAACCGTACCTGTTCCACACGTACCACCGTAACCTGCAACCCCCAAACCACAAATTGTTGTTGTTGTTGTTAAAAAAAAAAACGAAAAAACATACAAAAAAACACACACACACACATCCAAAAAAAAACAAAACACACAACGAAATGTGTCAATTATAAATGGAAAAAAAATCGAAAATTGCACGCATATAGTTGGGACTGTCGTCCGCCGCCATGGAACGTAACAAGACTAAGGAACAATTGGAGGAGGAGAAGAAGATCTCGTTGTCGTTCCGCATTAAGCCCCTCGCTATCGAAGGCTTAGGCGAGCAGAAGCTGCGTGAGAAGGCCCAGGAACTGTGGGAGCTCATCGTCAAATTGGAAACTGAGAAGTATGACTTGGAAGAAAGGCAGAAACGTCAGGACTACGATGTGAGTATACAGATACAGTTGTACACTTGTACAGTGGCTTCAATAAAATGACGACCGCTTGCAGTTGAAAGAGCTGAAGGAAAGACAGAAGCAACAGCTCAGGCACAAAGCCTTGAAGAAGGGTCTCGACCCAGAAGCTTTGACTGGCAAATACCCGGTAAGAACTGAACCCCTTGTCCTCATACTGTTCTATTTTGACAGCAAATCTCATTTGATTACAGCCCAAGATTCAAGTCGCCTCCAAATATGAGAGACGTGTGGATACCCGCTCATATGACGACAAGAAGAAGCTCTTCGAGGGTGTAAGTATTCGGGTTGCCAGGGCTGACACTTTGGTTAGCCGCGGGTTGTTCTAAGAAACTTTAGCAAAACAACGGGTTGTTGTTTCTTTGTACTTTTCTCTATATATCACCTATATAGGGCTATAATACGGTGTATGCGGAAAACTTAGAAAAAACATGGCAGGAGAAACAGGAAAGGTTTACTCAGCGCACAAAATGTAAGCGCGTACAATTTATACATTTTGGAGACTCTCTTCAAACTCATTGTCTACGTATAATATGTCTACTCGTATATTATGTCTATGTCTTTTGTACTATTCTGTACTATTCGTACCACCTGCATACATACTATGTTCAATGTATACAAAGGCACCGCCAAAGTGTCCAAAATCTTATCCATTGTGTCAGCAATTCAACCATATTTTGCTGCCAGGCAGTCAGTCAGTCAGACGGTCAGTCAGACGGTCAGTACGAAAAGTTAACGTATTTGTATATTAGATTTGTTGGGGGACCAATTTACAATATTCGTAGCTAACGATAACACACTTAACGTCTATTCTCTTTTATTTCTTTCTATGTTCTGTATACTATATTTTATAAATGTCAACTGTATTTGCGTGTTTCGTACTATTTCGTCACATTCGCATAAACTAAAACAAACCAAAATTATAATAATTACACACAAACGCACACACACTTTGGGACACAGGGCTGGGATGAGATCACCAAGGATGTAAACGAGAAGATCTGGAACGAGAAGAAGGAACAATACACCGGCCGCCAAAAATGTATGTACTCCAATTGCCTAGCTTCACACCTGGCACTGTACTATAGTCTGGTAGCACATCATGGTACTGGTGGTTACTCAAATTGTAACTTTGACCGTACCGCAGGGAAAACAACAACGGGCGACAACAGAAAAACACTATTTTTTAACAGTCATCATTTTGTTCATTGTCGTGCCATGTTTTCCATGTCCAAATTGTGATATATGAATGTTTTTTGCAAACGTTAAGTTTTGGTATGCTAATGTTGAACTTTTCTACCCGATCCAATATAGCCAAACTGCCAAAGTGGTTCGGAGAACGACCAGGCAAGAAGGCCGGTGAGCCCGAGACACCCGAGGGCGAGGAGGATGCCAAGGCCGATGAGGACATCGTCGAAGATGAAGATGAGGTCGAGGAGGAGGTCGTCGAGGAGGAAGACGAGGAGGCCGAGGAAGATGAGGAAGAAGAGGAGGAGGAAGAGGAGGAAGAGGAAGAGGAGGAAGAAGAGGAAGAGGAAGAAGAGGAGGAAGAAGAATAAATAAATAAATAAATTTTTTCGTAAAACTACATTTAAACAAAACCAAACAAGAAAAACCAAAGCCAACAATTTTAATAAAAGTAAAAGAATGAACTAAATAGTTATTATTAGCTTATTCAAAATACTCAAGAAGAAGCAAACATGAAAACTACCACATTTTTTTATTGAACAAGAAATGTACATTTCTTCCAAATAAAACATCAACAACACCAATTGAAAAAACCTAAATTACAAAACAACAACAAAAACAAGAAATTAAAGTGTTATACCATCATATCTATGCACAATTTATTTTGTTTGTGTGTGTGTATGCTGTAACACTAGTGCGGGTCGACAATAGATGATCTTCAGTTAATCTCTGGGCTGCCTCTACAGGTATTGGGTTATCTTTGGCAAAAGAGTAAAGCACCGACCATGATTGCAATATACTTATTTGTTTGTCGCTTGGATCGAGCCTGTGAGCAATCCCGCATTAACTTCGTTATTCAGGAGCCTTATGGACCAGCTCTCAAAAGCTGTTGACTCTATGTATGCGAGAAGGTTTTCTTTATCGTACAGTATGGGCTTTGCTTTTAGCTCGGATATATTCAGTTGAAACTAGCTTGGTTCGTTTACAGTAATTTTAAGCTTGCAATTAATATATGAAGTAAGTTTTTATGTAGTCGGTCGAAGAGTCGCGATACGTACGAGTCAAAAATGGTTTTAATTGCGCAAAGCTGACTAGCTCATATCGCATAGCAGTAACAGGCTTGTGGCCCTTGTCATTTTTATGTACATTTATGTTTAGGTCGATAATTGTGATCTCTATGAGTTCAATAGGCTATATCATTCAAACATCTAAATCGAGATATTTACATTTTGAAATCAAAATTGTCATTTGGAATCGATCTCACTTTTACAAAAATTTAGATGTAATTTTTAGAATTGCCAATCGAGAGTTGCAATCAGAAAGATATTCGAAAATCTGACCATTAGTGCAGGAGATACTCAAATTTAAAACCAAAAATTTTGATTTCAGAATTCGATCAAATTTTACAAAAACCTATATTGTGACCACTTCTTGTTTTTGCAACTAATTTGCCGACTCTACTCAACAGCCACGCCAGCCTAAAAAAAAACATAGTTCCCTCGGTAGGGTTCGAACTCGCAATAGATAATATGTCGCCGCTTCTACCCAACAGCCACACCAATTATTTATTCTTAATGAGTGAAAAACGAATTCAAATAGCAGCACAGAAAACAATACAATCGCAATTGCAATGCTGTGTTGATAGAAGCAGACGCGCATAATTGCGTGTGTGTACATGTATACAGAAATTCTTAGAATTTGCGGTAGCTGCCGCAATCACGTGGAAAACCAAAACACATTTTCTTTTGTTTTTCTTAATCTATCTTGATGAAATTTTTAGCAGTACATCTTATTGTACTATAAAATATTCGTGTATTCTCACATTACATTTAAATTGTGAATTTTTATCGATTGCTTGGAAACGGAGCAAGTTACCTACAGCTAAAATGTCAAGGCTCTAGCTTTTATAGGTTCTGAGATCCTTGCGTTCAAACATACGGTCAGACGTACGGATAGACAGACGGACATGACTAGATCGACACGGCTGTTGACGCTGATCAAGAATATATATACTTTATGGTATTACATACATTTGCAAAAAAAACATACCCTTTTTTACCATTTTCAATGGGTTCAGGGTATACAAATTAAATTTTTGAATGCCAATCAAGAGTTGTGATCCGTACGAGTACAGAAAGCTATGCCATACGAAAATTTGACAATTATTGCAGCATATATATTTAAATTTGAAAGCTACACACTTAAATTTCAAAATAGATCCAATTTTTGCCGTTTTTCTTAAATTTGTTCAACATTTAATTTGGAATGTTTGAATACCAATCGAATATCGAAGTCCGCACAAACATAAAAAAAATATATCTTTCAAACAGTAAAGATATTCTTAATGGCAATAACTATCCTGAATATATAAATCTCGTCAGTATTTGGGCAATTTAATTGTGCATTCATTTTGGATTGTAACTTTTATTTAATATATTTATTTATTTTATTTTTTTAATTTTTAGAATATATTTAATATATTTTTAATTTGTGTTTTTTTCTTTTTATCGTCATTAATAAATATTGTACAATTTGCTTAAGTTTATATTATTTTGCAATGTGTGTATATTTGTTTATTGAAAAACACGATACTCTGATTTGATGACAGTTTTCTGGCATTCTTAAGTAGTATGCATTCATTCGTTTTCGTTGGATCTTGCAGCGTGTGCACGCAAACAGCTTAGATATAATTTTGGTAAACATATTATAAATTTGCTAAACATTCATTTGTATGTATCTATGTATGTATTTTGTTTAAGTATCTTTGAGCTTTGATTGTCTGTCAGCTGCAAGCACGCTGCTCCTCCCTCCTCACACACTGTTGCAAGTTGCGCATATTTTAATGACATTCACTTATATACAAGTACAGACATAGTCGTATTTATCTTATGCTAGGGTCTATTTCATATCTGCAGCAACTGCCAATTAATAATGTTAGGGTAAATATTTAAAACATAATTTCCCCAAAAAGCTAATAAAAATAGATTACATTCACATTCACAATTAGTTTACACACATACACTAATATATATTTGAATAGTACTTATAAACTTTGCTAAACTCTTAAAGCATACGTATTCATATGCGTGTATGCCACGAGAGTGAGGCAGACAGCGATATTTGACAATAGGTTAAGCATATGATGTAAAAAATTCTGCTGTACTCTTACATTTTTTTTTTTTTTTGGTATGTGTTTTGCAAATTTATTTTCATTTATTGTCAGCAATTCTTTTTTTCTTCTTTTTTTTTAGCAATGCGCAAAAACAATTTAAAAGAAAAAAGAAAACAAAAAAAGTTCGGACTAAAGCTAACAGTAAGTACATGCTTTCTTTCCCTTTCACACACACACACGCATACACCACGCACACGCATGGGGACGGACAGTAGTGCAATAAATGTGAGCGTGTGTGTGTGTGTGCGCGCTACACTGCCTGTTAAAATGAAACATTCGCCAGATATTATCTAAAGTAAGCCTTATAACACCAACACCAACAGATTTTAAGCCTAGGTGCGTTATTTATTCCTGTTTTATACTACTTATACGATCTCTTTTTATATGTCACACATATGCACGCACACAAGTTTTAAACTATTACACAACTTTAATTAACTTTAGACATTTATATGTATGTGTATAAGTTTGTATGTGTATACATAACAAATATACATATACTAGATGTATAACATATATATATATATATATATATATATATATATATATGTGTATATGTTTATACATTCAGTCAATTTATTGCAACAAAATGTTTTAAAAAAAAATTCTACGCTATGCTTTAACATTTTCAAGATAAACTTTTATTTATAATTTTGTATAAACCCATTCACGCACGTCTGTAAATGTGTTTGAAATATCGTTATTAAAAGCTCTTTAAGTTTTAGTTTTCTTTTTTGTAAGTTTTATCAACATTATAAACATGTCATTAGTTTAAAAACCTGTACTAAAAAAAGCTGAGCTTGTGTATATGAAGAAAATTTATAAAAAAAAAACTCTTTTAATATACTTTGAGCACTTAGTTGTGAGTCCCAGCTCTGAAGGGCGAGACATGTTAAAAGCTTGAGATTCAGAATTTGATGAAGCACTCAAACTCGAGTTGAATAAGATGTGTAAAAAGATTCTCATAATTATATTAAAAACCAGAGCTTGTATTTTATGCACACTGTGCAAAATTAAATTACAATTATGACTTACAGTTTGAAAAAAAAAAAAAAAAAAAAAAAACAGGAGCATCAAACGATATTAAATGGACACAAGTCTCGAAAATCGTTTATAAAAAACCTTTCAAAATGGCCAAAGGTTGTATAAAAATTATATATATATATATGTAAATGTACAATTTACTCGTTATAACAATAGTGTGGGGATAGTACTTAAGAGGAGCTTAGCAGTGAGCGCCCTGCAACAATTTTTATTTTTTATTAATTATTATGTTGTTTTTTGGTGGTATATGCTAATCATCTTTAACTTATGTGTACATCAATAATATATGTATATGTATAAATTTAAGTGTATATTGTGTATTGTATGCGGCAATTGTGTCTTTAAAGTTTCTTTTTTTTTTTTTTTTAATAGTTTCTTCTGACAACTCACACAACAGTTGAAAGCAAATATATATATATAGCACATATATAACAAATGCATATGCGTGTATATATAACTATATATATAAACATACATACATCTACGTATTTATATGGAAATGATGCACATACATGTGCTTACACTCTTGACAATACAATTTGAAATTGGTTTGCTAACATTTGATGGTTGTCTGTTGTTGTTGCTGCTGTCATTTTGCCGTGTGTCGTCTCAATGTTTGCCGCGCGGTAACCTTATGGGTATATGCGGATATCATGTGTCTTCCAGTGCACCGACATATTGCTTGCCATTGTTGTTGTTGTTGTTGTTGTAGTTTGACGGCAGCTGCTTTATCGTGATGACATCCTTTGGCTTTTGTTTTTGTTGTTGATGCCGGTGCTGCAGCAGCTGTGACTCTTCCTGCTCCTGCTCCTGGTCAGCCTGCTGATGATGCTGCTGCTGTTGCTGCTGCTGCTGTTGTTGCTCTGGTATTATTTTATTAATATTAAACATGTTATTGTTGTTGACATTACTGTGGCTATTGTTGTTCTCAATGGTATTATCCTCATTATTATTATTATTGTTTATATTGTTGTTGTTGTTGTTGCTGTTGATGTTGTTATCATCTGATTTGGGTTCCATCATAATCACTTGCTTCGCTTTACTTTCCCATAACATTCGGTTGGCTTTTAGCTACATGGAAAACATTACATAAAATATAAACACGAATGAGTTATATAGACAAATACTGTAGGTACGCATATTTTAGCCAACATTGTTATATTTGATATCATAAAAATACATCCTCCATATGCGCATGCATAATTCGAACGTTTGCAAAATAGTAGTTGTTGCTTGTATTATTTATAAGCTGTCATTTATTGGTTGTTGCTGCTGTTATCGTTCAGGTTGTTGTTGCTGTCGTTATTTTTGTGCTGTGCACATTAACCGATGCATTGTAATGCCAAAGCCCGCTTAGCCCCACAACAAACACCCACTCCACAGCCGCAACACGTATGCAAATAGCTGGCACTTTTAGTGTAAATGCGACGCCTAAATTGCTAAAATTTTGGCATAATTATGTATACGCTTAGCGCAAGGCGCGGCAACATGAAATGATTATGCAACTTGCAACATCTCGAACATCACGACGAGTCCCGACTTTGATATTATAATTTGGCATAGAAATCTAGTGGCAGATGACGGCAGGTAGCTTCCCTAAAAGCGGATGCCCTTAAAGCCTCATTAAACAAATGCTTATCATCCATATCTAAAATACCATTTATACAGTTCCAAATGTTAATTGAGCATGACTAGCACGTTCAGACTTTGACGCTCTGAATCATTGCTTTCATTAAATATGCTAGTTTAATTAATTTGTAATTTAATTTTTAACTTTAGCACGAAATTAATATGCTAACAACTTTTGATAACATTGCCAGCAAATCCTCCCATTCACTCATGCATGGCGGCAAAAGGCAAATTATTTCTGATATTTGCAATTAACATAAATTACGCGCATAAAATATAATTGGTGGCCTCTCAATTGATTATAATTGCAGTTGACGTCACAGCAGATCGACAAATCGACAAACTGGCATGTGGGTGTCGGTGTGCGTGGTGTGCCTGGATGTGTATGTGTGTGGTTGGCACACCAGTCAAATAGCTTAAGTGGGGTGGTGGCATGCAATCCAGGACTTTTTGTACTCGGTTTTCTGTTACTGGCATTTCAATTGATAGCAAATGTGTATGCACATATTCATATCTATATACTTATATACATATGCATATACAGGTATGTATAGGTATGTACAGGTATATGTCTGTTGCTTAAATTGCCATTTATGGCGCGCTGCCGTACATGCAACCACCACCGATTTTAACTGTGAAAATACAGAAATTGGAGTTGTGACAGTCGAGCTGCTACATGACAGCATCGAAAAAATCAAAGCTGCAGTCGAATGGATTCGAACCGCGAGCTACACCGCATGCAACACCGGCAACACCTGCAGCTGACAGCCAACCAACCGTCCGACCGTAAGAGGCAACTCATGCAGCAGCAGCAGCAACATCAGCTGTTTGTCAGTTGCTTGCAAATTTGTAATTTATGAGGAGTCCTCGAGCGAATGTCGACCGGTTGCCAGTTGTCAAGCCAGCAAGGGTGTCGGAGTCGCAATCAAGCGGCCTGCAAGAGGATGCGGCAGCCACAGTACACCTCACAATACTTGACTCGACTCGACACGACTGAGCGCTGAGCTGCTCTAATTAATTAGCCGCTAATTAAACGCGCCCGTGGCGTAAGCTGCTGCGCGGTACTCCACTCAACAGGATGTGCAATGCGCGGCAGTTATTAGCTCTAGTTGCCTGTTGCCTGTTGCCACACACTCACACAGCCGGGCGGCAGCAGTTGCATGTAATATATTATTTGGCTCATAATGAAAAACCCTTCTCACAGCCTCTAAGCTCAGCAACTACTTTATAAGCCCTGCAACTATGTAGTATGCAGCTCATGTGCATATTAATATGCTTTATATTATAAGCTATATTTATATATACCAACCATGTATAGTTGTGGTTATATATTTGTTTTATGAACAGCTGCGGCATTCAGTCTACCAAATTAGATACATACAAAAAAAAAAATGAAATAAAAATGGAAACCACTTTGCAACAGGCGGCAAATGAATGCAAACAATCTGAACTATGTTTGTTTATGGCATATATGCTGACTAAACGTGCCCTAAAGTTATGTATCTGAAAATCAATGGGTAGCCGAACGTCAATATTATCATGCTTATCGATGTGACTGTGCACAGGCTGAGTGCTTGCGTGTGTATGTGTGTGTGTGTGCATGTGTGCGTGTGTATGTGTGTGTGTGTGCATGTGTGCGTGTGTGTGTTGTGCCCCCAGGAAGCAGAGCTTCAAAAACAACTGCAACAACAATGGCGACAATAGCAGCAACGCATGTTAAAGTGGCTGGAATAAATAAAAACTCAAAAAAAAAGAAAGAATAATAATAACACAAGTGCAAAAAGGCTAGTGCAAGAAACAAACAAACAAACAATGAAACGAACAAAACATAAATATACAAAATCAAGTGTAACAAGTACAAATGCACGCATCGAGTTGACCAGACTGGCAGATACCTTGCACCCAGCTACAAAGTGCGCTTTCTATTGAATTTAATGATAGGAAAAGCTTGAGTCGCGCTTAGTATACCCTGCACTCGAGACTGGAGATAAACTTTTACATTATGCAATAATTGAGGCAAATTTTTATTAATATTAATAGTACTCAATAAAAAAAAAAAAAAACAATTTAAATTGCATGCCGGGTAAGTGCACATTAAAAAAATATAATAATTAGTAAGTGCGGACAATGAATATTAAACTTTATTTTAAGCTCTTACTGTCTCTCAAGATCCGACAGACAAAGGGTTAGTTAGGCGCAGCATTTGCCGCTGATCAAGAACAAGCTTGAGCTTCATATAAACTTTCTCTTCAAGCTACCCGCTTTAGCTATTTGTATGGTTACAGAGTATTTTGCAAAAGAAAAGGAAAGCAAAAAATAAAATGGTATCTGCGAATATGGCCAACAATGCTGAAATGGTTGCCACAAAGCAAAAGTGCAAAATATGGCAATGACAGAAGCCAACAGGAACGACAACGACGCCAACTACAACTGTGGCAGCAGAGCCGAGCACACAAAAAGGACAATGAAGATGGCAACAGAGAATGTTAACTGGGACGACAACAAAAAGGATGGCCGCCATGTTGAATGCTTTGGGGGATATCCGGTTCGGGCATGGCTTATGGGAAATGAAGGTATGAAGGGTATGGGCACGGGAATGGAAATGGAATTGGGTAATGGCTGATGTTGTAGCCTTTGTGTGTGCATTGCGCCTGACCGATTGACTAAACGTCAGCCCAACTGACGCCCTGTCTGTCTGTTGGGCCATCTGCTCGCTTGGCTGTCTGCCTGTCTGATTGTTTGTTGCACATACCTTAGATGTATTGTCCTGCACCCATGCATCTGGCTTACCGTAGTCTGGCGGATTCGCATACGGATCGTAACCGAGCACGGAGAGCATGGGCGCAATGTCAGCCATGTCGCGCACCACATCGCCGGGTATATGGCCCACCCACTTGGACAGCGCCTCAAGATTGACCGGCTTGATGACCTGGTCCGATGACCGCTCCACTCTGCGTACACGAACGCGGTGGCAGGAGCAAAATGAAAGGGCACAGTGCAATTAGTTGATGTTGCAAGCCAGCTGCTGCATGGCATTACTCACTTGGACAGCGGCACACCGTTGGGCTTATTGATAAACTGCTCATGATGCAGCACCGCCTCGTTCCATGGCACATCCAAGAACTTTAAGATATTCCGCATCCACTCCTCCGGATGTAGCACCAGCTGCTCATAGTAAACCTGTAAAACAAATAATATATAAATTTGAGTTTCCAGTTGCCAGTTATATATTATAATTATATGTGCCAAACATGAATTCACATTAAATTATCTAATAATATACTTAGTACTAAAACTAATGTATACTTAACTGTAATTGTGACCACTTATATAATGGTCAAGCTGACATCGATTGTAATTAAAAAAAAAAAGCAAATGAAACGGAATTATATAAAAAATTGCTGACCTAACTATGCGCATTTACTAGGATAATATCTATTACTTTACGTCATCAGCAATGATACCCAACTGACTTTTCTTGTGCTATTTAATAATCTAAGTCAGAATTGTGCTTATGTAATTGTGTCCACATATATAATTGCTTATGTAATTAAATAAGGAAATATGAATTTATCTGAGCACGTTGCCCAGCCATGTGCCGTGTGTCCAGTTGGCACCTGGCAGACGCTACTCACCATCATGCATCGATCCTTGCCAATGTCGCGGCACTGTTCGTGCATCAGTTCGATGGCGTGGTTCCACTTCTCCATGCATTGCCGGTAGCTGGCCAAATCGAAGCCGGTGATTGTCACCTTGCGCGATATAATTGAATGAACTGTCGCCCGTCCGTCCCGCACCATGAATAGAAACTTCGCCTGCGAATATGAAACAAGAGTGCATAACCGTGCATACAAAAAAAAAGTACATATATGTACATCGGGTTACATATGCATGTATATACATGCCGATGTATGTACACATAAATTTGTGCGTATGTGTGTGTGTGTTTGGCTTACATTGGGAAATAGCTCGATTACATAGGAGCCCATTTTGAGAGTCAGCGGATCCTTGTTACATAAGCGCGGCGCCGGTTCGCCGTGTTGCGCAATGATTTCCAAGCAGAACTGGGCTATGGCGCTGTTCATGACCTCCTTGGTGATGCCTGCCTCCTGCAGGCGCAGCGACTCCTTTTCGGACTTTAGCCAGTGCGAGCGCAGCTGCAAAATGCGCGGAATGACGCGCGTCTCCTGCCCGCAGCTAAATGGATGAGACATACAAAAGCGAATAAGCAAGTGCACAGCAGAGCCCGGAAATGCGAAGAGTGAAGGGAAGGTAAATTGTGAGCAGTGAGCATAGGGAGGAAATGGCACGAGAATGGGAAGTCATGTTACAAAACAGCGAAACAACAATGACGTTTGATATCACATAGCTGGCTAACAGCCGAGCCCAGTCGAGCCCCCACCCGCATCCCATAGTCCTTAGCCCGCATTCGGCAGCCCCGCTGGCTGCTGCAGCTTTGGGCCTTTTGCTAATCCAATCGACTAACTGAAGGCGGATGCTCGACTCCAGCACTTGTTCACATTGACAAGTAAAATCGCAAAATTGGCTGTAGCTTGCAGCATCTGCCGTTAAAAATCATCGTACCTCTGGGTTTTTAATCAGGGCATATAGCAACATGCCTCACAGTTGATTTACTTTGCAACCTCATGTAATTTACAAATGAACAGCATCGAATCAGCCATTGAGATTCGCTTGAATTGCGATTTACGAATAACTTGACCCCATGTCTGGCTCAAAAGGGCTGGAATATGAACATTGCGGAGCACTCATCAGTTCAATTTTGATTAATGGAAATTAATATGGCTGCAGCCAGCAGAAGGCTTAATTCATGCCGTAGCAGCTTATGCTCAAATATTTTAATTGCATTCTATTGGCGGCAATAATTGTGGAGTCTTGTGGGAAACGAGTCGGTCGGCATGCATGAATATTTGATATACACGAATGTGTCTGGAAATCGGTTAAGGCAATCAAGGCAAATTTAATTTAATAAATGCCTGCTTGGCCATATCAATTAGCATAGCATACTTTACAGGGCGCTTCGTCATGCCTTTGTGGAATATGAAAAAAAAATATATATATATATGCTCGGAATTCAATTGTTTATTGACCATAAGCTGTCGTTCAACCGCACCACATTTATCAACAGGTTGGAGCAGTATATTTATTTGAAAACATGAATATATTGTAGCTTATTTCGAGTGAGAAAATATGTAGATATAAAATATAGGTAATATTTATATTAAATTAAATTGAAGATTATTAAAGATATCAAAGGTTCAAAATAAGCGTTTTTCTTAGGCTATGCGAGAGGAAGAATCAATTATCTATAGACACCAAATTTGGCTTGCAATCTCTGCTCGAATATCGTAGGTAGATCAAATTTGGTTTAGCTCCAAGTCAATGGGCATTTGCGTACAGGATACTCGCCAAGTCCTGCACTGTCGACTACAGCATTCTTACATATATTTTAAATGATTTTATTGCTTTGCGGAATCCATTTGCTCGCTATTCACTGAGGGGCATTTGGCGCATTCGCAACCCTCTCTGGAAATTTCCCAACTAACATAGTTTTTCGAGGGCATGAGTCACATAGTATCCCCACATTTTTGCCTGACTAACTCAAGCTAGACAAAGGCAGCAAAGCTCTACAAATATATATAATCTTGGAGCAATTACATGCGCGTGGCTTATATGCAAATCGGACGAACAAAAGCTAACGAGGGCAGTGTAAAAACAGTGGACCCATCTCTACAGACATAGATTTAATACACACCCACACACACACTCACTCACACACATACACACATAGATGCTCGTATCTGTATCCGTACATCCAGCTGTATCTGTATCTGCGTTGGCACAAGTTTAACTTAATGCGGACCTGCCTCTTGCGGGGCGGAAGTAAGTTTTTAAATAGCGGAAATTGTGCTGTGCAGCCATCAGTAAAAGTGGCGCTGACTGCTGTCAGCAGCCAGGAGCCACGAGCTACGTACGAGTCAGAAGTCAGGACTCGGCGGGGAGACGCCAGCGTTTTTAAAAAAAAGGAAGCAAATTGTTAATAAAATAAGCAGGCGAAAGTCGACACCTAACAAGCCCTCCCACACGCAGCCGACTTGTTCTGTGCCGTAGCGGAGTCTCCTTTAATATGCCGCTCTCCACTCTTTATTTTGTTGCCGCCCACTCGCATCTATCTGACAAAGGGCACAAAGGACGTCAGCAGCAAATAATTCGTGGCTAATTAGTCATGCGTAACAAAAACTTAATAATCTAATTCATGCTGTGGCAGCAACCGCACAGACTAGCCCATAAATCCGACCCAAGTGGACAGAGGGTGCCAACCATCCATCATGTCATATAATAAACAAGCTGCGAATGTACGCTTTTCAGAAAAAATTAAAGCCCCCTTCATGCTATCGATTTACTTTGTAATATTAGAGCAGAAAACATATTTTAATTTAGTCCGCTCGAATTTTTGGAATTGTTTATGTGTGTAAATCTCAGGTAAAAGCTCGATGAGGCAAAATATTGTCAAGTCTTGTCTTATATCTAATACATTAAAATACTAATATATGCCTTCGTTTAATATGATATATAGACAATAAAATCAAGATTGCAAATCTATTTTACATTTTCATTGAGCATTAATCGAGCTTTAAGCCCGAACGGAACCATATTGGTTAAAACAAGAAAAAATTGGCTGGATAAGAATGAATATTTTTGATATTTTATAAAAATAATGCAACATTTTTGTAGTTTTTCAAGATTAGAAAAAAATGATTAAAAATCGTATGGTTCTGCTGAAAACCAAAATCTAGGTTCGTAGATGTGGCTGGCCACGTTAATGAATGACTGGATCGGACCGTGAACCGAACCATTGAAAATAGAACAAAATATGTTGCATGCTGTCAGAATATGTAACATATTGCTAAAGAAAACTTTACTTAACTCCAATATTATTGAAAAGCCAATGAAAATGTTTGAATAAAGTTTGGATAATCTGCCAAACTCGACCTGTTGACATCAACTGTGTGCCATCGTAGCCGTTGCTAAATGTTGCGAATGGGGAATCAACCCTAGAAGGGTTGCGTGCACATAAGTAGTATGAGTGTGGGCGTTCCTGGGCAGGGCAGGGGTGTGGTGAAGTAGGTGAAGGGACAGGCTGTTGCAAACTTACCGCACATCGGGATGAGCATCCAACATGGCGCGCATTAGTGTCGTACCAGATCTGGGCACACCACCTATGAATATTAATGGCATCCCACGGTAGTATGCATAGACGCGATTATTGTTATCTGTGACGTGTTTCTGAGCGTGCGTTGACGTGGGCGTGGCATCAGGCACAAGAAGGTGGCGAAAGCAAGAAAAAAGAAATGTAAAAAATTAAATTAGAGAAAAGTTACAGGCAAAAATTACGTGTCTCCACGATGATAATGATGATAATTATGAAAATCAGCATCTGGCAGCCTGGCTAGTGGATAGAGGGGATGTCGCAAAGGTGCCAGAGGCAAGCGGCGCTGCTGCCAACTAAATTTGCGTAGGAACGCACACACACACACACACACACAAACATAGATAGAGACAGGTGTGTGTGTGTGTGTGTATGGGTAAAAGCAGCCCGTTAACCTTTGGCGCGCCTGTCGCATTAATGTCAATTTAAAGGATTTTCGTGCGTCGTTAAAAATTCTTGAAGCAATGCGTTCAACTCGAGAATCTAAGCACATAATACGAGCCGCTTTAACCACTGCGACGATAATATGCGTGAAATTATGATAGATATAACAAGGGCATCAAATAATAGCTGTCAGCGACATGCCGCAGATTAAATACACTTGTGGACGACTGAACGATTATGGTTATAAAATCCATATGATATAACAGTGCGATTTGAAAGGGTTTGCAGATATATAAGGTATATTGCAATCGCTGAGTTTTTATTTTCAGAACATAAAATATTCTATTAAAAATCTCATTACTGAATTGTTTCTTGCTATGATAACATTTTGTTCATATGTAAGCAGCATCAAGTTTGTTTGAGATGTATAGAAAAATAGATTTCAATACAAGATTGATTTCAACCGATTATTGGTATTATTGGATTGTGGTAGCTATATGATATGGTGGTCCGAAAGGGGCCGACTGCGATATATGATCTGTCTGTAATAGTTAGACGAACCACAGCTAGGAAAAAAAAGATGAGGCCGAGGGACTACTTTGCTCAGAAACAGACGGACGGACAATACATATATATATATCAGATCAGTAGATCAGGAATGTATCTATATATGCATATATGCATTGTTGCGTTCCACATTTCGCATAATGAATAAAGTACCCTTTGTAAGGGTGTTACATTTAGCTGCTGAGAATTTTCCCAACTGGTCAACAATTGTGGTAAGTCCCACGATTTGGGCCTCTTAGTCAGCATTTTTAATCGATCAGATAAGCCTGAACTCGAGCTGTCTGTCTGTCTTTGGACCTTATCGGACGACTGCTTTGATGCGATAAAAATGTGACAAAGCGCAAATAGATTGTGGCCTAATAATGAATTATTGATCTGGGCAATTACAAATTGGGGGCAAACGCAGTTTTGCTGGATACATTAAAAGGCTTAAATACTTCAAAAGCAATGTGTGCACTACAGTGCTGCTCAAGTATGACGAACGATGAACAGCAAACGTAGTTGATGTATAATACATATATACCAAACAGTTTGCGGTGCACAACGAACAGTTATTTACACTTGTTATCTGTTTGGGCTATCTGGTTATCTGTGTGTGAAAATCTTGTGGAAATTGAGTGTGAAAATTGGACGAAAAACAGTTGTATGGAACTTTTGTATTTGCCATACAATTGCATTTAATTTTCAGAGAGCCACAAATACCAGTTCACTGGCTGAAAGATGGAGGTCCAAGCATTAAACTTATTTTCACAACATATTAATTGAAACGTAAATTCGAGTTCGCAATCGAATAATGGCTGGAAAAGCTATCAGTTTCAGACTAGCACTCTATATATACATATATACATATATATGTGTGTGTGTGCATATAGAGTGTGTGCTGGCATTCCAGCTGAGTAGCTGCAGGTTTGAGTGCGGACTTACTACAGTCCCCACAAGGAAATCAACCGCAGTGAAAAACGATAGCAACAACAGCAGGAAAAATTGCAGCTCTCGTTGCCATTTGGCCAACTAATGTTTACAAAATGGTGTTCGGCCATCCGATAACCAGCAAATCCCCCAATGACTTTGCATGGCTTGCGGTAAGGTCAGCGTGTGCAGTCAACATGAAATTAGTTATCCAGTCCTTTGAGTCTAAAGAGGCGACACATAGATGGTGTCGTTGATGATGTTGTTGCCACAATTTGATTTATCATTTACAATCGTCGCCCTGGTCACTGGTCACTGTTGGTTTCTTAATACTACACGCAGTCAAGAGTAAATAAACTTGAGTTGATTTCAAGTCCAAGTGTGTGTTGGGATGAATATATATATATATATATATATATATATATAGTATAGTATAGTATAGTCTGCTTACCTCCAAACGGAACATTTGGGAGGGTCCATCGTTTGTGGATTCCACCTTGAATAGACAGGTCGGGCGCAGCTCGGTAAATTTGAATAGGAACATTGTGATGACAATTATGCCAAAGAGCACCCAAAGGGTGACCTTCTTATTGCGATATGGCAGCCGCATATTTCTAGCTGCGTGCGGCCAGCTGAGGTGTGAACTGCTAACTGCTTTTCGATTTCAATCAACCAATGTCCGGATCCAGCTGCAGCTTCGGTGCACTCTATTGGAGCCGTCTATTGGAATTGCCTTATTGATTCAAATGACTGACTGCCCGACTGCTCGACTGTTTGAGTGTTTCGACTGACAGCTGTGTGTCCGCTTCTGGCTGCCGGACGTTACAAGCTTAAATATGTAAATTGGTTTCTTGAGCTGCTGTCGACAGGCGCCTACAAAATTTCGTTTGCTTTCTTTAACAGTTGCTGCTACTTTTTGCACTTGCCTGGCTTTCAGCTGTTCCGGTTAAAGTTGCAGCTGCTTGTTGTGCTTAGTGTTGCTCTTATTTCTGTTGTTGTTGTTCTTTTATACCACGGCAATGAATGCGTGTTTGGGATTCGGTTTGCTTTTGCTCCTGCTGCAATACCAGCTCCTGGGTTTGCTGCTGTTCTTGCTGCTCCTGCTGTTTATGACGTTGATTGCTTTGCATTTCCTCGCCTTTGTCTTGCAGTCTCAGGAACTCTGTGCGGTCAGCCTGACCAGCAGCCAGTCCAACAGAGAGCAGCAATTCACTCTCTGATTTCAATTTTCTACACTCAACTAAAAATTTCTAACAGCTGGCGCTTGGGTTATGTTCGTTTCTCTTAATTTTTTTCTTTTCCTTTTTTTTTTTTGGTTTATATTGTTAACATTGCTTGGTTTCTCTCAGCTATGCTAACTCTCTGTTTTTATTGTATTTAAACATATTTACTTAGGCAAATTTTTTTTTATATTACTGCCAGAGTGTGTGAGTGTGTGTGCGTTTGTGTGTGTCGACATGCGCTTAAGGATCTGTAGATAGAACTTTGCGTTCTCTTTTATTTCTCTAGCTTCTTATTTTTTTGTTTTTTGTTTCCCCGGGAAAGGTCCTTGTCAGTGAGCGTGTCTGGAAAAGAAAAACTTCAGTCATAAGCATATTTAAATAGTTTTAAAATTATTTGCAACCGACTTTGCTTGATGCGCAAAGGCTGCCCGCGGCTGGCTAGAGCTTGACTTGGGCTATGCCTTAGGTATTCAGAGTACTCTTCGCTCCTTTGCTGCACTTGACTCGACTTGACTCTCGACTGACAGCAGCGACTGCCTTCAAGTGACTACGCACCTTTTTGGAACTGCAGCGGCAGCTCGATGACTCGCAGCGTTGGTAGTTGGTAGTCAGTTTCGGTTTTCAGTTTTCGTCTTCCAACTGCAATTCCAATTTCAATTGTGATTATGACTCCTCTGCTGGCCTGTGCAGTCTGTTCTGTTGTCGTTGTTGCTGGAGCTGGTGCTGGATTGTGTTTGACTATTTGCTCAGTTGTTCACAAATAACTGCCAGCCCAAAAACTTAATGAGCTGAAATGCCAAATAGACTGGAACCAACGTTAGTGATATGTACACATAATAGCTCCAATTGCCGGTTATTTCCTCCGTCATAGCTGTCAATAAAAGAAGAAGAAGCAGCAGTTACGCACAGAAAATGAACAAACTATTAGAACAATTGCCAATATGCAAACAATCAAGCAACATATAAACAAAACTACATTGATGACAGAGAACAGATACAAGACACCCATCACAAACAATATGATGGAACTGCAAACAAAGCCAAACAACTTGAAATATTCAAGAATGATATATCAAAGAATACATATGTATACATATAAATAAAGACAGACAGAACATATGTGAGTGTTTGCGTGTGTGTAAATAATATGAAATATATTTATTATGTCTGTTGGGTATATTTGATTAGAGATATCTATAAATTCTATTTACATACAGCACAGTACGTTGTATGACACATGAGCGTGACTCGTGGCAAAAATTCCATCCAGCGCTTAAGCTGCTTACTGCTTGCTAGCAACCCCACTCCCCACTTCAACCCCACCTCCACCTGTAACGCCAACGCCAACGCCAACGCCAACGCCAACGACATCCCCAACCCGAATCCAAGCCAAGTGATAGCAGTTGGCTGCCATTCGAGTGCTCAAGTGTCGACCATATAGTGGCCATATACTAAGTTGAGTGCATGATGTCAGCGCGACATCCGTCAGAGCATCTGCCCTGTGCTCTGGGCGGTTGGGGCGTGCTCCAGTGAAAGGCGGAAATTTACCAGGGCCAACGGCAGCACTTCAAGCTAACCAGATCCAGTGCCACAGCTCAGTTGCAGCTTCAGCTGCATTTTCAGCTGGTGGTTCCAAAACCACCTAAGTAGCTCAAGCCAAGAGGCGTGAATGTGCGTCAGATGTGGAGCATTGTTCCTAACCAACAGACAACTAAGCCAACCACCTGCACTTTATCTTATATTTTGCATATTATAACGATATGGTCGAGAGTTCTCAAGGAGCACGAGGACAGCAAGAAAAACCTTGCCCTGAACGTTGCCTGAGACGAGGTTCATTTAAGGAGATTTAAATCATATAGCCTATAGCTAAAGATAGAAACATGAAGATATTTGCCTTGGGTATGGGCGAACTAATATACCCAACTTAATGTCTCTAGATATTTTCTGGCTCTGAAATCGGAGAGCCTAAGGGATTTATTTTCTGTATACATTTAAAATAATTATAATTTAAGTTCACGTTAAAATATCAAAGTGAGTGAATACTTTGCATTTTTCTTTTTACCTGAGTTCAATTTATTGCATGCAGCACCTATCTACTGAGAGAACCGCAAGCTTAGTCTACTTACTATATTTAATCTTTTAATTAGTATTTAAGTGCTGGCAACTGTGTATTTCGCCGAGAGACTTGCGTAACTTTTATATCTCGCACACTTTGTACAACTGTCTCCTGTGGTTTACGAATCACTTTTAATTCCAATCCAGTGTTTTTTTTTCCTTTTTGCAAACTGTTTTTCAAACTAAATGTATTTTGAAAGCATCCAATTTGCTTAGTTTTTTGTGCACCTTATCTGTGAGTCCTTTCTCTATGCTCGGCTACACACACACACACACCCACACACCCACATTGACACACACAGTGTTAGCACGGTTTCCGTCTACTTGTTGGACATTCCCCAAAGCACCTCTCCGCCAGCTAGATGGCAACTGGAAACGGATAAGAACTCCCGGACAAACCTCTAGTATGCGGTGGGCTCTGAGCCGCCCTTTTGATGTTACGAGGCTTCAGTTGCGTGTGCGTGTGTGTGTGTGTGTGTGTGTGTGTGTGTGTGTGTGTGTGTGTGTGTGTGTGTGTGTGTGTCTGTGTGTGTTTGTGTGTACACACGTGACACACTAGACATGACAGAAGGTCCTTGTTCATATACTTTCTCGCCTGTGCTCTACTATGTCTGATGAAAGTTGCGAAATAAAGAAAAATTGTACTTTAGCCATATTTTGCATAGTAAAACATGTCTTATATATTTACATGCAAACCGAAAATGCTGCAATAGCTTTGGCGTTATGTTGACCTCTTCGCACCACTCACAGCTCTCCCATCTCAGTTTGCTTATGCCACAGTTAGAGCAACGCCCAAAGGGACCGAAAACTTTTTAGAGCAAAGTTACTGGGAATGGCAACGCCCTCCCACAACCCACTAGACGGCTCTGCCTCTCTTGCCTTTGTGTGCACTTTTTCTCCCAGCGGGCAGGGCAAAATAGCACAAAAAAATAAAAAAATAATAATAAACCAACAACAAAATATAAGTTGAATTTTTGTTTGAAGAGGTGCCGCCCGGCTTCCTTCTCATGATCATCCAACTACTTTTCCATAGGCAGTGTGCGTATGCGAGTGTGTGTGTGTGTGTGTGTGTTAGTGGGTGAATGGTAAGCACGATGGAACCTTACAAAGGCAGCTTCATTGTTGTTGTTTTCGCTGTTGCTGTTGTTGTTGTGCATCGCTCATGTTGCTGGCGGTTCGCTCAAGTGTCGGACAAAGTCTTGTAAAAATTAATAAGCGTGTAAATTTTATTGTATTGCCAAACAGCAGCCCACTCTCTTACACACACACACACGCACACCCTTGCACAGCCACATGTGCGACACAATACCACATAATACACACAAACGCACACCCACATCTACATTAAGTTTAGTGCATGTGAAGAGTTTTGCTTTATTTGATGGTTTTTCGTCTAGCACTTCGTTTTTTTTTGTATTTTTTTTTTTGTTATCCCCCAACTTAAGCTTAATGGCATCGCGTTTTGTTTGGCACTTCGCACAGTGTCCCCAAAAATGCGTGAATTATGTGCAATGTGAAATAGACCGATTTTAGGATTCTTAAGCAATTGAAATATATCAGCAAATGTGCTTTAGTTCTGATTCAACAGATATGGATACAAATTTGTTTGCATATCATCTTCATAGGGACTCGGGCCTTTAACTTCGTGCCAAGTTTGAAAGAATTTTGAAACTGCCTTATGAGTTGTCTACCTGTTTTGTGATCTAAAATCAGATGGGCGATAAAAGAGCGCAACTAGAAAGGAAGGCAGCGAAACGAGAGCTGGTTAATGCGAAAAAAAGACGATTGTAAGATTGAATTCTCAAGTGGCTTGAACACACTCTGATATTATTAGGATTATTTTGCTGGCGTTTTCCATGTCTCTCTTACCACTGTGGCGGCACTGGCTGGCGCTAGTTCTCACGCTTGTTGCGCTCGGTGCGTTGACGGGGACGTTTGCGACAGTTTAAGTTGGAAGCTTTTGTTTCAAAAAATCTGCATAAATAATGTTGCGCTACGCTTGAGGGCTGCAGTGCCGGGAAGTGTTGATGATTTGATGGCGAATACGGAATGCTGAGCCGGAACGTAAAGTGCCTTAATGGCAGTCTAAAGACCTTGCTCTAAATTGCAGATGGAGCGCTTTGAAGGCTTCCAGCGACGCGGCGAAGCATATCGCTGGTGGGCTCTACGGCATTTTATCTCTCTCGCTCTCTCTATTTTATTTTTTTTTTTTGGTCTACATTTATCTCTCGGTTCCACTTGCTCACCATTTTTTTTTGTATATACCCTGTATCCATTCAAAGTATCTCAGAAAAAGGTTGCAAGACATTGTGCAGAAAAAGCATCATCCTTCTCATAAAGCTCGTATATATATTCTTGATAAGAAGCTGTAGGCTTGAAATTTAATAACAACATTCTCGCAAATCGTAAACTCATCAAGTTGTTGGATAAACGGGTTGGACGATTGGTTGGTTGGTAAAAAAGGAAGTACAAAAGTAATTTACGTCGACTCGGCTCTGAGTACAGGGTATCTACTAGTTGGCCACTCTCGACTAGAGAGCACTGTGACTTGTTTTTGGTTAGAAGTGTCTAACTAAACTCGGCTAGCTGGTTAATATTTAGCAACTGGCGCAACGACAGCTCATTTATCAGCACGTCGCTCATATTATAAATTACTTGGACAGTATGCACGACGTGCAGCAGCTGTTGCCTCTGCTGCCTCAGTCCCAGTGTTATCTGGGCTAGCCAGAGCTCCGGGGACTGGCCCTTCGATACCCAGTGAAGCGGAGAGAGCGCTCCAAGCGCACAGAGCTCGAATCCGTAGCGCGCACTCCACGTTTGCACAGTGAAGCGTGCCGAGTTTTTAAAGTGAATGAGTCGAAAGTTCGAGGCAAGCAATGTGTTAATTAAAATTGAACGTTTCGCCGCATCCAACGATGCCACGATGCCGCGACGCCAAGAATAGGAGCAGCAGACACAAGTTAAACTTTAACTAAAATGGTATAATTCAATTGGTTATGTCAACCATGGTTAAAATTGAGGCTTCAGGTTCGATCTTGGATACTAATTGAGCTATCAAATTAGATGGTACATTGAACTTGAATCAGCAAAGCGAGGCCTCACTAGATGCAATAGAAGGAGATGGCGAGCGAATGTCTCACTCTATGTTCCCTATGAGCGGTATAGATCAGTATTACTCAAAGTGGGCGATAACGCCCCCTTGTGGGCGCTAGAAGCCTGCAGGGGGGCGATAAAGTCCACAAAAACACGATAAGATTCATGTGTGGAACGCTAGAGTTTTATTCTAGTAATTCAAGTAATCAATAAGATGGGGATTTTAAAAATGTGTTTTTGCTAAACATTTTGGAGGGCGCTAGAACTTCATGAATTTACAAAATGTGGGTGGTAGTTAGAATAAGTTTGAGAACCTCTGTTCTAGCTTAAATGCAAGTCAAATTAAGCAATTAAAAAAAGTAAGACAATCAGATGCATTAGGTAAACAATTTGTAATTGTTTAAGTAAAAGATATCATAGAAATATAATTAAGGCAGGGAAAACTGGAATTTCTCTTTGCACCGAAGCATTATATATCATTGAGAAACAAATGTGGATATATTCACTCGCCTGTTGAGACTGCTCAAGAGTATATATATATATATATGTATATAGGATTGGAGATTTAACTCTCAAAGCGTTACACATTTCCTGGCAACATTCTAAAATTGAAAAATTTAACTAAATGCAAAGGTCTCATAAGTTCTGTCTTCAGAGCTTGCTTCTTCTCAAGAAACGCTGAAAAAGATATTGCAGTTGAAATATTAATAATATAAAAGTTATTCATTTCGAGTTTGTCTTTTCTTAAAACACGAAAAACAAAAAGCAATACTCTATGTTGAGGTATTACCGACCTTATAAAGCAGGGCAGGGCCAAGGCAACTAAAATCTGTGCTACAACAGGATAATATAGCAAGGACAACAAGCTTGAATGGCGTTTAACGCCATACCCTTTAGGACTATATTTGGATCAGTTATGGCTTTAACTTTGTATTTTATTTTTGCGATTCATCGATAAATTGACAATTAAAACAAAAAGTAATTAACACTCTGGCAGCAGGCGACGCCTCTGGCAACAGCAACAGCTACCAGACGCCAGGCACCAGCAAAGGCAGCAGCAACGCGTTGGAAATAACATGAAAAACAAATGTTCAAAGTCAATGAACCCCAACCGGCATTATAACAACCACGCCAGCAATAACAACAACATCAACAGCAACAATAACAAAGAACCACCGGGATGGCACAACTGTTGGATGTGTATCGATCAAAGCGATTGGCGGCGTCGATGTCAGCGCCAGCGTCAGCGTCAGCTATTTTATTGTACATAAATGCAGGGAAAAGGAAATGGAAAACCCAATCATCCACCCACAACAATACAATACGGCAGCAACAAAAACATGATTTTGAAATTGTGCAACAAACCCAACTGGTTAAAAGTAAATATAACAAAATCATAGATTGTAAGTGCAAAATGTATGCCACTCTTAACTAGAGGGATTGGCTCGACATGCACATACCCTGTAATCGACCATGAATTTCTATCACATACATACACTTTAACCTACAAATATGTCTGCATACTTTCATAGATACCTACTTAGCTTCAAACTATGGGAAATGCGTTTTTGCCCAACTCGGTGCTTATTGTCCGATCTTTATGAAACCTTCAAGGCAAAAAAAATATCATTCAAATGTGTGCACAACAGCGCTAGATTCGAACTTTAAAATAAAGTTCTTTTTATCTTATTTCGGGGAGAGTCTCTCATAAAAAGCCTGTTGATTATAGGTATGGATATGCGAAATATCAAGTGAATTTTTCGTTTTAATTTACATTATTTTAATTGTCGTTTAATTTTGAGCTTGCTTGTCATATTTTTGGTTAGATATTTAAAGAAAAATTCAGTGACCTTAGATAGATAGGTCACCGATTTATAGATTTGTGGGCGTGTTCGTATAATAATTTGATAAGCGGGAGTATAGGTTCAGTTTCAGTTTCAGACCAATATATTTAATTTAATTTAAATAAAATATCTTTTAAACAAAAAGCACAGCAGGGCGAGCTTGGCAAAAGAAAATAACAAAAACAATATACTTTGGTTCATTCGGTGAGCAGGGTACACAAAGTTAAAGCCAATCTGCAAACTGCATTGTATGCAAATTGGCAACAAAATTTCCGCTGGCAATCAACGACGCTTCTGCGCTGCCGCGAGCTGCTGCCAGCCCGCGGAGCTGGCGGGTCAACAGGCGGCTGAGCGGCTTAAATTGATAAGCGTGCTAGATTTTGATTTAATTTGAAATTTCGCGTATGTGCGCCACTTGATTCGATTGGGCTTGCTTATCAGCCAGCAACTCATCATCATCATCATCATCATCGTCATCATCAGCATCAGCATCATCTTCGCGCTGACGGCGATAGACGGGCAGCTCTTTAATGACAACCAAAATATTAAAGGGCTACGTGTCCCATTTTGATGGCAACGGCGCGTTTCCATGGCAGCCCATTAAAACTTTGGCCCAGCCAAAGGAGCCGCGGCCAAGAGCCCACAGTTCGCTGTCAGTCGAAATGAATTTCAAGAATTTGTCCAAATCGATGCTGGACCAACAGTATTGACCCCAGCTCTTTGACATACTCGCGCATCGTGTGTTGCCACTAAGAAGCAATTTGTTCAGTTGCCAATTGAAGCTTTGTGGGCCAACGTACTAACTGGGCTAGCTGACGATGAGGCCGCACACACGCCGACTTTTGCAAAGTTTGCTTAATTATTTATGGGCCTCTCTTAAGCCCATTGATGACAAATTGCTGATATATACGCATATAACAGTATGTATATAGTATTCTTATATATATATTTTTTTAAATGTGCAGGCATACATGAATGAAAATGCGTGACACTTGGAACTACTTATTAACTCGCTTTACGTGGCAGTCAATTGGCTGGCGCAGTTGAATTATTCTATTGAAAAACGGTCAAGGTTGTGCATATACATATATTTGAGCCATATAATGCATATCTTTAATATAATCGTGTCAAGTTAGTGCTCGTTTGGTAAATAAGTTGTTTGATTTTCAAATATGTATAATGTAAACTCATGGTTAGTCAGTTTAGTCAAACCCTCTTTAAGAACTACAAGAACTACTCTCTACAAGAGCTCAAGTGTGTCTCAATGAGAGCCTATATATCCTAAAATCCGAAAGACTAACACATTTTTTGTATTTCCTAACTGATCTGATGTGGATATTATGGGAGCGGCCCTTCGGTAATTGCAACGCATAACTCTATAATCTATATAACCTAATCGTGCCTGAGTTGTAAAATGGAAAACAAATAAAGAGCGAAAAACGAATAAGGCAAATCTCAGACACACCCGGAAGCGACCTCTGCTAATTACTAAATTAATTATTCCATTGGCATAATGTAAATATCTGAAGGGGACAAGGATGCTGCGGAAAAGTTTTCTTTCGTGGCGCAATTTTCGTTCTGGAAAAAATCGAGGAAAGCATCGTCCACCACAATTTTAAATGAACGCAGTCAAGCGTGCTTTGCTTAGCTTGGAATTAAATAAAAAGCATTTTACTGAATAAATTTTATATATATGTTCTTAAAATAACTGGAACATATTTATATATCATTGACAGATATATATATATATATATATATTATATAGCAAACCGATTCTGTGGGTATATATCTGTTGCAAATATTCCCAACATAGCTTTACTGTTAGCTCAGTTCAGCTGAACCAGCTTGTATTGTGAAGAGATATTTTGATTTTATTTTACACATAAATCTATACGTTGCTGGCAGGCATAACACTATGAATGTCCCTGTATATTTATGCAGATTGTTAATAATGCTTAAAGGTTTTTTATGGGCAGCCTGCGGATGCAGGCAAAAAGGTGTAAAGCACCGAATAATAACCATTGAATACCATTGAAATACAAGCTATGTAAACATGAAAAACCATAATGAATAACATAAACATAAAAAATAGGGAACAAGTATAAATCAAGTCACAGTTTCTCGGTAAAACCATCGATATGCGAAATATGGGCAGTACGTGCTCTTGCAAGGCAATATTATGGAAGTACAAATAAGTCCGTTTTTACAGCGTGCGCTGCGAAATTCAATTGTAACTTAAACAAGTGGCGAGTAGGAATTATGAAGAGCTTAGGCAGCTAAAAGTGTTTACAGTGAAAGCTCCACTCACGAACAGCTCTGCCAACAATCGACAATTTGCTTCTTTTAAGAAAACTTTTCCTCAATTTCGATTCATCAGCAACTTAGTAGAAATATGTTAAAAATTGAAAAGCTGGATTTTATTTCTCGTAATATAAGTAATAAAAGAACATTATTCTGAGTGGGTTTTCGCAATAGGTAGACTTCACTGTAGATATATATGTGTGTGTGCGTGTGATTTTCTCTCGTGCAGTTGGACATTTAATTTGCATGGCAATAAGCAGACTTATTGAGTTATTCAGTGCGAGCCGACTCTCGTCTGTCGAGCTGCAGCCTAATTTCATTTGGGAGATGGAAATGTTCGTTCGTCTGTTCAAAGATGAGGATGAAGCGATGCTGCACTTGCCGCATGCCACATGCCACATGCTTCCGAGTATAAATATAACAAGTGCCAAGTGAAATATGTACATAAATAAGACGAGTAAGCGTTGCGTTCATCATTTGCCGACTGCACAATACTCTGTTCTTGTGACTCTAGAACTGTAACGCAAAGGAGTTGATTTTATAACTGTGACAGCTATAGATGTTAACGTGGCGGGTGAATGATTTATTATAAAATTAACTATCATTATTGGTTTGGCTCTAAAACTGTGGGCGTTATTGATTCGTACTCGAGCGAAAGCGTCTGAGGCTGAAATACTTGCGGTTTGATTTTTTATTGAGATAAACAGTATAATATCATAGCGGTTGGGTATATACCCTATTTGGCATTTGTGAACAGAGTAGGTCACGCAACGAAATTGTTGCACAGACGGACACGAAGGCACGACATGCAGATGTAGTGGCAAATTCACTTGCAGAGTGGCGGCAGTTGGTGCCAAAGCTTGAAGTTCACGTAGTTCCACGTAGTCCCACGTGGCCCCGCTCCACCGACCCATTAAAGCTTTTGTCTGTTTTCGGGTCGACTAATTGTTTTCGGACGATGACAACCATAGTTGTGACGCAGCCTGCGAGGCAGATATTGAAGAGCTGACGTTGACAGGATGCAGAGGACGAGTGCAAACGAGTAGCGACTTGCGACTACCCATGTGACTGTTGTGCGACAGCGAATAGTGCAATAAACTTTAACTAAATAAGCCACAACTGTTGCCCCTGGCAATAAGCATTGGCAGCGGGCGGGCTGTCTCGGTAGAGGGCCGTGGCTGGGTGTCGAGCAAATCAAGCGCCACATCAACTCTTCAAATCATCGCACAACACACACGTTTGAAATAAATAAGCTCATTATGCGGCTGCAGGCGAGCCAGTTTTGCCAACTTTCAGCAAAAAAAATGCTAAAGTTTTCAAAGCAAAAAATAGCTAGAACTGTTATACAAGCAGGTGCAAATGGTGTTTAATGGCTGCCAGCTTTTGAAAATAAATCTAGTTTTTCGAAAATATTCAAAAGAATGCGAAGTGCTATCTATAATTGCTATGAAAAAGTATTCTTTAAACTTTCGAATAATTAATGAGAAGGCAAAGTGTTATTCACGTTCTGCGATAAAGTTTTAATATTGTTGTACAATTCTGCCCCTGTTATACGTGTGCTGTCAACTTCTGAAAAGTAAACTAGGGAAAATTAATACTGGAAAAAGTTGTATATGCTATTAAAAATTGTACAGTGCCATCAACTTTGAAATGAATAATGGGAAGACTAACTTTCATAATAGTTATGCGAGTATGTATTAATTACGTAGTACACTTCTGCCCCTATTATATACAGGTGCAAGCAGTAAGTGTAGCCAACTTTTAAAAAAGTCACTAATATTAAGCGAAAATTAAGGAGGGAAGAGTGAAAGTACGTTCCTATCAACATTGGAATGCATAATGGGAAGGGTTATAATCGACATGCGAGAAAGTATCAAGTACAGTGTTGTCAAATTTGGAAAAGTAAAACTTAAGATTGTTAAACAGGATTGCAAAACGAATAAAGCGTAATATAAGCACAAAATAATGTAAGATTCAGTTACTACCAATTTTTGAAGAGTTAACAGTGTGATAGCTGTTATAATAAATAACTGTTATAAACCTTAACAGGTTGTGGGAGATTGTTCCAAAAGCCGCGACTGTTATACAAAAAAGATGCTGTATTTTATGAACAAATAATAAAAGTATCTATAAAAACTACCAAACAAATTTGTGGGTATCATCAACGCAAAATATTATTACAGCGGACACTAAAAAATGAATACTTTTGAAATTACAATTACTCAAAAGTTTGAGAAAGTTTTGTGAAACATTTTTACTAGCTTAAGAGCTTGTAAAATAGCTAGATCTGGCGGTAAAATCTACAAATTGGCTGCAGGCGAAAAAAAAAGCCACAGCGGCAACGGCAGCTGAAGACGACAACACCAACAACAACAACAAAACAACAGCAGCAGCACCAGAGAACTTGGTTAGAACTTTTGCGCGCTGACGTTGCCTTGCTAATGCTGCTGCCGCTGCCGCCGTCGCCGTCGCCGCCGCGACAGTGCTTGGCCTAGGTCCGCCCCTGCAGTCCCACAGCCGCAGCCAACGCCGCATTTGCTGATCTTTCCGTATCAAACGCATTCGCGCTGGCGTCGCATTGTCGTTGGGATTTTAAGTTAAATTTAAGTTATATGTTAATTTTTATGGTTAGTGGCCGTGCCGCTGCCATTAGCGCTGCCCCAGGCTCTGCCGGCGGCGCTGCCGCCGCTGTAATTATTGCCAATATGTAAGCGAATAGAAATACCACTTAAATGCTACAAATTAATATTAAACTAATATTTACTCGTGCGGGCGGCTGCTGTCTCATTTAATGGATTATGTGTCTTCCTGGAACAGCAGCAAAATGACAACAATAACAAATACAAATGCGAGCAGCAACAACAGTTGAGCTGTGTTGTCGTGTTGTTGCTTTGTTGTCGTGTCAAAAGGCGCAGAGGAGTTAAATGTGTTGAGCTGTAGTGGATGAGTTGTTGTTGGAGTTGTGTGTTGTTGTCACTGGTTCTTGTTGTTGTCCGGTTTCCCTTTGGTATTCAATCGAACTCAATTACTTATACAGTTGCATTCGGATACATTGCTCACGCTCACTTATAAACAAATGCAGCACACGTATTTTCTGCTTGCAGGTGTTTGGCATTTATAAAAAAAATAAAATAAATAACCACGAACACGTCCGACTTTTGGAGCCGCAAAAAATCTACTGAATAAATACGCAAGCAATCGATAGCATGCCAAATGTAAGCGCTAAACGATTAACTATCGACTACTTGTTAGCATCGACAGCTGATTACTATGTGCTGCCAGGTGGCAGCCTTGCACTTTTATTTTCGCAATTTTACACAGCATCATTGTTATTAATTTTGATTGTTTTTTACTAATATGGTTTAAAAAAAAATTGTTTTATAAATGCATTTTGTTAGCGGTAGTCATATGCTTTTATAGGCATTGCGCGCTAAGAATTTAAAATCAGCTGTATGCATCAAACTATCGATAAGAACGGTCTGCCAACAGCGCTGCCAGTGCCCTTTAATGGAAACACTTTCACAATGACAAGAGACGGCGCTGCAACAATAGTTTTCGAAATTGGCAACAGATGGCGCAGCAGAATTCGAAATAAATTCTTAGGCAATGGAAAATTGTATTAATGCAAGAAATTCAATTGAATTAACACATTTGAAGATAAATTAATAAACAATTCAAGGGCCACTGTACACACACGAACAAGCCGCACTCTTAGCGCATGACAAACCAATTTTTAATTATCTGATAATTGTTGAACTTTTATGCCTGACATACTATGTACGCCCATAAAGCCAATGGGTCTTATCAATATTGGTTATAAACCGCAGTCAGAAGTTTCCGTACTTAAATTAATAGTTTCTGTGGTAATTTATGGAACCCTAGATAAAAGGTGTCGATACACCGAATTCCATGTTCCCCAGCCCAGTGGTAATAGATTTTTATAGTCGTGTCATGCAATGTCTACTTTTTGAAAAGATCAAATGCTTTTCTTTCATTTTTGTTTACAATTATGTATGTATGTATATCGTCTATGTGCGCACTAGTACCTCGTAGAACTCCAATTTGACCTCCTCGCCGCCAAAGGGTATGTAGATACACCCGTGCGAGGGATGGATCTTGCCAACGGTTAAGCTTTCACAATAATTGGCGCGGCCCACATAGAGCGTTTCGCCGTCGACATTGGGACCGGAGGCCACCGCATTGGGTACTACATTGCCATGGGAGGCGGGTATCCATTGGAATCCGGCGCCGACTAGCACCTGCACATCGGTCACCTCGTGCTCGGCCTGGGCGTAGGCAGCATAGGCGGTACCCTTGGCCGGCACCACCTTGGCGGGCAGCAGATCGCCATCACGGAAGACGCGACCCACATAGATGGCATCGCCGTTGGAGTCGTGGCCACCCAGAACTGCGCCCTGGGGTATGTTCGAGGCGGTCGTGTCTATCCAGCGTTCCGGCTGTGAGAGCACCTCGTACGCAAAGATCTTAACCTCATCGGAGTCATAGGGTATATACAGGCAGCCGTGCGAGGGATGCACCTTGCCCACGGTCAGGCTGCCGGCATGATAGCCGCGACCAGCATACAGATCCTCACCATCAACATTGCGACCCACTTTGACGGCGCTGGGCGGCACGGCGCCGTTCTCGGCTGGCAGCCATTCGTAATTGTGGCCGCTGAGCACCTCATAGCTGTCCAGCTCCACCTCCTGGCGCGCATACGCCACATAGGCCTTGCCTTTGTTCGGTATCACCTTGGCCGGCAGCAGGTCGTTGCAGTAGAAGGCGCGCCCAATGTAAATGGTATCCCCGTCCGAGTCATGGCCGGCAACCACGGCGTTGGGCGGCACGCTGCCATGACTGTAATGCCTCCAGGTGTGTTCTGTATGGTCAGATTTAGACATCAATCAATAGTTAGCTGCACCGCGTCGCTGCACCACTCACCTGACATTGCGTGCGATGTCTGTCGTCGTCCAAATACAGCTAAAAGCCATTTGCTCTTACCGTGTTGCCGCACCTATTGGCGCGCTCTTATCAGCTCGTGTGGCTAGATAACGCAGCCCCAGCCCTAGCACCAGCACCAGGTTCAGCTCCAGCCTAGCCTAGCCTAGTGGCGGTACCGTGAGTGCGTTTCGAGCGAGCAAAAATTAAAAAAAATTAAAACTTAAATCTAGCCTTACACGTTGCTGGCCGTGAGGAAAAGGTCAACACAATCCGGCCAAATGAATTATTTACTGTTTATTTTATTTTGCGCGAAAACTGCTCGAAAAGTGGGTTAAACTCAGCAACTGTGGACTCGGCTAGGTAGCGACAATTGCATCTCCTACGTCCAAGATGCCATTGGTGCGAAAAGTTGACACATTTCATTTGAATTTTCAACTGGGTCTCCAACAAGGCCACTTTGAGTCCGAAACTCTAATAGGGTTTTAACTCTGAACCGAATGTCAGCCCACAGCTTTTGCTCAGAATATAGCCGAGCCACAGAGCATTGGACTTCCTTGTCGTCCGCTCACAGGCGGGAAATTTTTTAATGATTCATATGATAAATTTTATAAATAGCAACTTGGCTCGCGCAAGGCCGGGTAATGCTAGGCACATGGCAGTTTTTTTTCCTATTACTTAATCTTTTTTTTTTAGGTACGACTATTTAGCTCATGCTTGTGCTCGCAATCGACATGTTGAGAAGGGTGCAATTCAAGCCATGTTGATCCTTTATTTGTTTGGAGCTTTTTGGCCAGGTTTTATTTTTTTGTTGCATCGTCTCTTCGCGTACTCCACTTATTTAGTGGTTGCTGCGTTTGCGTTTGATTCTGTAGCACTTCAACGGTTTTTCTTTGTTTTGTTGATACCCTGTAGACTACACTGGGAATGGGTTCGGTTCGCGTGCGGACTTTATTTTGTTAACATACATTAACAAGCAAACCCTACTTGGCATTTAGAAAACAAGAAAGGACAATTGACAAGCTCTTTGGATATTTTTTAATCCAACTCAATCTTATTTCTTCAATCTTACATATATCAAATATATAATTTTATAACATAATAAAGTTTTACATATTTTAAGTACTTAATAAAAAACATCTACAAAGCTTTGCCATTTTGATTTACGATTTTGTTTTCTTTGTCTCCCCAAAACCTATTTCATAATATTTTGTACCTATCAAATAAAATAGTTAAATATTATTCAATAAAGGTTCGAAGCAAAATATAGATATATTTATGTGTAAAACCAGGCTTAGGCCCTGAACCGAACCAGTAAATATATTTGTTTATTTCTTGACATTTTCAACAGATAGTCAAAAAACTCCGATGATAGAAGTTAACGATAATGAAAGGGAGATTAAACTACAAACGGTATATATGTTTTTTTTTTATACTCCATAGTTATATCTAACATTGAATACAGGGCATCGCCTAGTCGGGCAAAACTAACCAAAGCACCACTGCTTATTTTTTTGTGGGTATTTTGTTGTTTTGGTTTTAACAATTGCAGCTTTTGTTTGCGATTTCGACAATTTACAACTATATGGGGAGGTGCTCCGGATTGGGGCTGTCCTGCGGGATACGGACAAGGCGAACAGCTGTTCGCCAGTAAAAAAAGGAAGGTTGTGTATAAAAAGTGTTGCATATTATGAAAAGCTGTGCAATAAATGGGCGAGTTCTTTGATTTGTGGCGCCTGATCAAAGAATCTATTTTGTTGCCAGAAAAAGGAGTGAATTTAATTTAAAGACCACTGTAGTGTGTGTGTGTGTGTGTGTGTGTAACTAGGCTACCTGTGATGCTTTCCGCTCTCAATTCACATCCGTTAGAGGCAACGCGCCAGTCGCGGTTACGCTTTGGCCACACACTGCGGCAGTTTTGGTGGTGCTCGGGCCCGGCCAACTGTGGGGTGTGCTTGTGTTTGTGTGCTTCTGTGTGTGCGGGTAAGTGACTGTTGTTTTTCCGGCTGGCAGGGACCAGCACGCGGTCAATCCAGCAACACTGGCGTGCACGGGGTCACTCACTTGGTCTGTGGTTGCGCCAGTCGTATGGCATAGCTGCTAATGGATGCAGCAGCAGCAGAAGCTGGTTGCAGTTGGGTAATACAAACAAATGCAAAAGCAACAGCAGCAGCAGCAGCAATTGCAGCAGCAGCAGAGGCAGCAGCATTCAGACGAACTAATGACGCGTTTTGCCAATCGGCAGCACTTAAAGATGCTGCTGTTGGTCGTGTTTAAAGTTAGACGGCTTGGCTCCGGTTGGGGTTGCGGTTTGTTCTGGAATGCCACTATTAAGTGGCATTACGCTCGATATCCACAGCCCATCCCCAGGAAGACTGTGTCTGCCATTGCTTAAAGCAATTCACTGGCAAAACGATGCGATTTCAATTGTTGTGCTTGCCCCAATTGTCGCCAGCCAATGGCTTGTGCTGCAGCTGCCTGCAACTGGAAACCTGACGGTCCGACAGTCTGACGGTCCGACGGCCTGGCACATTTTGGGTAAAGTTTGCCCCAACTGCGATTCGCTTAATACGACAACATGAACATTTGAGTCGCATTATGGTAGCTGGCCAGGCGATTCCTGTTAATCCGCATTCATAAGTAGGCTTTAAAAAGTAAACGCAGCTGAAAAACTTTAAGCGAGCTTTTCAAACGTGCATCTGACTGCATTCATTATATGGCACTTTTTAAGCTTAAGTTGCAATCTGATCAGCTCTCCTTTTTTATTTGATAGCCCATTTCGCATGTGAAATTAAGTTTATTTTTTATTTAGTTTAAATTCAATATTTTTTTAATTATATAAACGCTTTCTCTTCAAGACAAAAAACTGAAACCTTTAATGAAAACCTTACGCAAAATTCTAGAAAATAGTTTTAGCATTTTTTGGTCTTGATTTAAAGCCAATTTAAGTTAATGATGTGATCAAATCTGCTCTTATTTAAAAGATGACAGAAATTGTTTATGTTGCTTAAATTTTTTATGCGGAATATTTCGATTGTTAGTTTTTCAGTTAGCAAACTTTTATACCCTGCAGGGGTACTTCGCTATTGTCAAACGATTTGCAACGCAATTGCGAGTTACTCATTGATGCCGGCCTAGAGCTGAACCGCTTTGAGCCCGTGTTGCCTGTTTTTATTTGAGAATACAATTTTAGCCAGACAAGTTGGATAACAAAGCCGATTGATTTCTAACCTGAAACGAATCATATTTTTGATACAATAATAAATGCAATTTTTTCACTACAAATATATGATTTCTATGTAAATATAATACATATATTTTATAAGTAGGAAATTTGGTCTTATCCAGTTGATGAATCGCAACATAAGGCGAGAGGACATCGGTTCAAACCGTGCACCGAACCAGCAAAAATGTTTGTTGGCCTGCTATATATAGAGTAAGGTAGCTGGTTCGATTGCAGGAAATATGCAGTGAATATTTCGGGTTAGAGTATGAAATTGGCGGCCACAATACAATTTCGAGGTTTTCCCTTTGGTTAAGCGTTGCTTTTCGTATTTTTCCTCTTGGTTAAACATTTTTCAAGCGGAATCGAGGGATTCCAAAAAGGGTTTCCATGCTGTCAACTGTTGTACAACAGTGGCAATTTGCGTTTCGAGGGGCATCCTGTCAAAAAGCTGCTTGCATAAGTTGTCATCCTTGTTGTCTCCGTTGTCGCCACTTCGCTTCCGCTCGACTCGAAGCTGGCATTGCAATTGCAGCTTGATTTCCATTTGCCATCCGCTAATTGAGAGCATTGGGAAAATGTTTTTCCTTCGTCACAATTGCCATGCCAGCGAATCCAACTTGTTGCTCAGCACGATGTAATTCTTGCTTGTGTTTCGCGAAAATGTTCCCCAAATTGGATGGAGCACAGCAAATAAGGAAGTTCAATTAATGAAATCGAATTGCCAGCTGGCGAATAGCAATAACAACTTATTGGCTTTTTTTTTTTTGTAGCGAATCGAAATATTCTTGAATGTCAGTAGCAAAATGATTTAAAATCTTGAGTATTATTTAAAATATATTGGAACTATTGGATGATGGAACTATTCGTTTTTACTGCAGATAATGCCGAAATATTCCGAAATCGAATCGAGTTTAAGTAGATAAGTTGTATACTCTTTTGTGGGGGCCAGTAAGTTTGAAAAAATTAAACTTTTAATATTAAGTCGTATATACCCAGCAACTAAAGTTGAGTATTATCTCTCGAGGTGGTCAGCGTAATGTCATCTCGCTCCCACGCCTCGGCGGTTGTGTTAGTTGCATCTCCTCGCGTCAGTTTCGCACCTTATACATAAAGCGACAAGAAACGGCATCAAAGAATAAGACAAGCAATCACGCCATAGTTCCGTTAAATATCACAAGCGACAAATGTAGCTGGCGTTGCGTATCAGTTGCATAGCTAAAGTGAGTTATCCACGCGGTCACCTCGTTCACTTCGTCTTCAGCTGTGAAAACGAACAGACGCAACGGAGTCATAACGTCTGCTCATTTTTCTAATTAACATTGCTAAGATTACACGTGTTAAACTTTTTCGATTATAATCAAAATTCAAGACAAACGTATTTGGTTAAGAAGTATTCGCGAACGCGACATAGTGTTGGAACAGGTAATACTTTCCATGAAAGACAGTTAGAACTGTTTAACGTAAATCCACCTTTTTACAGGGAGCGTTAGCAGCGCCCGACAAGCCCAGATATCGGCCGGTCTGCGTACGGCGCCCCCGCGCTCTAAACATTAAACATAATTCGGCGACCGGCCGAAAGAGCCCCATACTCAATCACCGCCCCTATTTCGGCGATTATTCGGCGAATTAGTTAAGCTCCAGTTCACACCGGCTGAGGCGCAGTTGGCTCAACTTAAAGTTTACACCGGTTCTTTTCATCGCTATATATTTGTCTAATGCTTAAAACGACCGAGTTGTGTCTTGCATCCCTTATCTTACTCGGCAGAGTATAGCCGCGCTTGATAGCGTGAAGCGTAGGTGTGACACAAAGGAGTGAAAGAGAAGTCTTTATCTGGAAACGAAATAGAGTTAACCGCAATCGAATAGTCTAGCTCGTTCGATGTCTCGCGCGCATGCGTTCTAGTTGAAATTATCCGTCGTCAAGCCGCGTAGGATTATCAGCTGTTTGATGTTGTCTGGAGGCCAGCCAATCTGAGTTTGGATTCTTAGATCTTAATTATTTGCTTTGCTTTCTTTATTGTTTTTTTTTAATGTAACCTTAATATACAAATTTCCTGTGAGTACTTAGTAGCGTTACCCGTAGCAGCGATTTCCGTTTAAATAATTTTCTTTATGCACAGCTACCAAAAGCTTTAAAGCACCACACCAACTGCACTTTCGATGGGCCCAACGAACCTGCACCGATGGATATAACAGTGAGTGACAAGTCTGAATATAACTCACAGTGAGTACGGCCTACTATTGGCGAACGAATTATTTAATCGGCTTTATCGCACTCGGAATGCTCGTGTATTGACATGAATATATATAATAGTTTAACACCGCCCTGTTACACCTTAGTTTAGGCAAAAGAAAACAAAATACTAAAGAGTAAAGCATTCTTATATGGATCAGATGATTGTTATCTGAAGTTTACTTTAATTAAAATGTACCGATAAATTGTACAGAAAGGTCCGTCGCCGGTACGATCCTACGCTGAAGTCATATTGTTTATGTTGAATTAAATAAAACATTAGTAAAGGGGTAACCACCCAAGTTAATCACGAGTTACCAAGGTTGGGAGGGTAAAGAATAGGGAGCGATCAACACCTACCGCACCCTAGCCACTGAAACTCTCACATAACAGTCCGCCGTTCTCATTTTTATTAATTCTGTACGTGAGTACAGCCCGAATACATCTTATTGGACCTTCATCTTATTAGTTTACAGTCAGTGCACTTATCCTTTCTGAGCACAAAAGGAGTGATATGTGAAGGGAAGAGGAAAAGACCCACGCCAAATCCGACGAGCATAGTTTAGAGCAACGCTAGAAGTGCACACCTTCCGAATCTCTTCACCTCTGCGGGAGAACATCAACCGCACGAAGCTGGTGGCCTCTTGAATAGAGCACAAGATCGCATACATACCCTTCTGCATGCTACACTTTTTAGATAGTGAAGCAGAGTATATTTGTTTTGTTCAAGCAGGAGAAAGACTTGTTTCTTGTAGGGTATTGTGCACACTTATAGTTATATCTGATACTGATACAAGATTGAGAATAAACAAGTAAGAGGTTCTAGTCGGGAGCTCCCGACTAGGGGATAACCTAACCCTCTTCTTCCAACATCAAATGCAAATATATATCTTCTATTTTAGAAGCTATATGTCAAGTTTGATGACTCTAGCTCTTATTATTTACCAAAATTGCCCAAAAATTAGGATATCGATATTTTTATCGATTGCTTGGAAACGGAGGAAGTTATCGATTATCGGAAACAAACTCGATCTGCGCGGGAACTAGGAGCATCTACATCTAAAATTTCTCTATCTAAAAGTCTATAGCTCTTATAGGTTCTGAGATCCTTGCGTTCATACATACGGACGGACGGACGGACAGACAGACGGACATGGCTAGATCGACTCCGCTATTGACGCTGATCAAGAATATATATACTTTATGGGGTGGGAGATGCTTCCTTCTGCCTGTTACATACATTTGGGTTTTGTACAAATACAATATACCCTTATACCCATTTTTAATAGGTTCAGGGTATAAAAATAGTATTATATGACAAAGCAGTCACAGCAGAAGTTACCCTATGCCTGGCTTCAGACCTTGTCTTGGCTGTCTCCGACTGCAACAATCTTGGCTCTGCTTAAAATAGTTTATTGCTGGCAAGTTAAAGGCTAAGAAAAAAAATTGTATTTACGGATAAGTACGTTTAGACGTGAAATGCGAACCGATGGGCGAAACGGTTTGCATCGGCTATTTTCCATAGCCATCGAAATCTGAGTCGGGCGGCGAGCTGCCCACGTCGGCCTTGATCGTATAGCTGGTCTGATTGATGCTATAGTGAATGTTCAGATAGTGCCCGGTTTGGATGGGCAGCGCATAGTAGCCCAGCTGTTTGCTGGCATCCTTGTCGTTGCGATGGTAGATAACGTGTCCGTTGCTAATAACCAGGCGCAGCTCCTGCGTGCCGTTCTCGTTGCGGCGCACATTCTGCTTGATGATCTGCACCAGCTGGGTTTCCGGCTGGCGCAACGGCAGCGAGAGCAACGGCTCGCAGCGGCAGCTCAGCTTCTGGGTTAGCGGGCATGTTTGTGGGGGCGTGCCACCAGCAGCGCCCGGCTTGGTGCCGCCCAAAATGGGCAAATTGCCAAGTTGGCCCACATTAACCAAATTACCCAGGCCGCCCAGCTGGCCCAGGTTGCCCAGATTAAAGCCGGCCAGCAGGTTTTGGAGCGGCAAATTGGTCAACAGCGTGCCCACAATGGGTATATTCTGCGGAAATCCAGACAGAAAGCCAGTTGGCTGCACACCCGCCGTGTTGCCCCCCACGGGCGCGGCTACTGCAACGGGCTCCGCCGGCTTGATGGGCTCCAGGGGCGGATTCGCATTGAAGTTGTCAAAGTAGATGGGTATACCAATTCCGGCATTGCTCTGTTTAAATATGGTATATTATGCTATTAATTTGTTGCTCTACTCCTGATCTTGGCCACTTACAGCTACCAGCTGACGTTTGTTGCGCTGCTCCGGCTTGGCTGTCGTGGTCGTGGTCGTGGTCGTTGTCAATTTATCGGATGTTTCCGCAGCCGCAGCGCTGATTAGCAGTATGAAACCCAGATAGCTTCTCATGTTTGGTGCTTTGGCAGGTCTGTCTGGTTGCCCAAATGTGCCCAGTCTTTTATATGGGCTGCGACGATGGCTTTTTGGCTGCTCCGGAGCACACGAATTTTTATTTTAAGTTCTTTATGGGCCTGGAACCAGTTGCAATCTAATTAATATGCATTCAAAGTGTGTCAAATCGAACAGGTATCCAGCCCATGTGCTTCTGATGTCATGGGAATTGTAATGTGTATACATTTTTCGGTTAGTTATCTCAAATGCTTCCATCCACCCAAAATCCAATTTCAATTTAGATAGATATACAACAATCTTTCGCCCACAACGCTGAGGTGGATTTGCCGAAAAGTGTGAAACATTTCACAAAATACAATCAAATTCGATCGAATGAACAACCAAATAGTTTCACATAAGCGTTTTCCATTTATTTTCCACACTTGTAACGGAAATTTGCACAACCGCAGCTTGACGCGCCCTTGCAGCAGCTGGAAAGGTGTTGCGGAAGGTGCTGAAAATGCGCATGACAAAATCAGCATGTCGGAAGCATGCATATAAAATTACATGTGCTGCTCATTAAAAATCAATTGTTCGACGGATTTTCATTTTCAGCTCTGTATGCTTTGCATTTTCCAGCTTTGTATAGCTGTTGCAGATGTAGCCAAAGAAAATGTCTAGCCGTTTGGGCGAATTGAGCTAAAAGTTAATTTGAATTTAATTCAAATATGTAAATGGAATTAAGTGCTCACTGATTTTCTTACGACTGACTCCCTTTGAGGCTGACAAATGGCCAGCAGTCGCATGATTAAAGCCCTGGACCCTGGTGGCTACAAATTAGATTACGCCAAATCATGTAACTGGCCAGGACGCAAGCACACGAAAAGGCGGAGTCAGTGCCATGTCAACGTCTCCATCCCGGCCAGAAATTGGCAGCATTTTTTTTTCTCACTCCAGGACCAATTTTGTGGGTGAGGTTTTCAATTTGTTGTGCTTTAAAGTTCGACGCTCTGAACGATTAGCAGCCAAGTTGGGCAGCAGAAGTGTTTGGGATTGCGATTGTGACTGTGACTGTGACTGTGACTGTGAATGTGACTGGACATGGGGCATGGGTATGGCGTGGAGCAGGGGCTTCCAAACGGAACCTGGAACACAATTGGGACTGGGCGTTTGGCAAGTTTGTTTGTTGTTTTTGGTTTGTTTGACAGTTGGGCGATTGTTGTTCTTGTTATTTGTGCTGTTGCCGCTGCGGAGCTCATAAATCAAATAAGTTTTGACAAATTGCACATTAAAGTCGCATTTTGTGTTTGGCTCCTGTTAAAAATTTAATTTGCATCCACAAATATTATGTGTAACAGCTGCTGGCCAGCAAAATTGCAAGACAAAGCCCTAGCTAAGCATCTCTCCTGATTTATATGGCACATATGTACATATATATCGAGCCAGTCACGATAATTCAAATATATGTATCCACATATGCGTCCTAATACAAATGCATCTACCAAAATTGGCACAAGAGTCATGTTTAAAAATACTTTTCAACATAAAGTATATTTTATGGCACATAACAACAACAGCAGCAACAACTGCAACAGCAGCTATAAGAAATGCAATAACAATAACAATAAAAAAAGCTAAGCTGCACAGGCGGCAGGCAGCGACGTCGCACAGTGGAACCATTGCACTGCTCTTGCTGCAATACTAATAGATGTGAATTTAAATTCTATAAAATTCAGTTAACATTGAAATAAACAACTTTAAATAATATTTGTTTATTATACAATTTATAAGTATGTATATACTTATATTTCACACAAGTCTGCGAACCGGTTAACCATAACCGTTTCGAGCATGTAACTCCAAATATGCTAACTTTAGCATGGTCGAACTTGAATGAGGAACATATTTTTGTCTCTTTAGAAAATCTAGAAGAGTTTAACTTTTTTTTTATTTCAATTATGAAATACTGTGACGAACCAAGGTTCAATAGAAAATTTGTTTGCCTAATTGAAAAATCTAAAAAATGCATTGTTTTATATAAATTGTGAAGTAAAATGTCGCACGGATGTTAAATTGTTACCTATAAAAGACATGATTAAATAATAATAATGCTAATAATAATTTTCAGTTGTCAAAAATAACTCAAAATATTTATTTTTTACATTACTTACTAAAGAAAATAATCATATACATTTGCTAAAGAAAAACTGAGTCACATTTATTTATAATCAAATATTAAATGTTAACTTCAGCTAAGAGAGCGCAACTAGAAGTTACCCTGTACGTAAGATATTACATATATACCATAATATATATACAATTTCACACGCCAATTTAAGCGGCTCGCAATAACTCTTCAGTTAATTATATGTTAATTACGCCTGCTTCATTTTCGCCACGTGCTATCGTGTGACGCCCCACAGTGCGACGTCTCGGCAACAGCGTTTCGTTAAAAAGAGAACAAAATGCAAAAAGAAATGCAATAACAATAACAAAAGCTCAGCGGCAGAGGCGGCGGGCAGCGCCGTCGACATCAGCGTTTCGTTAATGGTTGCACCGAAGCCGCCGCCGTTGCCGTCGCTGTCGCCGTCGCTGTCGTTGTCGCTTGAGCTGCCTGTCCAGCATGAAAATCTTATTATAAATGATGTTGGAGCCAAATGACCAAAGGAATGGAAAGTGCAGGGACAAGAATGACAAGTGCAAGACCAGGGGCAAACAGCGAGAGCGAAAGAGCTAGCTATATTTCAATATTGAGACGAAAGATCGCTCAAATAAATGACAGTTAACCCAACTCAGCAGGATAGTCGAGCTAATGTTAGGGCGCCAGAGCATGACTGGCAAGTTACTAAAGCGATTACCTGAGCACTACCCAAAAACACATATATCCTTTTTGTGCAAAGTGCAAGCTGCATCACCTGCGATGAATAATTGTTCATAAGCTTTAAAAGTTTAAAAAATAAAAAGCATATTTCTAGGGACTTTTCTGAAAGCGTTAAATAAACTACTTTGTCCCCCACCACAGCATTTATCTAACCATATTTGGTAGGTGCAAATTTTAGCTAGAGATACATTTTAGCTCCTATCCTGAGTATAAATAGAAAATTAACTTTTCCAACCAGACCCAAAGGTACGTTGCTGGTTCGAACCATGAAACGAATGTTTTTGAGCTTGCGGACCAATTGAGAATCAACCTTCAATAAGGTTGATGGATAAATGGAGTTTTGCTCAAATAATATTGCTTAAAAGTTAATTTGGTAAACTTTTTTTAGTAGTCGCGTAGTATAATAAAAGTATAATAAACGCCAAGATAATAGATGGTGTGTTTGGAAGTTTTTATTGTTCAATTGTGTTGATGGCCAAGTTCGTAAAATGTGTGCAGAGCACATACATTATCGAAAGTACTTCTCTACGACTGCGACTGTGAAGAGTTTATATAGTGTATGTATATATTTCGTCTGACAGTCCAAAACAAATTATTTCGATTCAAGGTGGAACTCTGCTCTCAAACCTGTATGTTTTCCTACATGAGCTAAGTTTTGGTTCGAGCCTTGGTTCGTTTCACTCTTAAAAACTGAACAAGAGGTTCTAGTCGGGAGCTCCCGATTAGGGGATACCCTGAACCCTCTTCTTCCAACATCAAATGCATATATATATTCTATTTTGGAAGCTATATGTCAAGTTTGGTGACCTGGCTCTTATTATTTACCAAAATTGCCCAAAAAACAGGATATCGATATCGATTATAGGAAACAAAATCGATCTGCGCGGGAACTAGGAGCATCTACATCTAAAATTTCAAGTCTCTAGCTCTTATAGGTTCTGAGATTCTTGCGTTCATACATACGGGCGGACGGACAGACGGACGGACGGACAGACAGACAGACGGACATGGCTAGATCGACTCGGCTATTGATGCTGATCAAGAATATATATACTTTATGGGGTCGGAGATGCTTCCTTCTGCCTGTTACATACATTTGGATTTTGCACAAATACAATATACCCTTATACCCATTTTTAATGGGTTCAGGGTATAAAAATGGTTCGGATATAACAAAAAAAATGAGCTTTCGGTTCAGTTTTTTAGGTTAACCTGTTTGGATCGGGCTTTAGTTCACAGCAAAACAATCAATTGCCAATATTGCAATGGCTTGAACCGGTTCGATTCGCTTGCATATTTCGTTGCTGTTTCTATCTCTGTCTTCGTCTTCATCTCGTCTTCTATCTCTTTCCCACGCTTCGTGCTCAGCATTGTCATCGTGTTCTGCCTGGCTGCATTTATTGTTTCTGTCGCATATTCCTCTCTCTGCTTCTTCGCTCTGCTGAATGTTGTTTATTACTGATATTTTTGTTGTTCTCGTTCTTTACGCATAACGGTAAAGTAACAAATAATTTGGTTGTGTTTTCAAAAAAGCTGTTGATTAAGTCGACGCTAGCGTCGCAGTCGCCGTCGCTGCCGCAGTCAGGAATGGCGGCAGCGCCAGAATTCTGGGTATAAATATAAGAAGCTGGACGGGCCGAGCAACAACACAACAGTAAGAAACGCAGGCAGAGAGCAAGAGCGAGAGCGAGAGCGAGAGCGAGAGCAAGAGCATCGAAGCCCACAAGTCCCCACGCAATTTCAGCCCGACATGACATCATATATGTGGCGCGAAGGCGCTCTGCCGCTGCTGTCACTAATCCTCCTGCTGGTCGTGATTTGTGCCCGGGCCACGCCAATGCCAGCAACAGACGCATTGGCCAGAGGGCAACAGGAGCTGACCACCATTGAAACGACACTTAAGGAGGTGCAGCCGCAGCCGCAGTCGCAGTCGCCGTCGCAGTCGCATCGCATTGACTGCAAATTGACTTTCGATGCGACAATGGACTCGTTAGGGCAACAGCAGATGCAGGACAATGGCTGCAACGTGCTGCACAGCAGCAGCACTAATAAGCCAGCGGATGCGGATGAGGATGCGGACCACGAGCTCGACCACGAGCAGGCAAAGGAACAGGCACAGGACGAGCCGGCGAGTGTCCGGCGAAATTCAATGTCTGGCAACAGCAGCGGCAGCAATCAGCCCCTTTATGAATTACAATTGGTTGTTTGGCCCTCAGATATTGAGGTTGGGCATGACATTGGCAGCACAACAACCAGTACAACAGCGGGAACGACAACCACAACGCCAACACCATCACCAACAACAACAACAACAAAAACAACAAAAACAACAACATCAACACCAGCAGCATCGACACCTTCACAGTTGCCCTTATATGAGGATCAATTGGTCGTATTTCCGCAAATGGATTTTGAAGAGGAAAATTTTGATTATTTCTTTGATGAGCTGGAACCAGCAGAGAACGCCTCAAGCACAACATCCCAACCGCTGGCATCGTCGACAACAACAACGAGCCAGCCAACTGCAGGACCCGACGAACCGCAGCCAGTTTATGTGTTGGAAAACTATCGCATCAAGCACGCCAACGGCACCGAGGAGCACAAGTAAGTGCGCCCCCGGACACTAAGCCCGGTCACCTGGCCCATCTGTTCCAATCCCAATAAACTCACTCTCATCCGCAGATTGGTGCTCAGCAACGGCCTGGTCAACTACATGAAGCTGTACATGAAGCGTGTGGGCGACACACTGATCAATGTCCAGGAGGGCTACAATTCGGTGCCCGTGGCGGGCCAGAAGCCAAAGATCCAGACGCTTTACTACATTGCCGATGAGCGTGGCTATAACGTCTACCGGAGTAAGTTTCCAGCTTCAACTTAAATTATCATCATCATTTACAGTGCCTATCTGTTTGTATCTCCGCCCCAATAGTCGAGTACGGCCCACCCCCAACGGTGCCGCCCACCCGCGTGCGTTATAAGGCCACCAAATCACCACAGTCAAAGCCAAACATATGAGTATGGAGAAATCATATTGTCGCACTGTGAGACGCAGCTGCTTAGCATATTTAAGACATTTTTTTTCTACTATTTTTTTTTCAACTTAAAATAGTCATATTTATTACATAAATTCTTGGAAAATATTTTATTATTTGGCTTTAAGCGGAGCATATTTCAATTATATTTCAATTGTTGCTCCAGATTTCTGTGAACTTGACTGTCACTTGTTAAACTTGGTTTCTATTGTCTCTTGCATTTAACAGGCAGTTTATCCTGTTGATTTATATTTGCCATTTACAACAAAATGGGCAAAACCAAAACTGAGTTGATTCCGTGACATTCATAATGAACTTTCGTTGGTAAACAATACTTGTATTAATTGAAGGCATATCGGAAAATAAGTAAACGTGGAAAATGTATTATATTAATATATGTTACATTTTGAAAAATAAATAAAAATTCCACACATGTTAACCTGTCAATATAATATATTATTTATATTTACCATATTTATATATAAACTTTCATATATGTTTATTTTAATTATTATTGTATTTATTTTATAATGAACTTTCGTTGGTAAACAATACTTATATTAATTGAAGGCATATCGGAAAATAAGTCAACGTGGAAAATGTATTATATTAATATATGTTACATTTTGAAAAATAAATAAAAATTCCACACATAATAATCTGTCAATATAATATATTCTTTATGTTTACCATATTTATATATAAATTTTCATATATGTTTATTTTGATTATTATTGTATTTACTTTATATATTTTTTATATGCGCCTTGAACCACTGTGCATCCTGCCAGCCATTTTGGTCTTCCGGCCCGACTTTGGCTGGGATGCCAAATAAAATGTAACGCCCGCAAAATGATTTGCACTTTTTTTGGTTGTTTTTATACCCTAAACTCATTGAATATGTGTAAAAGAAGCATACTGGTTTTGCGCAAATGTATGTAACAGGCAGAAAAGGAAAGCAGGAATCCTCTCTGACCCCATTAAGTATATATCTTCTTGGTCATCCGTTAGCCAGTCTGCCGTCGGTCCGCATATATGGGGGGTCGATCTCAGATCCTATAAGAGCTGGATAACTTGCCCCGTTGTCATGAAATCCATAAGCATCGATATTGAAATCTTGTTTTTGTTGCCGATCTTGGAGCTTATGAGAGGTAGAGGTACAAGATTTAGTAAGTTAACTCTCGTATAGTAGACGCATATACATAATATCTATATTTTTCGTTACCTCGCCCTCGCCCCCCGCAAAATAATTATTTCGGACAATAAGCTCCGAAGTAAATCACGAAGGCATTTGCAATATTCTTTAGCTTAGTGAAGAAGCAGCCTAGCTTTTTTTTTTGTGATTATGTCTATGTACATGTTGAAGGAAACCTGCCGACGGTGGCTCGGTGCGGTGTTCAGGGTATCCCCTAGTCGGACACACCCGACTTGAGCAGTCTTACTTGTTGTGTTTTTGTTTTTTTTGCTGCCTCCGTCTACGGATTGTGCCTTTGTTTGTCTCTCAATCGCACGCTTCTTGATTGCTTTCCTAGTTTTGGATCCTTGTTGTTGTCCTTGCCGCTGCTGCTGCTGCTGTTGTTGTTGTTGTTGTTGTTATTCTGCTTCTTGTTGTTCCCTGTCGACGCATTTGGCGCCCCAGTCAATGCTGATGATGCCATTTAGATGCATATCAAAGTGTTTCACTTTTGGCCAATCCTTTCGCAATTTTTGCATATGTATGGATGTATTCTACATATTTATTTATTTATATTTTGTTTTTCTTCTTACTTTGTGTGATTTTTTCTTCCTATTTTTATTTTTTAAGGACTCTGTTGTCTCCTTCGATTGTAGTTTATGGCTTCTGGCTTCTTTCCTACTCTGCCACATTCCCACAGTGGGAGTAAATCTTTGGGTCCTTTGTGGCCAGAAAGTTTCCTTGTTCGTCAGCCTGTGGCAGCTGGCACCAATCGAAAGTTTCATCCTGTATTATTATTATTTAAGGCATTTGTGTTGCCTTGATATTCTGTATAGATAATATTCATATTGCCCAGTTAAAGTGTGTTTTTGATGCGATTTGCCATTAAAGTTAAGCACGCGCATCTCCCTAAAGTTTTACGAGACCAAATGAAAACAGGATGTATCTATAGTCTTTTGTCAAATATTGTTTGTAGCTATTTGCTGCGTATTCCTTTGTCTAACAACAGCTTTCTCAAATAAGAAATTACTTTTCTTACTGAAATATCTAGCATGTTGTAAAGGAATTTAAGTTCAAGCATACGGATTGTTACTTCGAATTTTACTTAATATTAATAAACTTTTGCCAACAGCTTTATAAATTCACAAAACAAGCTTTTAACTAATTGTGGAAAATTCGCTGCTTGGCATTCAATTTGGTTATAAAAAATATGCGCAGAAAAGTTTTTTGAATCCGAGTTTTCATCTATTTTGTGAACTATAAAAACAAAATGGGATATAAAATTGTTTTGTAAGTGCATAAGCCGGCAAATGGTGACATATCCAGATATATATATATATATATATATATCAAGTAACTTATCAACTTCATTGAAAACCTTCTAAATTTCTTATCTCATTCACTTGTACTAAAAGCTAAGTATGATTAATTTTGTTGAAGCATGAAAGTCTTTTATGTAGTAAAGCTGTCACATATCTCCATATATTTAATACATCAATTTAACGCATAAATTCTTTATATTTGGTATTAACATAATGTATTCATTTATCAACAAAATTCCGCAACGATCAGTTAATACAAATAGTTGATAAATGTGATATGTAAATGCATATAAAAGCATAAGTAATGCTGGTAAAAATGTAACCGCAAACAACTGTGGAAATATATATACAATATATACTTTTACACACACATGTTTATAAATTTTTAACGAAAATCCACTAAGAGCTTTACCGAACCAATTGGCCCATTTTGGTTTAAACTCTGCCGCGGGGCGTTTGTTTTTCTCTGCTTGGTTAAGTCGAACGGGGCGTGACGGTGTTTCCGGTGTGGGCCGTGTCGTTTGGTAAATGTAACGAAATCCGCCAAGCGTCTGGCAAATTTTTATAAAACTGCACATAAAGCTATTTGTTAATTCAATGAATTTTATTGGTGTGTGTGTGTGTGTGTGTGTGCGCGCAGAGCGGCAGAGGTCCCAGCTAGGCCGGCCTAACAGTCAGGTCCTTTTTTTGACAGAGCCCTTTAAATGCCACATTGAACATTGCCAGCCAATGTTCGGCGGTGGCCAAATGTCGCTTTGTGGTTGTGTGTGCATGCGCGTGTGCCAGTGTGTGTGCGCGTGTGTGTGAGTATGCTAAATATACGCAATGATAAACACATTACAAGATATTTTGCATATTTTATGTGCCCAGGTCCAGGCCCAGCCGAACCGAACTGAACATTACGCACAGATATGCGAGGCATACAACACACACACAAATACTTGCGCGCACATATCCACACACATATGTACATATGTACACATATGCACACATGCACGCATGTCGTTGCCTACTGCTAGGCCATGTTAAAATCTGTTTTTATGATTAATCGCCCCGTGGCGCGAAAAACAAAATGCCGCTGGCGCTTTTTAATATTTCAGCAATTTCATTTGGACACCATTTTAAATGAACGCCATTGGGAGAGTCAATGATCAGCCTTGACAGTGGGTCCAGACTTCTTAAATATGCACTGTGCAGCGGTTGTCCAAAGCTCGCACTTATAAACGTGTTGTGGCAATGCGACATCAGGCGACAGTAGAGCTCTTTGAACTATATATGTATATCTATAATTATATAGTCTTAATGTTAGCGAGGTCCTTTGTACATGTATCCTTGATCATTAGGGGCACTAGCCTATTATAATACCCAATGGCAGATGCAAAGTTTCATCAACGATTTGATGCTAGCCTGATTATGTTAGCGATTAAATATAATCGTTTTCTCCTCTTTAAAACTGTAAATTAGTAATGTTTTTTTTTTCTTAGTATTTTTGTTGGATTTTACGATGGCGGCTCTGCAGCTCTTCCTTAATGTGTATACCCCAGTTTTTTTTATTTGTTTGTGCAACCAAACTCGGGTCTCTTTGGCTATTTAGCTGTCGTTGCCTTGACGCTTCCTTGGCTAGAGTATTTTTCCTGTTGTTGCTGAAATTTTGCGCATTTATCTTGCACTATTTTGTGCACATTCGTATCACATTACTTTGTGTTGCTTGCCCGCCGCTGGTAGCGCGGACTGCAATTTTCAAGTTGCAACTTGCAACGTGCAACTTGCCACTTGGCGTGCTCGGCACGCGCTCACTAATTTTATTCCTTAATAAAAACGAAGCCACCGTCAGCAGCAAGCACGAGGCGGTTGGTGCACGTATTCTGCCAGGGGCTCGGCCTGCCAAGGAACCACCGCACCCGCAACGACAACACCGGATCGAACCCATCCTTGGCCCCCGCCGCCATTGTTTGCCTTGTTGGGCGCCATCAAAATAGCAAAGTTCATTAAAGTGATAATTACAAGGGCCATAAAAAAAAAACAGTACAAACTGAAAATACGAGCCGATGCCTGCAACCATGTTGGCCCCAAAGCATGGCCAGCTCCGTTGCTGTAGAATGCATTTACAAGTTTTGTAGCACAGTGTCCAAGCTGTCAGTTAAGTATATGTACATATTTATATAGGGTATATCGGGGTTTAAAATAATTTGAAATTATATGCTCAAGTGAAATAGGTTTTGAAGCGCATCATTTAAATTTGTTACTCAACATTTTAATAAACATTCATAGTCATACGTTTTGCAACACTGCTCCAAGTATATATTCCCCATCGAAAAGCAGCTGTAACCTGCATATGTACATTTGTATATAGGGTATTTTGGGGTCTACAATAATATGGACTTAGTCTTTAAAGTAAAATAGTTCTTGGAGCGTATCATTTGTTACACAACATTTTAATTAACTAAATTTAAATTCATATACGTTCAAATTTTATTTACTGTCGCTTTACAGCACTGCTTCAGGCTGCTACAACTTATCGATGGGAAAGATGTGTATTTCAAATTGCAGTTTGAATTTAAGTTATAAATTATTTTCAAGAATGAGAGAGTTTTTAGTTTGTGTAGAGAAAAATATATGGTTTTCTTAAATATTCTGTGAACCGTGTGCGTGTGTAAAAGAACGTTGTTTGATTGATGAAAGCACCAGGACCCAAGCATGTGACTCAGCGTATCCATATTAAGTACAATATTATCAACATTGAATGTCTAGTAAGGCTGCCGATTTGTATTTTATTCACATAAACATAGTTTCGATTACGATTTGTCTGCTACCGGTAGGTTTCTGTCAAATAAATATCACGTGAGCTTCAAGAATTTGAGCGAGAATAAAAAATAGTCAACTTTTGGTACTTATCGAATATTCTATTTAACGAAACATAAAATGTGAAACATGCATTATTTGCATGATTTTTGCTGCAAGCAAGTTTGCTCTGGAGGCTTGCTCTGGAGACAGAACATCGGAATCAATAAAAGCAAGCGATTCGGGTAAACATATACATTAAATTCTATGCTATCATTCAAATGCCAATTCTTTTACATTCCCCCACAACATCTAAACACGACTTAAAAATGCACTTGTCGCCATTTGATGACGGATGACTAGGGATAATGTGCGTTAGTGTTGTGCAATTGTTTAATTTAGTGCTGTCATGTGCCTTAATTGGCACATAGACTTGCAATTAATTATCAAAAGTGATTATAGCATCTCATCTTAGAGGAACCTGTTTAAGTGCTTGAAGACTCTACTTTAAAATTGTTTGAGCTAAGTTGATTATTAATTATATCTAATATGGCAGTATGTACTGCCTAGAGTCCATTTGCGGCGTTAACATTGCATGGCGAACGCAAAAATGTTGGAATGCATTGCATAATTTGCGCAGCTCACGTAAAATAATTAATTTCCGCTTCCGTAAACAAAGTGAGTTACTCTGTTAGTTAGCCGGAGTTTTCCCGCTGCACCGTTATCCTCTTTAGTTTTTCGGAGTAGATGTCGCCAGGCCGCCGCCACTTTTAGCTTAGGACTGCCAACTGTCGGGCAAACAGGAAGAAGAAGGGGAGGGGCGGAGCCGCTTTTGGGAAGCGCGGCTTAGCTGCGACTTACGGCAACTTTGGATTGCAAATTTCATTACAAGTTGTCAGCTGGAACGGCAGCAGAGGGCAAGAGGCAAACGAAGCGCCAGTGTCGGAGCTTGCGGCTCAGCTCGGCTCCTATGCGGCTGCGGCTGCGGCTGGGTGGAACTCTCGGCAGCGGCATTGTATAGGCACGTGTTATTCGCGCGTTGCCCTTGTCCGGGCTGCACACTGATTTGTCCAGGGCTGGCGAGCAACCATTTGCTGGGCATACGTGAACAAAACTACATTAATTTCGAATTGGTTCAAATGGAATCTTTTTTTGTTTTTGGTTTGTTTGCCATTAGAATGATTAGAATGAGTATTGAACATCATACTATAGGATCCGTAGCCATAAAATGAAGGATAGTTTTGGGGACCTTAGCCATTTAAACCTAAACAATTTGTTCAAAACACCGGATTTTTATATCAATTTTTATCGTCTCCTAACGAAGTTATCGATTATCAGTACCAATCTCGATCTGCGAGGGCGAAGGACCTATGTATAAATTTCAAGTCTGAGATCCTTGCGTTCATACAGACGGACAGACGGACGGACGTACAGACGGACAGACATGGCCAGATTGACTCGGCTATTGATGCTAATCAAGAATATATATATACTTTATGGGGTCGGAGATGTTTCCCTCTGCCTGTTACATACATTTTCAGAAAAACATCATACCCTGCTTATTCATTTTCGATGGGTTCAGGGTATACAAATTATATCATAAATAGAAAATAAAATAAGTAAATTAATGTTTAATAAATAGAAATATTATATATCAATAAGTCACTTGTTAAATTGTATCAAATATAAATGATTGTTAACGAAACATCAAACAAGGAAGTAGAATAATGTAAAGCAATAATAATAGAGTCATCATTATCATTATCATTATCATTTTTATAATAAATTTGTTTTTTATATATTTATTAATTTATTTTTTTTTTTTAATATAAGTTTTCTTTTTAAATTCTTTTTTTTATTATTTTGATGTCGGCTAGAAATATTTTGTTAGTTTCATATTTTTATATAAATTGCAGATTGTTTCATTTGGAACTCAGCCTTAAATGTAGCCCTGGTGTTTTTTTAATGGTAACAGCTCCGTTTGCTTTTATACTTTTGCTATTAGTGTTTTATTTTCCAGCCGTGGCCTTTTGCTGCGATCGCTGATGAACTGTACAGACACACACACAAGCCATCACAGTGGCAACTGGGATGTCCTTTTTAGCACATTCTACCGCAGCAGCGGCCTTTGGTTTCCCTTGGCGGCCACGCCTCAAAAGAGGGCAGCTAACCCCCGAAAAAAAAAATAAAAAAATAAACAAGGGGCAGACAGCAGTAAACGCGACTTTCGCTGTTTAAAAGCCATTTTTGCATTTTATATTAAATTTTTTTAAGCAGTGTTTGTGTGTATGTATGTATGTGTGCACCTACACGCCCCTTGTGACACCTACCGCCCACCGCCATTTTTTTCGCCTTGTTTATTCTTTATCCTTTGGCACTGGTTTCTAGAATTTTTTGCTGCTGTCGCGTTGCCGCAACATGCAAACATTTTGCAGCCATTTCCGTTTCTTCTTCTCTTCTCATTTTTTTTAATATTTCCTTTTTTAGTGGATTCGGTTTTGGATCCTGTTTCACTTTCATGGGCCTTGGACACGCTGGAGCCAGGGGTCCACGGCTGTCCATGTTCAACTTTTGGCTACTTTGTCGCATTTGCAATATTTATTGCGTTTTGATTATACAAGCAGACCGAAATTTAAGTCGTTGGAAATTTTAAATTTTATTTTCTTTTCTTTTTTTTTTCACCTTTGTTTTTCTTTTTTGCTCTGCTGGGCGGCTAACCTTTCCACCTGCTTAGCCTGAGCTGATGCACATTTAATGAGCATCGGCTTCGGCCAGGGAAATATAGTGGCTGAGTCCTTGACACAGGTCCAGTACTTGCTAAAAGTCGGCTGGCTCAAGTTTTTTAATTGTGTGCCCAGGACGAACTTGCCAAAGTTCAAGTTCGTCGGCGTCCTGTGTTGGTCCATCTATAGTCGTTAGTGTTTGTCATTGACTTGAATTAAATTCCCTTCTCTCTGCCCCCTGCCACCTGCCCCCTGCCCCACTGTCTGTTTGGTTGGGGCTTTTCACTGGCTTTAATAGAAGCAAAGTTAACAAAGTACAACAGCAAGTGCATCTGCAACTTTGTTAACTTTCAGCTCATTGGCGCTGGATCATTTTACCAGTTGTTACCAGTCCCCACCCCCGAGTCCCCAGCCCCAACCCCCAACCCTGCTCTAATTCGCACTTGGAGTTTCAATACTTTTTTCTTTCGTGCCGTGATTGTAAAGTTTCATTGATAATTTTAACTACTGCATGTATCCGTCCGGCTGTAGAATGCGTCCACCGCCCCCTCTCCTTACATTGTCTCGCTTTCGTTGCTTGGCATTTCTCTTTGCGTAGGTTCGTGCTAAGCTCAAAAGACGCTTTTAGCACTTTTCAAAGTTGCTTTTAGTGCATGGCTTTTCTTCGCATACCCTGGCACACTTGCAGCCAGCAACGGGTATTTCCAGCAGCTCTTGCATTTGCATTTTTCATTAGAAATTAGAAATTACTTATTTGAGCAGAAGCAAGAAGTCTTAGCCACTCTTTGCTGGGTATCCTGATGTGCATCAGCCCACTGAGTTCCGCTTCCCTGCATTCCTCTCAATGCAACTGTGGCCTGGTCTCGGCACTGACTATCCGGCAAACCGATTCCTGTGTGCCTGTCCCCAGCAAACCCACCATCCCATACAACCGCGCCAGCAGCCAAGCCGAACCAAGTGTTGCTTTTATGGCAGCGAGAGTTTTGAGCACTGGCTCTCCAATAAGTGTTATATTTTTTTGCTCCCTCTCTGGTTTTTTTTAATTTAATTTTTTTGATTAGCTAGATTTTATGCCGTTGTTATATTATTTAATTTTTTGTCGCTTTTATTTTAGGTTATTTTCACAGTTTTTGTCTTTCGCTGCAGATGGCGACAATTTTTGTTCATTTTGTGAGCGAAAAGTTTTTGGCTTTGCAATCGCACGCGAAAACAAACTGCACACAGACGCAGGCCCAGCCTCAGCCCCAACACGAGTCCTCATTGCCAGCCCCTTGTGCCACTCCTCCCGTGGAGCGTGGCAAACAACCAGACCAGCCCTTTTGTGGACCACTTCATTTCTTAATTTTATTGTGGCGCTCGCTGGCATTTACATGCAGCTTTTTACTAGCCTTAACGTGTTTTTTAAGTGACAAAGCGAATTTTAATGCTGCATATGAGAAACAAAACCTTCCATTTTGTTAATTTAAATCTTAATTTAAATGATGGCTCACTCAATCTCTAGTTGTGGGTTGTTAACAAATTCGATTGCTCTTTTTTACATAGAAAATAAATTTTCAAATTTATAATAAAAGTAATATAATCATAATAATCAATTATTTTGTTGGCTAGTCGCCAAAGCCAGCACTACATTATTACTTATATTTATTTAGTATTTTTTAGTAAATTAATAATAATTATAATATTACTGATATTTAATTAATAATGATAATTTAATTAATATATTAAATAAAATAATATATTATTACTTATACTTATTTATTTAATACATGTATTTAAATAATTAATTTTAATATTATTACTTTTTTTTTTAATGCTAAGGCTTCTAAAAATTTATGTGTATATTCAAATATTATTATGTTTTGAAAATGTAATAAGGTAAAAAATTAATAAGTAATTGAATTGTTAATATTTTTTAGTTATTTCGAGTTTTTTCACTTTCTTTTTATAAGCTAATTTGTTGATGCTTTGCTTTTGTGAAATGTTTTCTCATTTTAGACATGTGTCTTGATATTTATTGAAGCTAAGCGCTGAGCTTCAAATATTTTAATTTGCCACCGATATGGCAATAAATGGATAACTGTAAGTTTATTGGAATCATTTTGGGTAAGTTATTTATGCCTATTTTTTTTAAAGATCTTGACTTGCAAAGAATATTCGAGTTATTTCATATTAATATATATATTATACAGTAAGTAGATCGAAATACCTCAGACAGAACATGTAGTCACAAATAAAGTTTGGATCTAGCAGCATAGCATTACGCGGTTTAAATATTTTGAAAATCGACTCTTTAAATATACTGCAAAGCCATAAAATGATTTCAGTTATAATTTTGAAATACTTTTGATCTTATCTTAAAAATACTTGAAATAGATAATATTTAGAGATTATTAATAATAATAATAGTAAATAAAAGATAATAAATAATAATTAATAGATAAAAAATAATAAATAACAAATAATAAATAATGAATAATGATGAAAAATATATTTATAAGTTCAAATTGGGAAAAAACATTCAAGAGTTCCACTTTATGGCGGATTTTTATAAAAACGCATTAATCAATAATGTGCGCATGCAAATTAATTGTAATCAATAATTTTTTCTGTATAACACATGTCATGTGTTTTAGGAAAGGTTTCGAAAAAAAGTTACCGGATTCCTTGAATTCTGAAAAGTTGGGGGTTTCTCTTCGGCCATTTGCTGCTCTTTCATTGGCGTCAACTCAAGTCCGATGCGCGAGCTATCATATTACGTGTAAATATTCACGCACATAAATTAAATGTTTGTAATCTGATTTGATAGTCAGCTTTAACAACTGCTCAAGTGCTCGTTTATTTGAGTGCAGTCTTCGGATTGCAATTAAACAGGCAATCACAATATGATTCGCTTTCCTTTAAAGTGCTCATAATTTTGTTTTATGGCTTTATATCGGACGAGCCGCGTTTTTGCCGTCGAGATCTTTCCGATAAAAAAAAAAAAACACAGCTACATTCCTTGTAGCACTGTGTTAAGTGCAACCACTTGATTGTGTGTGCATGTGTCTGTGGAACTTCGTTTGTGGCATAAGTCGCAGACGTTGTGGCAGGGTCCGAGGCTAACCAATTGGCAACCGTCTGCACTTGTAAATTTATGATGAACCTTCACACTTGCCGCTTGGCTTAAGTTTTGGGTGCTACTTCGTACAGCGAGCTGAACTCGGAAACTCTGAATCTCTGATTTTGTGTTGTGCTGCCCTTAATTTTACTAGCAATTTGCGTTATATATATATATATACATATATATGCCATCGATATTGCCACTCACACACACACAGAGGCAGTCAGAGATTTTTGCACTTGTATGTTTTATTGCCAGAGCCGCTTTGCGGTAAATTTATTGCCAAATTGTCGTTGTCGACGGCGGCTTTCGAAATATCGCGAAATCGCGACTCGGACGGCCAACAGTAGGTGGGGCGGCGTTCGGGTCCTGCCCGATATCCATTGGCCATAAAAAAGAGCCGCAGCTACAACGCCAACAGCGACAATTGCGGCAACACAACGTCGTCAATAATAAATTCATAATATTCGCTTTGCCTTAATAAATTTTTATTATTTTTTAATTCCTTTTGATTGCAAAAAAAATAATTTAAAAAAAAATTGAAATCACTTTTTAAACCATAATAATACAATATAAGTAGTCCAGAGAAGGAAAGAAAAAACACAGTGCCCGTAATTACGCCGGAACCGAACTTTCAGTAGCGTCCCCTGCGAGTGGCTAGCACCGACGTCCTCGACGTGGTGGAGCTGACATAGTTGCTGGTGGTGCCTGGCTCTCGGAATTGCAGACTGTGTGGCTGTGTCTGTGCCGGTGGCTGCGGCGTTGCCTTCTGTCGCACCGCCGTTGACTCCTTGAGCGCGGGCACCTCAATGGAACGCGGCAGATTGGGATAGACTTCAGGTGTGATCGCTGCTTGGGCAGAAGATATGAGAACACAAGTCTTAAATTATGATAATGATAATAATAATAATAATAGTAATAAAAAAATGTATATTAATAAGAATATTACTAATAATAATAGTAATAATATCGATAATAGTAATAATAATTACAATCGTAATAATGATAATATTAATAATTATGATAAAAATAATGATTATAATAATAATAATGATAAATATAATAATAATAATAATAATAATAATAATAATAATAATAATAATAATAGTAATAATAATAATAATAATAATAATAATAATAATAATAATAATAATAATAATAATAATAATAATAATAATAATAATAATAATAATAATAATAATAATAATAATAATAATAATAATAATAATGATAATATCGATAATAATATTAAATATAATAATATAAATAATAATAATAATAATATTAAATATAATCATAGTTTTAAGAATAACAATTTTAATAATAGTGATACTAATAATGATAAAAATAATGATAATACGAATAAGAAATATAATATTAACGAATCTAAAAAAATAATTCAAATAATTCAAATAATTATTATTTATCTAAAAAATATTAAATCTACTTTTGGTATATATAAATTCTACTTAAATTAATTTCTTGTTGTCTTTCGTCGTCATTGAATTGGTCCTCTTAAATGTTTTAGGTGACCCACCTTATATATCGAAAAATATTATCCATAGCTAGAAGACTGCAAATACTATTTATCCAATTTTCTGACTCAATAGCCCCAAGCTATTGAGCCACAGCTAAGCAGACATCATAGATATCACTTAATGCTCAGTTAAGAGAGTCCAAATAGATTCCGCCCTTGATTCCTTGGATACCCCCAACCCGTTACCATCGATTCGTTTCGATCACCACTTGCGCGATTTACTCACATTGATTCTGCCTGTAACCAAACTGATCCGCATTGTAGAAGACCGTAATGTAACGTCCATCGGGCATACGGTAGGAGTAGTAGCCGACCACCATTAGCGTCTTCACCTCGTTGATGATGGCAAAGTAGCCACGCTCGTAGCGCGCCGTGCCGTCATCTAGTTCATAGCGAAACTCGTAGCTGCCATCCGGATAGCGATGATTGAAGCGATCCAAAAGGCGGGTGCCTCTTGCCTCCGGTTCCTGCTGCTGCTGATGGTGCTGCTGCTGCAATGCCGGCGCTGCTGTGCTCAGCTCTAGCAGCAGGACAAGCAGCGCGAGCAAGAGCATTTGATATCTAGAGTCCTGGGCCATGGCTTTGTGTGTGCGTGCAGTTGGGGATGCTGGGCGCAGGGAGTGCGTAGGTGGAGCTGCTGCTCTGAATGGAAGTGGTGCTGGTACTGGTGGTGCTGATGGTGGTGCTGATGGTGGTGGTGATGGTGGTGCCGTGGTCTGATGCCGCGTTGTTGTGCTAACTGTTTAATTCGGAAACTGCGTAACAATGCCTTTTTATAGCCGCTGCGAATTTCGATGCCAACCGCCGCGGCTGCGACGTCTGCTTCTGCTGCTGCGTCGGTGACCGCGGCAACAACTCACAAACATGGACGCGACGCGGCCCAATTGGGATGATAGCGTCAGCAGCCGCAGCAGCAGAGCCAGCAGCAGCGGCTACGGCGACGACGACGGCGACGGCGGCGACGTCAAAAATTCTCAACGCTTAATCAAAAAATAAAAAAAATATCTTAAATTCATCTACTTACACACATGTGTGTGTACGAGTTGTTGTTGCTGTTGAAGCTGTTGCTCAGGTTGTTGCCATGGGCGGGTCTAGGGCGGAGCGGAGGAGCATCAGCAGGTTGCTAACTGGGCAATTAGGCTGCGCCTCTTTTGGCTTGTTTGCTTTGGAATCTGTTCGCGCCGCTGACAAATCGGCTAAAACGGATCCCAAACTACGCACAATGGATGCGAGAGCTAAGGAATTTCATTGTGTTATTGTCAATCTATAGAGGATACGATCAGTCAATCGTAATCGCTGTTGTAACCATTGCACAAACGTTACCCTTAAACTCTGGCAAACTCTATATCATTCTCTGTGTATCCACCGTCATTTAGTAAACAGTGTTAAAGGGAATCAAAAAAGCTGAGATTAGAAGATTAGAAAAATAGTTTTTAAATGCTATTTTTCATTAATTTATTTTTAGCAGCCAAGCTTATAGAATATTCAAATAAAATTTCCAGCAGAAAACCTTGGCAGCGCATCAAATCGAAAATCAATTCCACTGTTGCTGAGACGGCAGCTAAAAATACACCCTACACAAGTACACCCTACAATTTGTGCAACCTGTTCGAGTACGTGCCGGCAGCTTGCAGCATGTAGCATGCGGCAGCCGCGAAAAGAGCCGCCCAGCTGAGCAGCAGCAGCAGCAGGTTTGGGCTGTGGTTCATCTTCGCCTCCTATGGCCAATTAGGGCTAATTTATGATTTCAATCATTTCTTAATTGCATTTAATGTGCAGCGATTTAGCGAACAGGGCGAGCACTCAATGAAAGGCTGGACGCGCCGACGCCTCGCTTGTCTCGTCTGCCTGGCTGGCTGGCTGGAGGATGCAGCCACTGGACTTGGTCAGTCGGCCAAAGTTAATGATGTTGGTCGCTAACCCAACGCCCTGTTCTGTATTTTAGTCGATACATCAACAAGCTCTTATCGCCGATGAATTAATTTGCGCACACATTTAAGGTCAGTGCTTGGGGCAGGCAACGGAGGCAGGTTCAGGACCTGCATATCGAAGCTATAAAATTCAGCTGGAATTGTTGCTGTTGTCAGCGACACAAAATTTATAACGCCTCATTGTCACCGGGCGGCAAATTCACAGTTAGTGTAACAGTCAAAGTCACAGTCCACCGATTTGGTGATAGCATCAACCCCAGTGACAGTGACAGCGAGACAGCGACACCGACATTTCCAGTCACTCACTTACTCAGTCAGCAAGTCAGTCAGTCAGTGTCAGACCACAAATGCGCGACAGGCGAGAGTCAAAGTGGCGGCAACAGCAGCAACAGTAGCAGCAGCAGCAACAGCAACTGGCGTCGACATCCTGGCCAAGGCAATGACATGCTTTAAAACTGATTTATTTATAAACGCAATTTATCTCTGACTCTGGCAAAGCTTTTATTTCTGCATTTGAACAAAGCCAAAAAGCGCCCAAAAGGCGAAAGCCGGCAGCGCAAATTAAAATACAAAGCGCAAAATGTTTGGCAAACTTGTTGCGTCGACAGCAGCAGCAGCCGCCAAGTTGCTGACAGCAGCGCCTGGCAAGGTCATTTGTTTCGTATGTCGATGACAAAGACAACGGCCAACAAATCAGAATGCGTCCTCCCTCTCAAAAAAAAAAGCAACAACATATTAAGGAGAGGAGCTGCTGTTGCTGCTGTTGCTGCTGCTGCTGATGTGAGCGAGCAGCAGGAGACAGGGAAAGATGTTGCTGTTGTCGTGCAGTTGGCGGCGTGACAGGAAGTGTTTCTTGGTACTGTGTCGATTGTTGTGGGTCCACAGTTTGTCATTACCTGCAGGCAGCAGTTATTTTCGGGTTCACAGTTGCATTCTGCATGTTGCTGCTGTTGCAGTTGCTGTTGCTGCTGTTGTCGAGTTAGCTGCTGGCTGCGTGCTTAGCCCAGTAGCTCAGCCCCAATGGTTTTGTAGGTGTTGTCCTTGTCCCTGTCATCGTCATCATCAGCGTTTGCATTTAGTATTTTACGTGCCCCACCTTAGACTGCGCGCTCGCACAGTGGGGCAAGTGTTGGGCAAAATAATTGACTTGCAAATCTTTCACTTGTTATCATCTAACTACGTTATATTTCCAAAGAGCAAGGGCTGTGTGGGTCAATACGTAAAAATATGTTATACGAAGTTATTTTTTATGTATAGGAAGTAAAAGCATTTGTATGCACACAAAATCGTTTTTTTTTTCTAATTTAAAGAATATGTCAGCATTTATGAATAGAATATATATTGATATTCTGACTAGTGCAACGAATGAAATTTTCCATACATAATAGATATACATTTGTTTCAGGCTTTCAGTTGTTTGTTTAAATAATAAACTCATACATCATACTGTCAAAAATTCTAAATTTCAACAGGTCTCGCTTCAATGTGCGCACCGAAAATCGCGTGAATTGCGCTAAAGCCACAACAACAGCAAAAGGAACAGTCAGAAAAGAAAAAAAACAAATTTAGGGTTTTTTTTCGTACCACAAGCTTGCCCTGTAGCTACCTATGCATAGGTTGATTTAGACTGTAAGCAACTTATGTCAGTTTTGATATTACTTGCGAAAGCTGTTACTAAAAAATAAATAATTTTTCTAAGAATCTTTGTAAAAGAAAAAGGCTTTGCGGCTGATCAGGGTCATATGTATATATTTGACGCCAACAAAATCTGATTGGCTTGGAATACCTCTTTTGCAGCCCTTTCTCTGAGTACAGGGTATGAAATCGCGCAAGAAAACAAACTCACAGATACAGGTACATCCGAAAACGCACAGATACAGCTATACAGCTACAGATACATATGCAAAGACAGCACAGATATAAACACACGGAACAGACGAATGGGCAAAGTTACACACAAATAATGCATAAAAGTGGCTTATAAAACAAAATTTGTATGAATGGTCCATGTAGCGTAGCTACGTGACATGACGTCTCGAGATTTAACTTGTTGTTTGGCTCCAGCCAAAGTTGGCTCCGTCTTCGAATTGCCGGCACCACCGACTGTGGCTGCGGCTGTGGCTGTGGCTGCGGCTCTTGCCCACTTTTTGTGGCTTTTGCGAGTTGCCTGTTGCCGGTTGCCGGTTGCCGTCTGGTGCTCTCGTATGCGGGGTTTGGGTTTGGGGCTGGGCACGGAATAATTCCCATCAAATCACGTCGCTCTTGCGGAACTCTTCAAAACTGATTTAGATTTCTGGCTGCCCTCAACAGCCGCAGTCCATTTATGTGCGAGAGCTTCATTTTTTATGATATGCCGAGCATCTCAAAACAATTTGTAAGACTTACGGTTGAGTTTTGTTTTGGTGTCTTGCATAAATTATAAAAGCCGCAAGCTCTCTTGCCGCAGGATCAGGCCCAGGCCGCACGATGTGCGATGTAAGCAGAATTTTGCCACAGCAACAAATTGCACAGCAGATACAAGCGAGCATCTAGATAAATAATATTTATATGTATATGGCCATCGCTACAAGCATGCATAGATTTATTAAGTAGCCTACCAGTTAGCCAAAACATGGCAAATCGCAACACAATTTCCTATTGCCAATTACCAAAATGCGGTCAATTTAGCCAATAAGGCCAGCGGCATTGCAAGCAACACCATTCCGCCGTATCTTCAAGATACATATGTATATTCATGCTTGGGCATTGCATTTCATTTGGTTGCCGCTCGGTGAACACACCCACACCCACACACACACACGCACACGCACACACACACACACAATTACAAACTAAGCCAAGTCAATAAAATTCTAACTATAAAAGCCTTTTACTGTTGCCCGGTCCAAGGTGGCCTGCGAAAGGGCTTTGGACATGGACAATTGCAGCTGAGGCTCTGGCAGTACATTCATTAAATGTACATTTTGTGGCTGCTTTCGGGCGTCCAAAAAAAAACACCTTGTTTGCCATTTTGTGGTGTGCGGCTAGTTGGCAGCAATTGAAATTTACAAAAAGCCACATTATTAATCTCAAGATTAGATTGAGTTCGCTTTTGATAACCAGCCGAATGTTTATGATTCACTCGTAGTTCTCTGGTATCTAGGACGTGTGTAAACCATCTGCTTCGAAGCCGCGACTACACAGCCAGAAAATTTGTAATTCAATATTCATTCAATGCTCTATTAAGGTTTTGCGGCTTAATTTTAAGTGAATTTTAAAGAGGGCTCTGCTCACTTATATCTGCAGGCATTACTTGCATTTGTGAGAAGCGCATAGAAAGTCGATGTTGAGACAATAAATATACAGAGAGAGAGAATATGTGTTTGGTATATTAAAAACACATTTTTTTTTAATCCACTGAAGCTAAAAGCTTTGAATTGAATAACGCAAGTGTATGTGTTTATTAGATATAGGATTTCTGGAGTAAGACAACACTTTCATATTTCGTAAATACTTGCGAGCTTAAAAAAATTTTTTCATTTCGACAGTTGTTCGTTGTGTTCTTATCAAATGTGAGTGTGCGCCACAATTTCTTAGCCGCTTTTTTTTTATTTTGTGCTTTATTGTGACTTGATAGCCCGGCATAAATTTAGATTAGGCCTGAAAATACGCACATTTTTAACAGTCCAGTCATTCACTCTTGAGCTCAAGCTTAAGCAAACCGACAATGTTTCAATTTTTGGGAAATACCCTGTACCCCATAGGAAAGCTTAAAAGGGGTGCTTGTAGCAAGCAAAAGAAAGCATCTTTGGCTCTTAATGTATATATAATTTATAGATAATTTATAGAAATATTAAAAAAGATTCTCTTATATCGTAAACGAGTAAAAGTTTCATTTATATCAAATCATTCTTTAAAGTATCGATGAGTATCGATTCTTTAAGCATATCTAAATGTATATTAGAGCCAGAGTAACCAAATTTAGGTATATGTATTTGGGATAAGTCGTGAGAGCAGGGTATCTGCTGGTCGGGAGACTAGGTTTTTTTTTTTATTTAAGGCAAACTCGCACGTACTCAGCGCTGACGATGGCAGAATCCAAATCCGGAATCGTCTTAGCAGCTAGAAATCCATAGCTCGGGAACGGTCTTTTTGCGTCCCGCATTTGATTTAGGCACGTCAATTATAGCTATTACTCAATTTATTTATTTATTTGTGGGCCATTTATTTATTTATGGACAACTCCAATGCGATTGACCTTTCTCCATACCAATGGCGTGCTAAAAGGCAATGTGACGCTGGGGAATCGCATCCACATGAGCATAGAAAAAGGAAAAATGAAATCCGTTGTCAATGCTTGCATTATTGGAGGCTTATTGAACGACCATGAAGATAGATTAATGATGGGGTTAGGCATCCATCTGGAAATAGATTTCAGCATGTGCTTATGCATATGCTTGTTGCTGACCCTTTATGCGTACGCACACACGCACACACGCACACACAGACACACCCTCGTATTAATCTTCCGAATCCCTCACTGTAACCTACCCCAATCACAATTGGGGACTTGACTGGGTCTCGTCCTATGGGACCCTCTCAAGTTTATAAATAGCAACAAGTGCCCGCCGGTTCGCCCCAAAAATATTGTAATCGTCAAGTATTTAAACCAAATGAAATTATTTTGTTGACTCGACTGGTGAGTTTTGTTGAACCACAAATGGGTTTCTCTATTGTTAAATTTGCATAGAAAACAGGTCTTTTTTTCTGGCTTTAAGTTAGCTCTTATAAACCATTAATTAGCAAAGCTAGAGCTCATTTAAAATCGTTTTATAATATATGTTAATTGTGTCCTGTTGCCGCGATAAGCGCGCACGTTTCTTGCGATAAGCATTGAGTGTTTATCAACGACTATTGATATATATTTTGCAACACTTTAGTTTAATCACTGATGTAGCACGCCTTAAATACATTTCGATTAAGTTGATTTCCAATTGTGCATGTGCTTGACGCTTTGTAATATTTAAAGCCTGTCAACAAATGCATGTAGTATAAGGGCCAGCAAAATCTGGCATTTATTAAGCTTACGCAGTGCCTCCACAACACGGAAAACTCACTTTAAATTATTGTTAAGATTCTTTAAAGAGAATTTCATTCCAAAAATGTGTGAGAGTCCCACGGGGTACATATAGGTATGAGAAGCACAAGAGGGCAGGGATTACAATTGGGATGCGCTGCATCATTATGATCTTAATTATCAGCATCATCATAAGGGTGTGTACAGCTCGTATTGTCGCCATCTGCAGTGCCAGCATCTGACTACTTTTCTGTACTTAGGAAGTTTTTAGCCACACAATCCAAAATGTTGCATATAAAAAGTCAACTATTAAAAGTTCATGACTAGGAAATACCACGGACTTGTCTATATTGTGTGTGGGCCACGGAACTAACGTTGCAAAACAATAGATAGCAAAATCGATAGCATCGATGATGCGCATGCGACTGTTTCTATCGATAGTTTTTAAATGACAATGTCGACATAGGCATATCCGTCGTGTTTGTTTCAATTTCTGTCAGCTAGTGTGAACGTGCAGAGCTAAAGTGCAATCAGGGCTATTTCTGGCTTGCTACTCTCCACTTCAAGTATAAGAGTTCCGGGAATATATCGATGATTAGGTACCTATCGATATTGTTGCGGTGCCAGTATGCGTAGGTTTGCATACTCTTGCTCTAGCATACCCTTTGCAATGCCGCTAGAGAGCAAATGGCTCTGTGGCTAGAGTTGCAACGCATCGAAAAGGATGTTGCAACCGAAAAAAACTGCACGTCATTGCCATTGCCGCAAATCGTTTGAGTTTAGCAAGCATTTCTCATAATTTTTACATTCTACATCCGTTCGTAATTTGTAGCGTAATTTGTAGGCAAACAACTTGCATGTAGACTTTGGGGCCAAGAGCCGCCAGCTGTGCACACATCCAGTATGCACAGTATGTATACATACATATGTATGTATGTATATAGACAGAGCCCGCACCTTGAATTCCCGCTGGTCTAAGGCTGCTGCTCAGCTTCATTTGTGCAATTAGAATTCAAACTGTATAAGAACCAACTGCGCTTTTTCTGCCTTCAAAGCCAGCCCCTGCCCGTGCTTGCAGTTAAAGCAATGGCTTGTGCATAAAAGCCGAAGACGCCTGGGGCCACATCCATTCATTCATTCAGTCATTCAGTCATTCATTCATTCATTCATTCAGTCATTCACACTCGTTGTGTCGCCAGTGCCGGTTTCAGTTTCAGGCTGTGCTCATTCATTAGATGGCCATAGAGGCCGACTCGTAAATAAACCGAATCCCGCATCGGATTAGTAGCAGAAATGAATAGCTGCAGCTACAGCTACAGCAGCAGCTCCAGCTCCAGCTCCAGCTGCAGCTGCAGCTGCAGCGACAGCTATAACTAGAGCTGCCAGTTTCGGCTGCAGCTTCAGGTTTGCTGCTGCTGCTCCTTGTGCATTTTACGGGCAACCCCATTCCCTGGAGGATGCTTGGCATAAAAAATATGACAAAGGTAGGCGTAGTGCAAAGGCGGCTCCATCTTACGCCCACTCTGCTGCCGGTTACCGCTGTGAATGCTTTTATGAATGCTCACCGATTTGCTGCTGACAATCTATCCGCTGGCGGTGTCTTTCAGACAGTGCTTGCAACCAAACCAGGTCCCAACTAGCATCGTCCAATTTGGTTTCGCAGAGATGCCATTTAAATGGGCACCACACAATACAGAAGCGTAGTTCCGGCAACAGCTCAAAGTGTGTGTGTGAGTGTGGGAAATGGGTTTTTGTCTGGCGTCTCATAATGTCATGTTTAGGCCATCATCAAATGATGGCCCATTCATTGAAGGCTGCGGCCCATTAATTTAAACTTGCCGCTGATTATGGCCCAAAATTGGAATGCGTTTGCAACAGCCAGACAGCCAGCTGCAAGCTCTTTATTGTTGTCACACCACCAGGCTAATCATATGCATTTAGGGCCAAGTCTGGCATTCAGTATCCCTAACTAGTGCACCACTCTGACTCTGGCGAGTCAGTTATGCACTTTTAGGGAAACTATGTAAATGCGAATCCGCAATTTGAAGGGAACTGCTTGTGCTTGTATAGGGGACTGCGCATATAATTAGCTTATGATTGGTTGAGATCGGCTAGTTGCAATATACATAGTTCAATTAATTTGCTTCCAATTTAAATGAATTACACAAATATTTGAACTATTTATTAATGATTTATCTTCAGTCGTACACCCCCCTCTTCAGCACTCTTAGATGATTGAAAAAAAAAAAAATAACAGTTAAGAATCAAGAAATTAAATATTTAAGGAATTGCTGCTGAATTTAATTCAGGAACGTACGCCATGCAGTCTCATGAAGTCATGTGTTATAGCTGATGTTTCTCATACAAGTCTTGGCCCTTAATTTCCCTACTTGCTGGTCCACTTTTCCAGAACCCCGCCGTAGTGCTAATTTTCGACCCAAAAGGAAGTTTAATCAACAACTTCAGCTTCCTAGCTCTTCCGGCTCGGGCTGTGCATTGATCAGGATTCTTAAATTTCTGCAATGCAGACAACTTCAAAAGGTTGCGGGAAGAAAAACTAATTCAAATTTAAAATATTGACCTATATAAGCAATCATATGGCTTCAAGGACTACAAGTATATTTTCCATATATATATGTATATATATATATCGGATATGCAGGTTAAGCACGCGGGCGAACTTTTAAATTTTCGACTCGGTATTTGGTTCAATTCAATAACCAAACGCTGCCAACAAGGAACACAATTCTACTCAACTTTTTTCATATTTAAAAAAATTCAGGTTGATTGTCCTTTTCTAAATCTATGTTGCAGATATGGAGATTGATGACCAGCGTTGCCACCTAGTCAAATTTGCATGTACTTTCCTTACACAACACGTTCAAGGATTTCGATAACAGCCTATGTTGGAAAATTCCACATATGTATCTATTTAAAGCGATTTGCCTACCAGAGAATATAAAAGATTATAATAGAAAATCTTACCATTAGTTATGGCCTATCAGAAATTTGCAGGCCATGAAAATTAACGTTAGAGCTGACAATTTTCTGTGAGGAAGGGCTTTGCCTGCCCTTTTCGACTGGCAAAAGCAATTTGTGGACTTTGATTAATTGAATTGAAAAATTGCAATAAAAATACAAAATACAAAATTGAATGTGAAACGGCAAAATGTAGGCGTGTTTTTATGGAAATATATTTGAAATAATTTTTATTGTATATTGTTTGCTTAAATTGAATTTGAAGCCTGTTGAAGCCAATGTTGATGCGGGCGTAATGTGAGCAATTGATGATGTGTATCGGTGACTGGGTTTTTGGTGACTCGGTCTCATGGTCCTGTGGCCTATATATATTCACTTTTTCGATCTATCGGTCTGTTGTCGTCTTGGTGGCAAATTGTGTTACGGAACAGCCAACAGCCAACAGCCAAAAATGATTTTCGACAGGGCCAACTCAGCTGTACTCAATTTCGAGCTCTTCGGGGGCAGTATTCAATGATGTCTCTCGCTGCGGCAATTGCTTCAATTTGATTTGGAGCAACTGAAGCCTGGCAGTTGAGCAGAGCAAAGCGAAAAGCCCCATGGCTCTTGCCAGTGGAGCAGATCCAACCACACGTGCAGCTATTTGATGTCACTTTACCGACCACGCTTGCGACAAAGTTCCCATGCCCAAGCCCAAACTTATCCGCGTTCACATTCACGCCCTCGTATTCAGCTAGCTTTCAGTTTACGTTGATGTTACTGGCTGCCACCTCATCGTCATCATCATCAACAACAACATCATCATCATCATCAGCTGGTGCTGTGCCAACTTTAGCTGCAAAAATGTCGTCAACTGTGGCCACAGTTGATGGCTTGGTTTGGTTCTGGTGCTGGGTCTGGGACTGGGTCTGGTTCTGCAATTGTAACATTTTTTTTTTTGTATTTCGCAGTCAGAGGGAACGACAGTGGCTGTGGCAGAGCCATCCATGGCCACTTACATTTGCTTCCAGGCGGACATCAGCTTCAGTTTGACCTTTGGCTGTGCTCCCGCTTCTGGTGCTCGTGCGGGAAGTGTTGATGCCCACGGCCAGGGCATCTGGATGCTGGGCCAACTCTTCGTCGTTACGCTCTGGCACGCTTATTGAATTTCGCTTAGCTGTTGGCGTTGACTTCATGGCTGCCACATCATGTGGCACATCGAGGGTGCGGGGCAGCAGCGGCTGCTCGCCGGATAATGTGTCTGCGTTTTGGGCATAAAATTTTACGCTCGGTTGCACACTGAAGCCCTCAATTGGAGGCTCCAATCCCAGCTAGAGATTGGTACGCCAAACACTACTTACGCGTGTCCACATGGTAGCCCTGGTGATCGGCCCTGTAGAATACGGTCGAATACTGGCCATTGGGCAATGGCACCGAATAGTAACCACGACGCGCCAGCACAAAGCTCTTGCCCACGGGCAGCCAGTAGCTGCGCTCATAGCGCGTATCTCCATTGCTCAGCTGGTATCTGCAGAGTGGCACGAGGGAGGAAGCGAAGCATGGTAATTAAAGAGAAACCAAAGAGCCCAAACTGCAACAGCTGGTTAATTGCCATCACCTGTACTCGTGTTGTCCATCGGGCGAGCGTTGATCGAAGCTATCAATAAGTCGGGTGTTGACCTTGTTGGCTGTGAGCGTGGGCAGCAGCTGCAGGCCAGGCGGTTTTGGTTGTGATTGTGGCGCCTGTGGTGCCACTAATGGTGGCCAGTGATGCACATGTTGATGCCGGTCACTTTGCGCCGGCATGGCAGTGGTACTTGTTGTGGTGGTGCTGGTGGTGCGCCTGGGGCGCAGTGTCCAGCGCGCTTGAACGGCGCACAAGCTGACTGCGAGCAGCAAGAGCAATTGCAGCTGCAGGCCAGATTTTGATATGGGGGCACGCAACATACTCGATTCGAACTTGATGCCTGGCTTGGGGTTCAATAATTGATTCCTTGGCCAGACGGCTGGCAGCCTTTTATATGATTCGGCAGAGCGAAGCCTTTTGCCACTGAAGATGAAAAATATGCTGCGAAAGTCAACGGAGTCAAAGAAGTCAAAGAAAGCACACAAAATAAAAAAATAAACCCACACGTCAGTGCCAATGATTTGGCATTCTTCAGCCCCAAAAACCTCAATCCCAAACAAATCCCCATCACCCACTGTCCCATACGCAACTGTGCCCCGAACAGCAGCACCCTGCGCATCCTGCAGCCTGTTCGGGATTTGGAGCTCTGCACTAAGCGTTTTGACGGCTTTGTGATTTTGACAGCATTTATGATTTTTTTCTTCTTTATTTGTTTGTGTCTGGAGTCGAGCTCTTTGCTGGGTATTTTGATTTCGATTTTGAGTTGGACCTGAATCTTGTTGGCCTGTGTATTTGTTTTGTTGTGTCGCCCGCGGCTGTTGTGTATGTCGGCTACAGAAGCACAGAAGCAAGCATTGCCACAGTTATGGCCCAACTCGGAGCCACGGTTCATTGACCAGATCAGCGGGCCACGTCATCCTACCTTCCAACGGCCCAACTGTTCCCATCGACAGCTGCCGCTCTCCATGCTAAAAGTGCGTCGCCGAATTTCGTGGGCATTGAAATTTGGAAAATGTGCGCGTCCATTTGTTCCTTTTGCGTGTCTTCTTCTTTTTTTTCCATCCGATTTTCAGTGGTTCCTTCCCTCCCGATATTGTCGAACACTTGTGTGTGTCCTTGACAATGGCGACAATGGTTGCCCAGCTGCTGGCTGCTGGCTGATGGCTGATGTCTGATGGCTGGTGGATGATAAATGCCTGACAGTCAGAGCACTCCGCAGAGTCATCAACGATGTGCATTATATTTAATCGATGACTGGAACAAAAAGGCGTCTGCCAGCAATTGAAATTTGGCCCATTTCCACTGTCTGTCAGCGGGCAGCAATAATAACAGTAATAATAATAAATAATAATATTTATGGTTGTCTTTCTATACCCTGCTCTGACTGGTTCTAAGGGTTATTACAATTTTGTGCAAATCTATGCAACAGGCAAAACGAAACATCTTGATCAGGACGATGCGTCGAGTTGTTATAGTCATGTTCATCCGTCTGTCTGTATGATCGGTTTGAGCTTGGCCAAAATCTTAAACTTTGATATACAGTAGAAACCTCGCTGATGGATAGTTCTTCTCTCTTGGGTCTCATCGTGACCTATTCCATCTCTTTTAAGTGGGCACTCCTATGGAGCGGAGTCCGCCAAAGAAAGTTTTTATTGTATATATTACAGTATTTTTTTTTAATAAATCTATTCTCATACTATCGATTAATATAGATTTGGTGCTACGCAGATTCTGAATATTTCACTTTTTTGGGCACCTTTCCACTCTTCAGAAAAGAAAATCAAGCATATCTTTAAGTTTTTGATATAAACACACATTTGGTTAACATTTTTAAAATCGTTTTTGTGGATGTTGGCAACAGAGGACTATTTGTAATATTTTATGAATAAACAATAATTTATTTTAATATATATCTTTAAATATATTTTCATATACATATATTTTATTTTTCAGCACAGCGCTGAGAACAAGGCATCCCTTTGTCGTACACTGCCGTCTAGTGCACTTACATGTTATTTTTTTACCACACAATTTAATGAAATCTACTCGACTTGCTATATGACACGCTTGAATCAGTTTGCAGGCAATGTTCACTTCACTTACATACTTCACATCCATAATATATATATCAATCTATCAAAACATATCCATGTCTGTATAATCGACTTAATCATTTATTCTGCTCTCGCAGTGCACAATGTTAATCGACCGCAAATTTTATTAAACATTTCATTTAATGTTTTTGCGTACATAATAATTAATAACTCAAATAATTGATTCATAAATCGGTTTTTGGATGCAATGAGTTTTTACAGCCTGTGTACATTTCTATCTGTGCACATTTTATATATTATAATACCCTATTCCCAGGGGCAAAAGGGGTGTGTATGCATGCAGTACAATGAATAGATTTTGAAAATATTACGAAAGGAATATAACTTTTGGTTGAGAAACTGCTGCTATTAAATTGAGAAGCAAATAATTTTTAAAAAAGGTAAAATAAATTAAATACTAAAATGAAAAAATTAAAATGGTATTTATCTAAAAGAAGGCCAAGAATTAAAGCCAGACCAAAAAGAAGCTAAGAACGAAAGATGAACTCAAATATGAGCTGAAGAATTTACTGTGGATAACAAATGCCAAACTTTTTGGTAAAAAATGTGGGTTAAATGGATTGAAGATGGTTTCAGAGAAGAGTCAAAAGGTAAAGCTCAGTGGATGTGTTTGTATGAGAAAATGTATAACTAACTATGGATAGCTTAAACAGGGTATCGCATAGTCAGTAGCTTTCGACTGCTATTCTTCAAAGTTTTCAGCTAATCTCGAATTTGCGCAATTTCAATTTTCAAAGAAATACTTAATCATAAGATGAAATTTATAACCATACAAAAAAATCAAATAATTTTACTTTTTTAAGTTGGTGTCACAGTGCGTAATTTATTAAATCGATTGATTGATTGATTGATTGATTGATGGATGAGCTAATACTTAATTAATGAACTCCTTTTGAGATATAAGGTGCATGAATCTGTAATTGTTTAGCGATTGCTACGTGAAGTGTTTTTCCATAGAAAATAAATTGCTTGTCCTTAATGGATTTTTCCTCATAAATAATTAATGACAACAATTAGTGCATAAGAACTTTTGATATATTGACTGCAGCTAAAAGCGTGTTCCTTGAACATTTCAGCTGAGAATTTCACCTGATTAAAGCGCAAGGCAGGCACTCCTTGCTCTCTCCCTCTCCCTCTCTCTCCCCCTAGCCTTGGCCCTGGCTCTGACTCTGGCTCTGACTCTGACTCTGTTTTAGTATTTTGTTTTGCGTAGGTGTCAAGTGTTACAGTTCTCTTGGCAACCGGTTGTAATCTGGTCATTAAGCGAGTGCAATTAGCAGGTAACCCAGCCAGTCAGACATACACTTAGGAGGATTAAGTTCCGCACGTCAAGCTGAAAGCGCTATTAATAAATTTAAACGTTTTATTCGGCTGAATTTTGACAGATCGTAGCTGGCAGTTGCTCTCTGTCCCGGTGCTCAGACACCGTTAGGTCGCCAAGATGGGGGGCCTTTTAATGCGCCACTGAGCACACACTTGGTCAGAAGAGGATGGGGCAACAACAATTCCCAAGTGGAATTCGCGCGGCTGTAAATGCAGCGCCATAAAAAATGAATTCAAATGGCGCTGCGGCCGCTGACTGCAGCTGCAAATCCGCTGTCGACATGAGAGCGCACACAAATACACACACACTGGCACACACGCACACACATACTTACACTTACACGCAAAACAACAAACTAATAAATATTTTTACCCATATAAGCATAAAATATTGTTTCAAGTTTTGTGTGCGGCCGTGGCCAGAACAGATCCGTAGCCAGGACAGCTGCCTAGCTGCCTAGCACCCGGGACACCCAATATAGCTTCCTCTCTCCCCTTTCCTCTCTCACGCTCTTGTTTTTTCCCGGGTCGCTCCAGTGGGGACAATGGCAAACCGAAATGGCAACTCAGCTTGTTTGTGCGCTGGCATTTTACACAATATTTCATTTGCCAGCATTTCCGTGCAGCGTTTCCAACTGCCAAGTAGCAGAGGCCCCTGTTTCAAACCCAAACCTAAAACTCAACCCCAATCCCAGACGTGGCAGTCGATGGCCCGGCCCCAGTGTGGTATGTGCAAGTGTCTGAGCCATGAATTTATATTGGTCGATTTCGATTTGAAAGTATTTCGGTTACATAATCTCAGCATTTTTATCACATTCCAGCCATGTCGACGCACTGTTTGATGATGGCCCAGTTTCACAACAAAGTCAAAAGTTCCCAGTCGAGTGTCGGATCGGGTCAGCAGCCCGGACTAACCAACTAAAGAGTCGCATCTGATGCTGCTACTGCTGCGACTGCCTCCTTCTCCTCCATATCCTGTGGCATGTTTTGGTGTAAATTGCTCAATTATAGGCCAAAACGCGTTTGTATGTGCATCACTTGCTATTACTCTGCACGTCTCTGTCTGTCTGCCCGTTTGTCTGTCTGTCTGTTTGCGTGAAAGTTTGTTGCAAGTTTCTGGCTTCAACTTGATTACTGCATGATTTTCACAGCTTAGTTGGCGGCATCTTGAGTTATTTAGCTGTTTGCGCAAAAATTTGTGCATCAGTCAAACACTTTTTAGCCAAAACTTGCCGCCATCAACAACACAACAACACAACAACAACAAGGACGACGACGAGAACATTTGATATACATTCTGATATATATGTTTCGCATGTTTAGTTTTACTTCTTACGCGATGTGGACTGCAGGATGACACGGACATGGACATAGACGTGGACACGTCAGTTGACAATCGCCTCAAGGCCAAGACAGCAGCCAAGAGTATGGCGGCGAGAGACTGAGAGAGGGGGTTGCTTGGCCAAGGAGCCGCTAGCTTTGAACACCAATACGGCGCATCGCTTAGCTGCTTTGTACCTTTCAGTATGCAGCAACTATTTGCCACCAATATATATGTGCAGTCTGTATCCATCGAAATGGATTAAAACGAGGGTATTATCAAGTTGTGCAGAACACATTATCGGCTACCTCCAGATGCAGGTGGAAATCTGGTATTGTCCGTTAACTATTTGTACCTCAATCATTTTTTGCCTGCTCTCTTCCTGCGTTTTACAATGTCCTGCAAATTTTTGTATGTCCTTCCTCTAGGATTTCAGGCTTTTTTCATACTACGGCAATTCAGCGTCACTTGACTTAAGCTCAGGCCTGCGTGTTATTCTCGGCTGCAGTACTCAAACAAATAAGTTTTACTCAGCTAGAATTGAATTATAACTTCTTTATCGATGCTAGCTATGAAATGACCCAAGAGCTCAGCCTTAAGGAGGAGAGATTTAAGTTCTTAAATTTGATTATGCCAGAAGTAGACATGGAGGAGTTAGACTTAGATTATAGATTCCAGCGCAAAATAAAATAAAACAGCATCCAGCTGACGGTCAAGAAATAAAGTTGATAGACATAATTATCTTAAGATAAAAATCGAATTAAATTTGATTTAGAAGTAGACTTAGAGTTAGACTTAGATTATAGATTAGTCTAACTTTAAGTCCAATTCTATTTAATTTGATTATTATATTTTTAATTTGTATTTTTTATGTTCTCACTTCTTCGAATACTCTCCGAATTTCGGTTTTTAAATATTTGTGTTCCTTTAAAATATCAAGCTGTTTGTTTATATTACTTATAAAGTTGCAAGCCTATAAACTATTATTATTATTATAGGTGTTGCTATTATTATTATTATTATTATTATTATTATTATTATTATTATTATTATTATTATTATTATTATTATTATTATTATTATTATTATTATTATTATTATTATTATTATTATTATTATTATTATTATTATTATTCGTATTAGTATTAGTATTAGTATTATTATTATTATTACTTAGCTGTAATTTGTAGACTTACGATACGTTTTGAGATTCCACCCATCCCTGGTCCAAGATGTTACTTCCTTGTGCTCGGCGTTCTGTTTCTAGCCACGTTTTCAGTTAAATTCGAATGGCATTTTAGAACACTGTTTACTCGTTTTTATTGTCTTTTTGGTGACTGTATAACGTTGTTTAATTTTATTTTGGTTTTTTTTTAGTTTATTTTTGGGTTGCCTTTTTTGTTTTTGGTTTTTTGTTTTGTTTTGTTTTGTTTTGGGAGACCGAGATTTCTATCTCTTCGTGTGGGTGCGTCGCTGTTGCTTTGTTTGGGTCTGTGTGGGGCTGGTAGCTGTTCGGCGGCTTTGTGGCCGGCGTCTGGCGTCTGGCGTCGTGTGTATACGTATTCCCACAGTTTTCAATTTTTGGCGATTTGTTGCGGCACTTAACGGTTTGTTAGCTGTCATTGTTGCTGGTTGCGTTGATGAGGCGCCTTTTGTGCGGCGGCTCCCGCAACAGAATCGGCTGTCGACTACAACTTTGGCTCCAAATTCTAAGCAATTGTCTTTTGCCGCTTGCTGCAGCGTTAAGGGGATGGGTGGACGGTGGGTGTGGGGTGTAGGTATGGGTGGTTCTTGTCACATCCGCTATTCTATTGTCAATATATGTATTTTGTTGTTCTTGTTGTTTCTGCTGTGGCTGTCTTGTTATTGTTGTTGCTTAAATACAAATTTGCCTAAATCAACAAACGAGCGCCAAGTTTTGTGGCAAATATCGCCGCAAGTTTTGTTTATTCCACAAGTAACATCATCCCAGTGTCGTCTATTTGCATATTCGGCGCGTGGGTCTGTCACACAGATAAACAGCGAGCCACACACAGAACAAACCCTAAATTGAAAACTGGTTCACTTGGCTCACGTTTTTTATTTGGAGGATCTATTTACAAGATGGACTCAAAGGGCATCAGGCAGCTGTGCACGCTAGCACATTCTCATTTCATTAAAGATAGGGTATATATATGATATAGGATATTTAAAGCGAGAGAACGAGATAACGAGAGAGCGAGAGAATGAGGGAGATATCATTTGATACTTCAGAGAAGAATCGCGTCTAATTTGTATACCGTCTTTTCGATATCCAAATGCATGATATATTTATGGATATTATTTTAAGAATTTGAGAAAGATTCTTATAATTATAATAAAATGTATTATTACTATCAACAAAATCGTAGTTATGCCTGCACGTTTCGCATGGCAACCGAAGGAAATATTCTAATTACTTACTTACTTAATAATAATTCATTATTATTTCATACATGAAGTCTTGCCCAATAATTAAAACTTCAAGTTTCATTTTATTAAATTTTATTACGTGCACAAAAAAAAATCGAGTTTGGAAGCTCGGCAGACATAGATTGACATCTTGTGTTATCGTTATTGGTGTTATCGATTAAATTTCAAGCAGCGTACATTAGGCAACTCATCACGACGCACACGAGGCGACTGTCTCAAATACTCCACTGAAAGAAAGGAGTTGGATTTTGTGTGTGGATAATTATATAGACATACATATGCATATATATACAACTATATATATATACCTGCCAGCGGATGATAGCCATGTGCATCGGCGCGATAGCAGCGCAGCTCATATTGAACAGTATGACCGTAATTACGAGGCTGGACATAGAAGCCTTCGACCACCAGACCATGCTGCTGTTGCTCCGAATAGAAGCCACGCTCCCAGCGGCGTACGCCGTTTGGCAGCGCGTAGCTGTGCGGTTGAGTGGGTTAGCGAGTGGGTTGCATAGGCTGCTGGCGGTGACTCACCCAAATACGTAGCTGCCGTCCTCGTTGCGGTCGTTAAAATTGTCACGATACGGATTGTATTCCTGCTGTGGCTCCTGTGCCTCGTCAGTGTCCGTTTCCGTATCCGTGTTCGTTTCGGTGTCTGTGTCGGTGTCCGATTCGTTTTCTGTCTCATCGCTGTCCTCCTCGCTGGACTCTTCCTCGTCAGCAGAGACGGCAAAGCGCTGTGCAGCCTCTGCGCCCGATCTGGGCGCAACAATGGCCGGCTGGCGGCGGCTTAGGACGGCCAATGGCGTCGCTGTCAACGGTGCCACAGCGCCGGTCAGCTGTTGCCCTAGCACTTGCCTTAGCTGTTCCCGCGTCCGCTGCGTGCTGTCGCCATCGTCGTCGTCCGCGTCGTCAGCAGCAGCAGCAGCAGCAGCGCCGTCCAAGATCTCGAAGCTCTCTGCGAAGGGCAGGCTGGGCGCCAGCAGCTGCTCTGTGGGCACTGGCAATCTCTGGCAAAAAGTGGCCGCAATGCAGCTAAAGCTGATGAACAGCAGCAGTGGCTGCTTTCTGGTCTGCCCGGACATGATGCTGGGCTGATCGGGAAGGTAGGATGTTGGGGGTGAGGGAGTGTGTGTCTAATCCAGCGCTGTGATCAGTATTAAATGCGCTGTTCAGCATCAATTGCAACATATTTATATGAAGCTATCACAGAACCGCGTAGACTCTCGCCGGCTGCAACAAATCAGCGTAACAAATGCATAAATTTCTAAGCCCCATCTGCCAAAGTGACAGGTGATGTGGCATTAATTTGCATTCGCATTGAGCTGGCAAAGAAAAATAATTACAGACGGCGGACATCGGACAGTAAAGCATCGATGACGTGCATTATACGGTCGAAATATCGCATTTGCCAACTCGAAACGTTGAGAAATTCTTCGACTGGTTTTTGTTCTGATCTGGATACTCGGACTGCGATCGGGATTTGTTTATGGGCACGTTCATAAACATTCCCATGCGATGAGCTTTTTGGTTAATTGGGTCAGGTAATCGGCGACCGGTTCTTCAGCTCTGCTCTGCTCTGCTCAGCTCAGGTGTGCCGCAAAGTGTCCCCAAATACAGGGTCTACTTTCAGGGGTAGCCACAGGCGTTGCTGCAAATCTATAGCATAGTTTTGGTCATGCTGCTGTTTCGGTTTCCGTTCGTAATCTGTTTCGTCGACCAATTTAACAATTTTATTTGCATTTTGTAAATTACTATACGTTAATTAGTATACTTTAGATTGATGTCCCGAGCACTCTCGACTTTGTCACGCTTAATTTCTTAATTTCAAATAATGTTTTTTTATATAATTTTATGAACTCAGCTTCTTGGCGCGGAGTACAGGGTATAAATTAGTCGGGCACTTTCGTCTAAAACACACTTGTTTTCATTTATATTTATTTGTTTATCTGAACTTTTATCAATCAAGCAAAGAAATAATCAAGTCAGACTAGAGCCGAAACTGGACACATTTCGAGAAGGTGTCTCTTAGAGATCAGAATTGATCTAAAATATTTTTTGGGCCAGCAAACGCTCCATTTATTACTGTCCAGCTATCATTGCCCAATTCTCTATTCGCATATCATTTGGCGGAAAAAAGGTTGACCCTTCAAAATTGTGCATTAAAAATGCTTTGGTTTCCGACGCACAAGCAGCACAGGAACGAAAGGTGGGGCAGGGGTTGGGTTGCCTAACTTAATCTCAATTTACATTTAACCGTTCGCAATTATTAGGGCGGCCACAGTTGGAGGGGGGAGGAGGTGGTTACTCTGATTGTCGGTGTCTGCCGACTGCTGGCGGCGCTGCCAGAGTTGCCAGCATCATTCACCCGCAGCGATTTGTCATGCATCATTCATACGCTTGCCGTGTTAATTATGCTGAAATACGGTCTATTAAAGTTTCAGCAGCTACGGCTGGTGGCGTACTCAACCACTTATACTCCGCAAATCGCTGCAACCTGCCAAAGGGGCACTCTCACACCGCCCACAGCCCACCTGCTACCACTCGCCTGCCACCCTTCCCTACAGCAGCTAACGCTGCGGTAAAACGTAATTAATGAAGGCGCACTTAAATCATTTTTGTGCGTGGGCGGTTCCCACTAACACGAAACGCGACAAAAGCATCCGCAACACCAACAACAATATCAGAAGGGACTTAAAAAAGTACAATTAGTTAACTAACAAGTGGGAAAGGAACCAACAGACATAACATAAAAAAAATACACACAAGGACAAGTGCTCAAAATTGCAAATGTTTTATCTTCTTTGTCAAATGCCCTATAAATTATTATTTAAAATAAAAAATAGTTACGCACGTATCCCCAAAATTGCCCAAGAGACTTTTGGCTCCACATGATTAATTATCATAGATGATAAGAATATTCCTAAGTAGATATAATTTGATAAAATAATGCTCAATTATAATTTTATTATATTATCTTCACAAATCTTAAAATAAAAAAATAAAAATCAAATATAATTCTTAAAAAAAATATATATAATATGTATAAATATATTAATATAAAATAATTCGAAAATAATCCTAAAAAAAAGAATATAATATATAAGTATATTAGAATTCTAAACATATCCTTGAATAGAGTTTTTAAAAACATTTTAAATAAAATATAACACATATAAATATAAAGTATATAATGTATATAAATACAATATAACAAATTTATATTAATACAAGAGTTTTGATTTGCTTTGATTCCAAATCCCAGTGAAGAAAAAGCAAAAAAAAAATTCAAGACCAAGAGCCAGCTTAATCGAAAATCTTGTGCTCAAATAAAATACGGCCAGTGAAAAGAAGTAAAGATATAGTAGGATAGGTTAACCTGAGTACAATATGGATTAGTTAAACCGGAAATAGCCTAAGATAAGACTGAAAAGAAGTTGGCAAGCTCTCTGTCTGCATTATGAGCAGGGTACAAAAGGGAACAGACCCTGCAAGGGGCACCAGGCCGCGCGCTAAAACGTTTCAGTTTTTCATAAATATTCAAAAAGGTAGCGCACAGTGGCAGCGGCAACAACAATGTGACAACAACAGCTGCTGCAGGTCCTCCATCTGGTTGAAGCAGCTATTCACGACTTTGTGGAGCTGGTCCGCTAACAAGGCACAGGATTTCTTATTCGACGGGGACAGCTCAGCTCGGTTCTGTTCAGTTATTGCCTTCGTAGGTGTATTTGCTGCTAAAATATAATATATATATATATTCTTGTATAGTCATTGTATGTGTGTATGTGTGTGTGTCTGTGTGCGCGTATATAAAAAAGGAGCAAAACTTTTTCGATTTAAGCAATTTGTATATATTTAGCTATATACAAGCCGCCTGATATGCTAACAGTGTGTCTGCCGATACTAGAGCTGAGACCTGAAGAGCGCCCAAGAGCTGAGAGCTTCAAGAGCCGACAGTCCAGGCGAGTCCGTTCCAAATTTCCAAGGGACACCCAACAAAGAGCGCTCAAAATAAATGCAAATTTATATCGTGGAAAAGTTTTCAATTTGTTTTTACATTTTCTTTTCTTCTTTTTCATTCGTCGTCGTCGTCGTCGTCGCCGTGGTCGTCGTTGCTGGCAACACAACCTGCAATGTGCGCGTCCGGACACGCCCCCTTCCGACGCCAGATAGCGCCTCCCGCTAAGCATTTTGTATTTTGCCAGCACAATTTGGCCATTTTTGTGCCATAATTAACGTGCTGCCAGTGCCTGGGGCCGCCACAGTTACCATTCATAGACGCCGAGGTGGAGGGCGAGGTGGAGGCCACGGCTGCGGCCGAGGCTAAGTCTGTGCCAGAGACCCATGGAAACCCAAGGACACGTTCGTCCTATGCCTATGCCCAGCATAGACCATATTCTTGGTCAGAGCCGGAAATAAAGATGGCCGAAAGCACTGTGCAAAATATTTAAGGTCTAAGCGGGCACAATCGAAATTCACAAATGGACTGCCATCCATCATAAAATCAATAATGAAATCAAACAATTTTTTATATTTTAAGGTATATCAATCAATCGATTAATTAAATTTCTTAAGAATTTCCCAAAAATATCGCAAATCTCTCGAGAATGTGCACAAATATGGAATTGTTTACATAAATTGTTACTATTTATGTAATGCATTCGAAGCTCGATTCACGGTTGCCATATATTTAAATTTCATTTATTATAAATGAAATTTTTTTTCCTTTTATGAAAATCCCATTACTACAAGCCCAACTAAAATGTTTGCTGGTTCGGTTTGTGGTTCGTGAAACAAATTTTTTGTAGTTTCGCTTCATGATATGTGAAATATGGATTTTCCGGCTTTTACCAGTTCTTTTTAAAGCCAGCTTGCAGCCTGTTGGAAACATTTTCGTGCAGTGTATTTGTTGCTGTCACCCATTTTGGCCATTTTGGCAAAACAGCACTGAGAATGTTAAGGCTAACTGGCCAGGAGCCAGGAGCCAGAAGCCAGGAGCCAACCAAATGCCGCAATCAAGTTATTATTAAGTTTTTCTATTTATCCAACATAATTCATAATTTGTTTACAAAGCGTATAATAATATTAACGTCTTGTCTTGGCCATCGTCTCCAGCTTTAGCTACATCTCGGTCCAACGATTGCCGCTTTTGTTCGCAGTCCACCGCGCTGAATTTTGCTGTCAACCTGGCCAGATAATCAGTTAGAAAGTCGCTGAAGACGTGAACTACTGCCACATCTTCTTCTTATTCTTGTCGCTGACAGCGTCGTAATCCCATTAGAGAATGCGGGTCGGTGTCTGTCCCGTTAACTGGAAGTTGGAGCTTGCTGAACAGCCAGGCAGTTGGAGGCCGTTGTCTAAAATCGCATTAGCCAACCGAACGCATTTTCCATAGTGACAGCATTTAATACATATATATCGTATATTTATATTATCCAACTTGTTGTTGTTGTTTTTTTTTGTTTCATGATTTTGCATTTTTTGTTTATGTGACTCGACTTCCGGGCACAATGGTGCGTAGCGCGTTGCCAGCTAATTTTTTTTGTCTATTCGTTTCGTGAACTTCCTCTTCCACTTTACATTTGACACTTTTGGCCAAAGTGCACACGGTTGAGTAGTTTGCGCGGGTGATGCTGAATAAACGTTGAAATATAAAATAAATAAAAAATACATGAGAAATGCGTCGAGCCAAATGAGCAACAGCATCAGCATCAGCAACAGTCTCGCAGCCAGTTTATGCAAAAGGGAATTAAGTTAATTGAGAGTCGGCGACGGAGACGGCGGCCTGGGCAACGTGTACGGCCCGCAGTCGCAGCCGTGCTATAATTGCGCATAAAAATGAAGCGATTTATATGCGCGTATTTTTAATGTTTCATAATTGGGTAAGCTCATCTAGACTGGGTTCGCGCAGGTTGCTAGATAAGGGATAACGCGGGTGCGCGAAGGGTTACGGTTCACAGTTCACAGTTCACGGCTTACGTTTTACGTTTTACGGCTTAAGGTTTATACGTCTATGGCTCGCCGGATGTCTCTGCGGCTGTCTCTCCGCTCTGCTGTGCCGCTGGCTCCGCTTACATTTCCTTCTGAGTGCACAGCGAGATAAGTGGGAAAAGTCGCGCACAACAGCAACAAGCCTCATCTCAACTCATCTCATTTCAACTCAGCTCATAATTTTGCAATTATCACTTGCCTTGTACACAATTTCATCCAGTTGCTTGAGTACAATTTATAAGTCCTTAAACTTACGATAAACTGATCACATTCGCGTTTGTTTTTTAGAAATCATAAATTTCCAATTTTGCCAGAATAAATTGATGTTCTAAACAGCCGCGTATATATCGGTCGATTTACTTATATCCTTGAACATCCCTTATTAAATATGTATTATAAATCATAGCTAAAAATTCAGAGAAAATGGTTTATACATCGGTTCTGGGTGGGCAACAATGTCTTGCTTTAGAGTTCGGTTCGTAAATCTGACATTCAACATTAATCTTCCCAATTATAAATAAAACATGAAAACATTGATCCAAAATTATAAACGATAAAATCCTTTTTAGAATTGGTTTGTTTTAAGCCCAGCAGCAGGATATAATCTAGCAAATTCCTAGCGTAATCTCATTTGAGGTCAGGCAATATGCCACCTATTTTATGTGTTTTTTTTTTTATACCCTGAACCCATTAAAAATGGGTATAAGGGTATATTGTGTTTGTGCAAAATCCAAATGTATGAAACAGGCAGAAGGAAGCATCTCCGACCCCATAAAGTATATATATTCTTGATCAGCATCAAAAGCCGAGTCGATCTAGCCATGTCCGTCTGTCTTTCCGTCCTTCCGTCCGTCCGTCCGTATATATGAACGCAAGGATCTCAGAACCTATAAGAGCTAGAGACTTGAAATTTTAGATGTTGGTGCTTCTAGTGCCTGCGCAGATTTTCCGATAATCGATAACTTACTCCGTTCCCAAGCAATCGATAAAAATCGATATCGATATCCTGTTTTTTGGGCAATTTTGGTAAATAATAAGAGCTAGAGTCACCAAACTTGACATAAAGCTTCTAAAATAGAATATATATATGCATTTGATGTTGGAAGAAGAGGGTTCAGGGTATCCCCTAGTCGGGAGCTCCCGACTAGAACCTCTTACTTGTTTACTTATATACAAGTATACTTGAAACGATTCGAATTAAGGTTTGTTTGTTTTAATTCAACTAAGATATGGAACCAATTCCGGGAGCAGCATGCTCTCCCTGCTGAGCCTCCCACAAGATGCATGGAAATCGACTAAAATGCATTTATCTATAACAATTTACTGTTATATGTACATAAATATAAGCTTAAAATTATTAATTATATTAAATACATAATAAAACTCCGAAGCTTCGAAATGGGAGTTACTTGTCTTACTTTTCTTCCATTGAGAAAAATAAGCATACGTTTGAGGGAAATTCGAACTCACCAAGAAAATAAGTTGAAATACATACAGTTGAAAAACGATAGCTCAAAATTTTTCCAGATATTTATTGCAACGAATATGAATATATTCCACCATCATCCACCATCCACCAACATCTTAGAATTCCACAAATATTCAGCTGGGATTTTCTTGCCGATCGACAACATGTTGCATACACTTGCATAACTGCACAATGCCTAGAAACGGCTCGTGTATGGGTATGGATGGGGGTATAAAGGGGACATCGAACAATGGTTAATTCCCAATGTACTCGTGCAATACGGCCTCATTAAATATAATATCAAAGTGATTAAATCTCAACTCGCATTACACTCAAACAATTTGCAGTTGACGAGCTGATAAGAATGTTTATTACCATAAAGCATAAAGTGCGTCGCTGGCTGTCAGTGCAGCCAACAATAATAACAACAATAACAACAGCAACAACAAATGATAGCCGTAAGTTATAAGTAATAAATAATGCGTAATTCATTTGTAAATTCAGCATTTAAGCTGAACGTGGGTGGATGGATACTCATTCGGTGGAGCATTAACTATTTGTATTCATTTTCCATGCCAACGGAATATTCATTATCATCCGCGATGAGCTCAGCTCGGCGGATGGTTGTGTGGTTGGATGGTTGGGTGGTTGGGTGGTTGGGTGCCGGCCTAGACAGTGGGCAGAGTGGAGGTGGGAGTCCTCATCATTAAAATTGAAAAATGCCACTTTAATGAATTTATTTGCGACACTTAACGCAAGTGAAAGCAAACAGAGAAAAATGATGTTCATTAACATAAAAATTGCGCTTTTCGTTGTTTACCGCGCCTCGACAGCGTATTGACATTGCCAGTAGCTGCGGGCGTGCCGCTGACAATAGCAGTAGGCGTGGCAGTGGCAGTGTCCCATGGTAGGGGCAATGAGTTTAGTCGTTGCTGGTTTGGGTGGCTCTCGGCAATTGTCATTACCATTACCATTTTGACTTGTCGCCGTTCTTAAGTCTTAAGTTGATGAGTCAATATGTCAGCTGCTCGACAGCTCACGTAGCCGGAACAGCCCCGCCCCGCTCGTCTTTCAAACCAAGCATTGTCTTTAAATGGAATGCTTAGCGTTTGTTCCGTTTCCATTGTCTACCCTTTAGTATATAGAAAGCAAATCGCTTGTAAAAGAAAACTTTTATTACATTTCATAAAGTTAAATGTCATTTTGATTGGGAACAATGTGCAGTAACTTATTTGATTTGAACACTTCATTATTTGCCGGGATTTGTTTGTTTCGGTTTTACGGCAGAAGCTTGATAATATATTTATACTGAAAAAACAAAACTTAGAGTAGATTAAATCTACTCTAGTAATATTTTATATCTTACTTAAAATGTTCCCACTCAAATTGTGCACCTTAAAAAGTAATTTTTAATTTTTTGGGTAACGGGTAAAAAAAGTAACTCTTAAATGAAAGATTCTTTATCTGTATATACCATTCTTGAAGATACATATCAGATTTGGGGTCCCTAGAAAAGCAAAACCCAAGACACTTGCTCTGAAAACAGGATTTCGATTTCGATTTTATCGATCACTTGGAAATTGGACAAGTTATTGATTATCGGCAACACACCCGAACTGCGCGGACACTGGGAGACCACGTTTAATGTCTCTAGGTTCTGTGTTCGTCGCGTTCATATATACGGACAGACGGACGGATGGACAAACGGACATGGCTAGATCGACTCGGTTATTGATGCTGATCAAGAATATACCTTTGCACAAAACAATTATACCCTTTAAGGTATAAAAAAATGATAAATCGGGTTTGCAGATATTTAAGAATAGTGAAGTTCCTAAATGCTAAGCTTGATGAAAATATCTTGGGAGACAGAATATTTTGCCATACAAGAACTTACTTATCGACCGATCGTTCCTATGGCAGCTAAATTATAAAGTGGTCTCACCCGGCTGGTTTCGACATATGTACATACAGGCGCACCTGTGCTAAGTTTCTAGACGAGCGCTTTACAACTGAGGGACTAGTTCGCATAGAAGTAGACGGACGGAAGGACAGACGGACAAGACTACAAGAGTATATTAAATACTGAGTCTATGACTATGACTGAGACTATGGCCCACAATAGTACTCTTACTATATGTATATGTTTGTATTTTAGCACATATTGCAAATTAATAAATATTCTTGCTAGCAATAGAAGTCGCCCATATAATAATTGTTTATTTACAGTGTTAGGTAGATGAGAAGAACGCGGGTGCGGATGCGGGCTAAAATCGAAGGGTTGTGGTGTTTAGTTTAAGCTTAAGGCCTTAGCCAGTAGTATTTAATTTAAGGCCAATAGTGATAGCAACGAAGCGCTGTTGTGTGTGAACTATATAATTAAAAACGTGTAAGTATCACACCTAGTCAAGAGTTGTGTTTCAAGTCAAGGACAATTCAATTGTTTGTACACCTGAAGCTATTTCAGCTGAAAACTCATCAGCGTCTGGTTGCTGGCGAGACACACTGTCCGCCTGCGGGCTTAAGTATCTGGCTGGTTGTACCTGACGTCCAGTGGCAAATGGACGCAATGAACAAGCAAGCCATTGAACGCTTGAAGAACCAGACTGAACGGAGTGCACAAGTGGTTTTGTTTTGTGCCATCTGGGCAGCTGTTGTTCTGCTGTTGATGCAATGAACGGAACTTAAGGGGCTTGAAAAGTAATTCTAATCAAGTTGATAAACAACGTTTATTTCGCTGTCCAAAGTGGTGGCAGTAGTTAACCCAAAACCGATGACTCGAAAGGTTACTAAGGTCGATTCGGGCCGTTTAAGTCAGGTCAGGTCAGGTCAGGTCGGGCCAGGTCAGGGCTGCCATTGCAATTACATAGGCTTAGCCTTTCCAGCTGACGAGCGGCGACAGGAGCTGCAGTAGCTGACGCTTTGTTGCTGACGCCTCAGCTCGTGTTGCTGTTTGTTTTGGGGCTAATTCGATTGTTTAAGTTCAAGTAATGAACAGCATTTGTGGTCCAGACACACTTACACGCACTCGCACACACACACATACACATATGCTGCTTAACGCTTCATGTCACGTGTGTTGGTGCTCGACTCCGACCCCGTTTCAAAACCCGGCTGGGGTTTTGCGGTTAATTTGCGCCTGTCGAGTCCAAAGTCAACAATGGCGCTTGCAGCTGCCGCCGCTGCATCATCATGATTAGCATCATCATCATCATCATCTTCATCAACAGGCACTCGTCGTCGTCGGCATTTTAGAAGTTTGTTTGCCACCCAAGCATTGGCGAACAATGGCGCTACCAAACGAATCCTCGGGCCTTCAGTTAGAGGCCTATGGCAGCTGCGAGCCACAGAGTGGGTCCAGCCCGTTGAGCACTTTGTCAGCTCTGTGGCCTTTTTAATGCGCTTTGCATTGGATTTTGGTCAAGCAGCGTATGGAATGAGCCTGAGCCACTTGCCGCATGCCACTTTCCGCTTTCCACATGCCACTAGGCGCATGCCAATTTTCATGCCGCATAATTTTGCTACATATTAATTGCCATTTGCCATGCTGAAAATAAATATGGTGTGGGCAGACCATACTGGCAACAATCTGTGTCCATAACAATGCCCAAATAATTGGACGACGGGCTGAACTTTCCGGTTTAAGCCCTCAACAGGATTAGAGGGCTTTCTAACTAATGACATCCTATAAGCCAATTTTAAAATTTAACTCATTTAACTCGTAATTGTTTCAAATATTTGTTAAAATATTGGTTTTAATTTTCGAATCTAAGCAAGAATCATAAAAATAACATAACTGGCCCGAAATCTCTCTAACACACATTTCTGCCCACTCAATCAATACTCAAGGGACATCAAAATATGTTTTATTATTAATATAAATATCCCTGAATATTGCCTATCTATGCGACTCTCATTAACTTACTTTTGATGTATTTCTAGGGAGAAAGCAGAATGTGAGGACTAGATAACTAAGAGTGGGGTTGTGGATAAGAAAAGAGAAGAGAGAAAGAGAGAGAGAGAGAGAGAGAGAGTGAGAGAGAGAGAGAGAGAGAGAGAGAGAGAAGGGAGAGGGAGGGAGAGAGATAAAGAGAAAGAAAGAGAAACTTACATAAGCACACATTTTTGATGGTACTCCGATTTATGAAAATCAGATAGAAAGGCGATTCATATTAAAAAAATAGTAGAGAGAGCTTTAAATAACTTTAGTAAACAGGACGCTTACTGGCAAAATATATACAGAAAAATAAATTCTTTACTTTTAAGTTATCAACATATAAAATGCTTTTTACATTCGTAACAAGCACTTACCTCAGTAGAGCCCTGATTGCGATTAGAATAGAGTATCTGTCAGTCAACAATTTTTTACCAAAAAGTTCTTATTTATGTTTTCCTTTTTACTCGGATTTACCTGCCGTTGTTTATTAGCTGTAAAGCTATAAAGTCTTGTTTACTCATGGGCTGAATTTTTAAAATGTAACAAGGCTAACTTATCATGTGGATGGAACTGAAAGAGGAAATACTAAGTTATTTTTTTTTGTCTTTATTCTTATTATACTGGTAAGTCTAATATACAAATTTACAATGGTATAAATCGATCTGGGAGATCGATTGGCTGAGACCTACGCAATCTCCTCCGCGTACTGACTCCTCTAATTCTACGCCTTTTTAGAAGACGCCTAGCCAGACGATTAGGATGGTTTCCCAGTCGCGCTATGTAATTTACAGCCTGTATATTTATAACGCCCCCGACTTTCGGCACACCTAGGTCTTTTTCCAAATCGGAAGTTTTCATACAAAGTTATTAGTTGGTATTTCTCAATAAAAAGCAAAGATAAGTAAAACGCGTTCCTTGATAGCCGTGAATTTGTTGACACCCATTTGCGACATGGAAGTAATTGGATTTGTGTGCACGGCAAACACTGCGCATACAATGTGTTTTCTTTGTGTTGGTAGTTTGTTGTTACGCATTTGGGTTTGACAAAACTTATCAACTTTGGCAGCATGTCAATGGCAATGATTACCTCTCGCCAGCTAAGCCACCGATATTTAAGGCACACTACTTGCTTAAGCCAGCGGCAACGACCCACTCACAACTTCATCGACAAGTGTCACGTGTGGAATAACCCCCCAACCGAGCCGGGGCCAAGTGTCGCCAGGTGAGGTCTAGGTGAGGCTAAAGACGATAATATGGCTGGGGCTGGAATTTGGGACTGAGGATGTATACTAAGCGAAGTTTACTCTATGCTGCGTGCCTGTGCACACTAATTGATCTCAACGGTCGGATTAGCAGTGCAAGTAAATTGATAGCCTTAACGGAAAAGTTTGATGTCAAGGTGAGCGCCAACTCTTGCAGCATTGCAGCACAAACACCTACACCCACACCCACACACACAGGCACAGTCACATAGCTTGTAAGTCTGCCGAAAGTTGTAACTAGAACAGTGTCAACTTCGCTTTGGCTTCAGGCTGGCGCTCAGACGAGCCGTTGTTGTGGGCCAACAAGTTTGGCGCGCGTGGAGAGGAGGATTTCCACTTTTGATTATCTACGGCTTCAGGTCAGCAATTACCAAACGAGCCAAGGCGGCAGCAGAAACCGCAACACACAACACACAACACACAACACAAAACAAAACAAAACATCAAAACAATTCAAACACTTGCGCCGCAGCAGCTGAGGCGGAGGCAAATCCGTCTGGGAATCAGACAAATGACTTAATTACTTTTCAAGTCAGTTAATTAGTGCGCGCAGCAGCGGCAACAGCGGCAACTGTGTTGCAGTCTTGGTTAGCAGCTAAAACTAAGCAACAGCAACAACCAAATGCGGCCCAGGCAGACAGACAGACAGACAGACAGACAGATAACCAGACAACCCGACAGACAACTAGACAGACAGACAAATGGACAAGGCCCACTTGCATGTCCTGTTGGCCTCTCTGGGCAACCGCAAAGTTTAACATAAATTACAAGCAATAGAACAGGCTCATTTCAGTACCAAGAAATGACCAGCAATGGCCCAACTTTGACCCTTCAACTCATTAAGCTGCTCTTTTTCCTTTAATGGCTCAAGGTCCTGCTCAGATGCCCGTTCATTTCGCTTTTGTGGCATGTCTGTCATTTGGCCCGGGAGTTGCCAGGGAGTCTTGCATTCAATTAAAATACAATATTAGTAACTTGCAGTGTCCTCAAGACTTAACTACATAAGCTTAACACACACTAGACTGACCCCCCCACACACACACACCCCATTCCAAGCACAAATGCTGAAATATCTAAAGAAACAAATATTTGTTTGTGAAAACATATACCAAGAAAAAGAAAATATGGCTGTGCATAACTAAAGTGTCAATAGTCAAAGTAAGAAACAAAAGTCATAGCATTTAATTAACTAACGCACGCAACTAAAAAAATACCAAATTTATATAAGTTGTTTCATAAATGAATGTATTTGTCTCGTTTAAGGTCCTTAGTTGAACGTTGCGATAAACTTCTTATCGTTTAAATAAATAAATAAACGAATGATAAGCGGTCACTTTTAGGAAGTTCCAAATACTAAATAAAATTTACAAATTGTATTCATAGGAAAATAAATATGTTTGTCAATATATAGACTTTATGTAAAAGGTAATTGCTAATTTAACTGTTAACTGCTATTCCACTAAAAAGTATTAAATATAATTTATATAGAAGCCACCTGCACACAGTAAATCTAGACAAATCGATGTCTCTCACAGCTTTCGGCTATGTTCCTTATATGACTGGAAGAAATGCCAGCTGTTCTTTAACAGTTAAAAGGATTTTAAATATTTATTTATTTTAGTTTCTCACAGCTTAAGTGTCGCTTAATAATGTCTATTTAATGACTTTTGACTAATAGTCAAAAATATATATATCTAGAAGGCTCTTCACCAAATTCTTGAAGCTGTTCTTGTGCTGTGGCAAAGTATAGCCCAGTGAAGCGATTTCGAGTGCAATAATAAAGCTCTGCCACAGACTTTACATAATCTTTAATTAAGATTCAGGCCTGTCAGAGAAAGTTAAGCTGTAACTGAAATCAAATTAAAAATATATACAAAAAATTGACAGCGTATTAATTCAGGCGCCGCAAAAAAATGATTGGAAATAGGCTTTGTTAATAAGCATTGAATACAACGAATACATTTCATTATTATTATTATTTTTTGTTGTTGTGATGATTATGCAAATTGCTTAAAATCAGTTGAATTGAGCTTGATGCAATTGCATTGATAGTTAATAGAACTTGACAATAATTAAAATTGCATTTGAAATTCAAATTAAATTTGACTGCAATGAGCCCAAGTGATTTTCAAATTACTTACGAATCGTTTCAAGCGATTTGTTAGCGGTATTTGTGCGTGTGTGCGAGTGGGTGTGTGTGCGTATGTGCGTGTGTGTTTATTGAGCGTAAATCGAATGCAACAATGTCACAATTTTGCATATTTAGCTGATATTGCAGCAGCTATTCCAATTGTCAATTCCAACTGTGCGCATAAATTGTGAAATTAATTGTATTTTCCATATTATGATTTTTAAATTCGTATTTGTGCGCAGCTTGAATGGGGTCAAGTATATATAATATGCAGGCATTGTGTGGGAGCCCATGAATGCATAAATAAAGGAACGACATTTTGCAATAATCGGGCTCACGCCCACAGGAGACCCAAAACAGCCTGAGACAACCTCCCGATATATTCATTTTTTTTTTTTTTTTATTTTTTTTCTTCTGAAATGTGTAAACCATTAAAGACGTTGTCTCCGTTTCCAGCAGCATCAGCTGGCGCGTCTTACAGCTTGTCCAATACCTTGGTTCTATAATCCTTCCGCCTATTTTGACATTTGTCCTTTGCTGCAGGCTCTCAATTTTTAACAGTTCCCCCAAACATTATTTCATATTGAAATACTTTTACATACAGCAGCTGGATTGGCATTGAGAAGCATTTTATAACGCGCTTCGCAATGCTTTAATCATATATGTATACCCTGTACACATCGAAAAAGGTATATTCCTTTTATGCAAATGCATCTAATGGACATCGCCAACTATCTGAAGCTAGAGACTTTATCTTTGTAATCTTAGCTCTTGCATATTAAACTCAAAATAAGTTAATTCTTCTGACATTTCTTCAAAATTCAAATCTATTTACTTTTTTTAACGCTTTAATTCATTGTGCAATATGCAGACAAAATTATTCCGTTTGCTCCAACTACTTAATTTGTTATTATGTATCATGCCTCCAATCAATTGCCAACTATATTTAAGGAATAAGCACACAATTGTTAGCCCAGGCAAATGTTGAAGCGTAGAGTAAATACAGAAGTTATTGAAGAAAACATTTGTTATAGTGAGCGGAGTGTGGGGGCTTAAGAAGGAAGTTTTACTAGAACAGCTGCTGCCTGGAAAGCAGGAGGGTATCATCATATCGGGCACTCACACTCTCTTTCTATCCGTCTTTGTTAATTATTTGTTTGCGTCTCGTTTGTTGCTGTCCTGATTGCTAATCCGGATTGAAGCTGTGCTCTCGTGCCAGTCGTTGGGCGGTGGGCGTGACACACCATTGCGTGCTTTATAAATACAATTAAATAGCCGGCATGCGAAACGAAACGTAACGAAACGAAACGATACGAAGTGAAACAGCGTCAGATTAATTGTGCGCACTGTCAAATTACTCATACGTCCCGTTGCCGCTAAAGGTGCCAGGAGTCCGTAGCATAGTTTGGGCAGAATGCGAATGAATTCGCAGTGAAGGGTTAGCCGTTGCTTAATCGTAAGAATGCTTTATGTTCTCGCCGTTTGTGTCATTTACACAGTTACGGGCCAGGTGGCACGGCGGAAACGGGCGCTCGTAAATTACTCGAATAATGAAAATTACAATATTTACTCTTTAGCAGGTCCCTCGGGCAGTTGCTGCTGCTGTTGCTGCTGCTGCTGCCAGCATTAACACGCACCGAAAGATTCAGAAAACGCTTTCTTTGCAATTTCAACACAAAAATATATGTAAGAGTATCGCTACAATCCTTCCATGGGCACACTTTATGGCGCGTGCTGAAAATCGTAATTTAACCATGGCATATATTAAAAATTCTTAGAAAGAAGGAAAATCAAGCAGCAGTTGCTCAACCTGTGCGCCAAAAGTTCTTTAACGTACATTTTGGGCTCGTTTTTAAAATGCATACGACAGATACGAAAGTTTGCCAGTTTTGGGCACAAAATTCTAATGAGCCCCGCTAAGTATGCCATGTAATATGACAGCATGCGCTGAAAAGTATGCTGCATAATTTTGAAAACCGTGCAAATCATTTGCATTGGCGTTTTACGGGCATTTAGAAGTCACTGGAACCGCCGCACGGACAGTGGACAAGCGTGATTCCAAGCAGTTGTCGCCGCTAAAACTCACAATACATTTAGTGACAAACACACACACACACACACATATATATTGAAACATATATATAATAAATGAGTTTCATTATGTAAGGCGCGTCTTTGCGATTTAATTAAAGCGCAACTAGAGCACGGCGAGCAGATTGGGTTGGCGCAGTCGAAGGGGGCCTGATTGCTGCCATTGCTTCGAAATGTTGTTTTTACGGATTTTGCCAGCGAGGAAAGCTTCATCGATGAATTGTCGCTGGCGCAGTTTGTAGACAGCCATCGTGCACGTAATTTCCGTTTCCGTTTCCGTTTCAGCGAATGCCAGCCGAAGACACGCGACAGCTGTTTGCACATACTTCAGACACACGCACACACACACACACACACACACACATATACACGCACAACCAGTCAGAGCTATGCACTGGTAGAGATTCATCTACGGCTTACACGTGTGTTACTGTGCCATTGACTGCGAATCGGAGCGTGAAGGCCATAACAAGACTGATTATATTGAATCGAAGACTCAATTTTTACAATTGCACACGCCCATCCAGACACATTCTGTGGCTTGCCGAGTGTTATCCTCCATGCGAAAAGAAAAGGGGAAAGCATAGCTGAGGCAACAATGGATACACCCCACAAATATGTTTTATCAAATCACGCGTGTGATGTCATTTATTATAATTCGCATTGATAAGGCGGCGATAGGGCTACAAAAGCCAAATTGAAAAATATAAGCTGCTTCTGCTGTACAAAATACAGGGTATACAAAATAAATACAAAATACAAGCAGGTGTATGCACTTGCACATAGCTCTTCTCTAAATGTTTGCTAGTCAGTTCACATGAAAATAAATAAATTACGCGCTTCTATTTGGGACATCCGACATTAACAATGGGAATTGGCAGCAACTGTTGGCCAAGGGGTTGCAATGCTTACGAACATTTTCAAGAGGCAAACTAGATGAGTTTTGAAGAATTCTATTTTGTAAAATTAGGAGCGTCATCGGAGCACGACGCAGAAATTGCTTGATAAACTTTATAAAATACCAAAACATAAATGAAAGAAGTTGTTGTTTAATAAATTACAATAGGATCTAATCCTAACTCAAAGCAAAATATTAGTTTATTTTTCTGCTGAAGAGAGAGTCAAAAGAATTGCAGCCAAGTCCACGTAAAAAAGAAAACTGCATAGGTAGGACTTGTCTATTAGATGCCAAAAATAGCTTAATCAGTAGAAAAATTCAACTGATGAGCTCCACGAATACCTGAATTCAGCTAGTAAGCAGCTGAATTAACAGCATTGTGCAAAAGCAGCAGCTAAATTTTATGTTAAACAGTTCAAAATAGTTGAAGCAGCGAAGGGAAAAGTCAGAACAAACTAGCTTATATTCCCTGGCCCTGTCCGGTCCAAGTTTCTTGATACAAATTTTGGGCATTTATTAATCATTCATTAATTTCTTATGTAGGGCTTTGAGGTCTGAAATATATGACCGAAAATTCATGACATTCATGCGAAAAGTGTGAATCATGTCTGAAATGCATTTTCTCAGAGATTCTTTGCAATGAGTTTCAGCTCAAAACTTCATCCACCAAATGTTTTCGCTCTTTTTCACCCAGTAGGTATGAATTTAGCGAAAAATGTGACATGCACTTGCACAAGGATCTTTGGAAAATGAATTGAAATCCGATCGGATGTTAAAAAAAAACCATTACATTCCCCTTGCTTAGCCAAATCTCCGTCTTAGCATGCACGTTCAACACATAGGGTAACTACAGTAAGCATTTTAACTTCCTGGCTGCATTCACCAACCAGTTGGTCAGTCGGGATACATTAAATATTAATAAACATATGCATGTATGCACATGCATGCATATGCACGGGGCTGCAGCGAGCTTGCATATTGTGTGGCTGCATAATTTGGCTGAAATAAAGAAGAAGGAAACATAGGCACCGCCAGTGTTAGGCAAGGGTGCTCGAGCTTGGAACTTGAAGCTCCACCAAACAGTATCTAAAACCGAAATCAAAACCATTTCCTTGAATGCAAATGATGTTCCGTTGGCCTCTGCCCGGCCCTAGCTTCCAGGCATCCGATGAGCATGTGTGAGTATTTGCAGTCTATGGATATCCTTGCACATGTGCGCTTATTGGTGGTCCTATTCGTACTGCTGCGTATTTCGATTACCAAACGGATGTCGCGACATTCCACATTCCTTCTTCTCCTCCACATCTTTGGCTGGCGGTGTTCAGTGGTTTACAATTACCAGCAAAGTTAATGGCATGCACATACCCAAAGTGTGTGTTTTCGGTCAGAAATGGGTATATAGACTCAAGCGATCTTTTATATATATATTTCTTGGCATGTATTTAAACTTTTGCCAAACACTATAAAGTATCTTGCGACGCCATAATTAACATATACTCAAACGTATTAAATATTGTTACAAAGGGTATAATGGTTTTAAGTGTATGTTGGTGACAGGAGAAAGCAGTCGATCTAAAAATGTCCTTTCGCCCATTTGTCCGAGTGCGTCTGTATCGGAAACTATAAAAACTACATACTCGCAATATACCCTTTCATACTTTGCATGTTCTTGTTCAGACTAGGCACATCTCGATAGATTGAAGGGCTCCAATTAGAATTAAAGAAAAGAGCTCATCTTTAGAGGTAGAGGTATGCTTGGGCACACACAGCTTTGGGATGCACACACTTTCGTATGTCATATTAAAGCTTTGAAATCTTTATAAAAATCGGACTATAAATGCCTAAGGAAGCAAAGCAGCAGCTGCGTGTGTGTGTGTGTGTGCGTGCATGTAAGGCAGAAGGTGCGAATATGTTTTTAGCTTGACAACTTGACGGGTTTTTCAGGGCATCGTTTAGTCGGGCATTCCCTACTAGAGCACACTGCTTATTGTTTTAATATTTTTTGTTGTTTCTTCAAATGTAATTTCATTAAATCTTGACGCTAATCTGTAGCAGCCACAGTCAAATATGCAAATAAACAATTACAAAAGCAGCAGCAGAAGCAACAACAATAACAACAACAACAATAACAACTTTCAAACGCAGACAATCAACAGTCAGTCGCAGGTGGCAAGGATCCGAAAACCGCAGTCCCAGCCATTGTCATAATTTTCTTAGGCTTAGCACACACGCACACGCACACCCTACCCACGCACAGACACGCACACACACACACACTGGAAGAGACAGAATGAGCTGCCTTAAGATGTTAAGCCCGTTTGGCATTTCTTTAATTTGGGTGGGGTTGGGTGAGGGACGGTGGAGGGTTGACTGCGCGAGGCATCTGCAGCATCATGGCGTGCAAATAAAAGCAACATTTAGAGCAACAACAAGTGTGCACACTCACTACATGCGTAATTACGTAATCACACCGGCAACAACAACAACAGCAACACGCATTGTCATGCCTCGCAGTGGCGTGTTAAGCCCCAGCTCAGCGCTCAGTTCGGGCCCAAGGCAAGGGGGATTCAGTATTTGGTGCGTCGGAACTTGGGCTCACACTTACGTCTATTTGCGGTGGCTCTCAAAACGTGTAATTAAATTTTCCGCCATGACAAAAACTCTGTTTGTTGCGATTAAACGGCAATTGTTGCTGCTGTTGTTGCAATTAAAATAAGGCGAACATACACTAGCCTAAAGTCGCTGCTTCTTAAGGGCAAAGGCCTAGTTAGACATCGATGTTTTGAAGAGCTTGTGCGATCTGAAGACTATCTAGTTGTAGTATAAAGACGAGCTATAAGCCGACTGAGATCTGCTGGGCTGGTCAAAGCTCTTCAAAGTTGGGATAGGATAGGGATATGATGAGTGAACTGGACACAGATCACTAAAGTACAGAAGTTTGATAAGCTACAGCTTCTATTAGGGATCTTAGCGGTCAATACTATGCAGCCTTTGCCTATGCGACCATTGATACTCATATCCCAGCTAAGGGCTGATTTGCCGAAAAGTGTGTAATACGCATGGAAATTGAATGCACATAAAAACCATAAGTTTGACACCTATCGGAAGTAGAACTAAAGATTTTTATGCAAACGCTTTCGACCAACATAACAATCGTTAAGTGCAGCAAAAACTAAAGAAATCAGTCAATCAATCAGTTCGTCAATTAGTCAGTAAATCAGGGGAATCAATCAGTCAGGAAAAACTCTTTTATGGAAATAAATCGAATTGCTTGATTTCTATTTATTATTTTGTACGTCTTTTTGAATGGACACACCCTTTGAAGAAACAGCTTCTCCTAAACTTCGAAAAATGTGTTAAAGCATTAAACATTTCCGATTCTGTGAACTACATGCATATGACATATAGTATATGTGAATTATCGCTGTTTCTGTCCGATTAGAATTATTATTATTTTTAATCGGTTGTAACTTAATACCTTTCTATATTGTTTTCTTATCTAAGAATGGCAAATAACTTTTGTGCTATGCTTTTTAATTAAAGCTCGTATCACATGGCGTATGAGCAACGTCCAAGAAATGGGATGCCTGTGCACGACAAGCCCAGGCAGGATTTGAGAAATGCTTTGCGACTGCTACTGCTACTTTTTATCGCTGCTGCAGCATGCCTGGTTACGCTTTAGCGGTTATTTAAATTAGCGTTTCAGAGCCAGGTAGCGGTATGGCAGCGTTCTGGCCAACATAATTGGCCATTGTCGGTGTCATTGTCATTATCATGACCGTCATTATTGGCGCTGACTGCCTTTGTTCACCTGCCGCCCACTCTTCGCACTCCCACTGCCCACCTACGTCGCTTGATGGCGCACAATCTCATGCATATTTCATCAACTCTCATGGTGACAGCAACAAACAGGAGGAGCAGCAGCAGCAGCAACAATACTGACGCCAACAACCATTACAATGCCAGGCAACAATGGCAGCGTTAAACATCAAATAAAACAAAGAGGTATTTAAAAATTAAATTAAAGTTAAAAGCTCAACAAATAATGAAATGAGCAAAATTTGTTGTGCATGAACAAAAAAAAAAGAAGGAAAGGAAATGTAAGAAGGTTCTAGTCGTAAGTGCTTCACTCTGCAATGCCCTATACTCGATAAACTATATATATAATATAGATAAAACATATTTACTTTGACAGACATATATGTATATATATATTTATAGTTATTTATATAGATATGTTTGAATCGCAGACAATGAAAGAATTTGTCCAGAACTGCCTGGTTAGAAAACAGCACCAGGAAAGAACTTAGTCAAACAAACGCTGCCTACATATATTCCATTTAAGCAAAATATTATTCGCAATAGATGTCATTTTGATGCTCTCTTACAAAAATGCCGTTTTACACCAGATAAGACCGTTTTTTATAAACCAATAACTGAACTTTTAAATCGGATCAGTTGCATAGAGAATAATCGAACCTGAAGCTGAACCGAAACATATTAAAAGAAAATTATTTGGTTCAAATCCAATTTTTTATATATTTTGAAAAAGTATTCCCCAAATTTTGAACTTTTAGTTTCATCGAAAGTACAAATTTGAGAAAATATTTATGGCATATTAATATAATAATATTTTAACCTATAGCCACAAAACTGAAACCTGACTATCTTGGCTTCACTCTTCCGATACATCAAGAACATAAATAAATTCAGTTTAGAGCACGCCAGCTTCGTGTTACATTCATTTGCATAATATTGTTATGCCCAGTTGGCGTATATTAATGGGTGCGTGGTATAAAAATCGTGGTGACAATTCAATTAAAATATTTTTGCATACAATTTCATGGCCTGCCAAAAGCCACTCGAGCAGCCGCAAATTGAAAATCCCGCCCAGCGACCCGTAGGGCGCACGCCAGGGGCTAGGAGCAAGGGCATTGTACATCTGTATATGTACATCTATGTATGTGTGTCACAACCCACAGACATCCGTGCGTATGATGGCCATGGTTAAATGACCATTCAGTATAAATGTGTGTGCATATATATTGTGTCTGTGTGTGAGTAGTAACTCGAATGTACAAGCGTTGCGGATGTAAACTATTCATTTGTGGTACTGAAATTTCAGTAAAAGTTGAAAGTGATTTCCATCAAGTCAATTGTTGTCCGATAGAATTTTCCATATTCACTGTCACGTTTGGAAAAATGGGTGGAAGAACGCTTGGCCTGGATCAAGTCGGTTAAATATATTGGGTTTTAAATACAACTAATTAGATAGTTCTAGTTATATTTTATGATGCACTCACCTGTAAATGAACACGTACGAATCCTTGATCGACATCTACCAGTTGGCGAAAGACTTTTAAAAAACTTTTATATCAACACTTTCCTTTAAGGCAGAAAAAAGTTATTGCTTATTAGATTAAAAATACAACCTGCTTGATAAAAAATAGGTGAGTATACTTTGAAGTACATCGCTTTTAAATTTACAGCGCTGCTTGAATTTAACTTTGCTTAAATTTGCTACATTCAAGCATGCATACACACATACATACATACATACATACATACATGCATACATACATACATACATACATACATACATACATACATACATACATACATACATACATACATACATACATACATGCATACATACATACATACATACATACATACATACATACATACATACATACATACATACATACATACATACATACATACACACATACACACATACATACATACATACATACATGCATACATACATACATGCATACATACATACATACATACATACATACATACATACATACATACATACATACATACATACATACATACATACATACATACATACATACATACATACAATCATACATACATACATACATACATACATACAATCATACATACATACAAACATTGCCAGATATAGAAACACATACCTTTATATGGACACAACACTTTTTAACAAAAAAAAAATGAAAAAATATATAGTCAAAGCAAGGAAACCTGCGACGCTTACTTCAATTTATGAGAATCGACGAGGAAGGCACCACTTTAAAGTACGTTGCTTTTAATGAATTTGACTTAACTGCTTTGAATTTAACTTTGCTTCATTTCCTTCATTCATGTCTACACGCACACACACACACACAAACACAAATACATACACACATATAAAAATGCATACATATATATATATATATATACTACATATAAACATGTGTACATACATATTAACAGCGTGTACTCCCTGCCATGCCCCTGGCAAGTTGTATGCTTAAAAAATGGTGTAAAATCAATCGAATTAAAAACCAAAAGTTGGAATCAACTGCTTACACCCATTTAGTCTTGTGGTGCAAGCCTTGAAGCCGAAAAATAAAATTTCTTTTAATAAAATGAGTTTAAGGCCAATCGAGTGGTAAATAAGAATGTTGAGCACTCTTCTTCAAATTGGCATGGGTGGAATTTGATTGGAATGGAAAATAAGTTTGAGTCCGTCCGAACGGAAGTCAGAGCTTCGCCCAATCAACTTTTGAACCGAGTTTATCATCGAATAGGCACGGACTGCGGGAAAAGCGTGAAACACATGTCAGATGAATTTTCACATAGATCTTTAAAAATGATCTTGAAACCGATCGAAAGCTAAACAAATAACTTTCTTACAACCGTTTTCCGCCAATTTACCACAGTTGGTCGAAACGCTGAAACAAGTGTGACCCCACATTCATCAAGAAAGGACGGATTTTCGGAAAAGTGTGAAAAAGTTTCATACTACCGTTTTCGCGATTTTTTCGAGCAGAATTTAAAAAAAACCCCGTCTTAAAGTGCACCTCCATCACATTAGGGAACTTCAGCTGTCCAGCTCTTACTGTTTGGGATGTGCGTTGATCCTCAATCAGTCAGTCAATCAGTCAATCAGTCGGTGAAACGGTTTTGTATATAGAGATTGTCTGATGTTTCGGTTAACAGTTTAAAGCAATTCCAAAACTTAAAATCTTCGAAAGTGAAGAGTGAATAAATTTGGAATAAAGCCTATTGAGATCTGCTCTAGAGATCGATCGGGGAAGTCGCAAAGTCTGCTATTTATAATTTAAATTTAAAGGACTATGAAATAGTATTAAGCAGTCGCTTGCACCCAACTGCAATATTTTTACTACTTTTTTTGTCGCTTTTAGTTGTAAAATAATAACAATAAAAGAAGGACGTGCGTATTTTTGTGCAAGACTCTCACGAATTGTCCACACGGCAGCCGTGTGTTTCGTGCGGTTCGTAATGTTCGCATTTGGTTTTTTTTTGTTTTTATTTTCAGATGTTGTTCTGTTTCTGTTTCTGTTCTGTGTCCAGCTAACTGGGCCTGGTTGCCCCCACTCGAGGCCATGTCGACTGTCACTGAATGTGCAACGGCAACGGCAACAACCGCAACAACGATAACAGCAGCAACAACAAGAACAATAGGAACAACAACTGTATTTGCAACAACAATTTGCGGTTTCTGACAGTCCGTCAGACATAGTTGATAAACTGTTCGCCTAGTGTTTGGTTATTGTCGCCGTTGTTGTTATTGTTCCTAATGTCGCTGTTGTTGCTGTTGTTGCCATTGTTGCTATTGTTAGCTGCCTGCCACGTTTGCTCTTGCAACATATTTGAGCTGGCGGCTTGTCATTTCAACCACTGTGGCACAACATACCTGACAGCCGATGGGCTTTACAATGCTATAAGTACGTGTACGCACTCTTGTTAATGCTATTTGAAGCACACCGCCTAATTCATCAGATATTGCGTTATTAGAATATGCCTTAAAGGCCAGTTAAATTGCTTTAACATCGGCGTTTAATGTCCGATCATTCAGAAAACACAAGTGTATTTGTTCTTTTGTGTGGCGATCGGAGGAGGGTATATCTAAAAATTAAAATATTTTGGACCTGTGTATACTTATGAAAGTCTACAAGCTAAATCTTCGTAACTAGTTCGGCGGACAGACCAATGGACATGATAAGGTCGGTAATATGGTGCATTTATCATCAATACATCTCTGTGCCGACTAGTCTTACATCTGAAAATCCGTTGCGGGTCCTCTATTTGATTACAGGATATTCTGTCTCCAGTATAGTCTTTGGAATATAAAATTGATGGGGCTTCTGAACATGGCCAGCTCGGGGCAATATGAATCTCCCAAATACCAAGAAAGAAAACACATTACAGGATATTATATTTTAAGTCTTCTAATCCTCGCATTAAATATCTATTCTTCACCAGTTTGCAAGATACTCTTTCCTCTTGTACTCCCGTCGATCGATTGCGCGGAAGGTAGTAAGGAGTTGCACCGGGATTCACCAGATTGAAAAAAAATTTTCCACCTGCATGAGCGAAAACTGGGTGAATACCTGGAATAGATAATTTTCAACTTAAGCGCCTGAAAAAGATTGAAAAAACATCTAAAAAAAAACACAAATAAAAAAATAAATTGAGTAAACAAGGCAAACAGAGAGAAAGGCTGAGATGAATTAGCAGCTGTCTAATTCACACGCACAGACGGAAAATGAGTGAAAACCCAACATTTGCAGTGAAACATTTGGCTAGGAAAATGCTACTTTATACTACTTTATAGCAGCCAGAATTTATGCAGTCTCAAGGCTACAACTTCTGTTGATCCTGAGAATGACTTGGGTGTGGAATATATATATATAATATATATATATATATATATATATATATATATATATATATATATATATATATATATATATATATATATATATATATTTATATACATACATATATATACATTTACATACTGTAAGAATGTAGTCTAGCTTATTTTTTACATAGTCAAATACCTTTTCTACTAACGAATGGAAGTCTTTGGCAGAGGTGCAAATGCCTCGTCCAGGCTATTGTTGGCAGCATAATCAATGCATTGTGTATGCATTCATGTGTGTGGTTGATAAAGCTCAGTTGTCAGGTTGTAAAAGCATTTTGTAAGTCACAGTCGGTGCTCCGACACGCGCCACAGGACACCTGATGAAGCAAGCTTCTTATTTGTATACCCTGAACGCATTAAATGTGTTTAAAAAGAGGGTATAATGAGTTTGTGCAAATGTATGTAACAGCCCGTGTGCGTCTGCCCGTTCGTCCGTCAATCGCGGAAACTATAAAAAATTCTAAGGCTTCTAATATGAAATATACATTCTCTTAAGCCCTGCGCAAAACAACTTTATCAATTTTTGTCGACAAGTTTTTAATGTATCGAAAATTATCGATTTTAAGATCTTTTAATACCAAGTGTTGTATTGCTTACAGATATTGGGAATATTTTACTTTTTGGATCCCCCCACATTGATCCTTGAATTGAAAAATGAGTTAATTGTTAGTGATAGAAGCTTGTTATGTTTAATTTGCCCTTACGATTTGTTGAAGCTCGAATAATAAAGATCGAAGCTCGTCAAGAGTGCATTTCCAATAGGTAAGGTAAGAAGAAGCATGTGTGTGTATAGAATGAAGCTATAATATTTTGTAAAGGCAGCTCGGCGCTGGGTTCAGGGTATCTACCAGTCATGCAGTCCGGACTCGAGCACTTTTAGTTGATAGTCGCATTCGGGCTGGACTGTTCATGCAACTAGTTGCGATTGGATTGCATTGGATTCGGTATGTTTTGCGGGCCTCAATTGTGCGGCACGTATTTCACGCCTTCCTGTTATACATTTTTGAAACGCACAATATCAAAATTTAGTCGTGCTCTGCGCGTAGTATGTGTGTCTATTTCTGGCATGCAGCATTGCATTTTAATAGTTTCGGGCTGCATTCGAACATGGCCCAAAACTGACTTTCGGATACAATTTGATGGAGCCGCACAGGTGTGGTAGCTGGGGGGGAGGCGGCTGCCTACAGTATAAACAATGCGAGTGGCCGCCGCAGTGTATATTTGATTATTTTTGTTGCGGCCACTGTCATTGTTGTTTTAATAGCCGTAAGCCATGTTCTGTGGCCAGACACACACCCCTGTCTCTGGGTCCTTTAATTATGGATCGACCTGCCCCGCAGTAGCAGCTGTCGAACCCCAATCTCACACTGCCCCGCCGCCCGACAGAACAGGACATGTACCTGACGCCTGCATTAGTAGGTCCATATTTGGGACAATTAATTTTGTAGGAACTTTTGATTACACTATTTCAGCCGAATGTCTGCATAATGAACTCCATTCGAAAATAATCGAAATGCGCAAAACGGAAAACAAAAAATATGACCAAAAAAAACACAACAACGTTTGATTGAAAGCCTTGAAATTGCTGCACCAGAGGCCCAGTTCTCGGCGTGGCGAGTCGTGCCTGCCTTGCATTACAAATGGGCATATAATTTGATCTGAAAATTTAATTTGTATTCTGTTTCTCATTCGAGCCAAATTACAATGCATTCAGATTTTATGTCCGAACGGTTGTTTTTTGTTTTTGCATAATGTGCAATGCGAGAGCTGTTTATTTTGCTGGCCTTAAAGTTAATATACTAGGAGAGGTCTAAAGCACTTTGAATATGATATTTCAAGAATTATTTCCTTCAAGTTCTAGAGATTACTTTTGTCACCATTTCCATTTTACGTAGAAAGTCCTAATTCGTTGAATTTATATTTCCATCCAATTGACTGGATTTGACACATCTTCACAGGTTTCTGCTGTCGCTCGATTTATATACAAAAAAAAAAAAAGGAACACACACATTATTATCGACATGGTTCGTGATTTCGTGATCCATGAAAGACGTTTTTCTTATTAAATAAAGCGCGCTAAAAGCTTTTTTCCTCTATTTTCCACTCAGTGGGGTGGATTTAGCTAAAAGTGAAAGCATGTCTTGAATGAATTTTTACGTAGATATTGGAAAAATAGTTAGAAAATCGGATGTAAGGTAGATTCGGTGGCCTTGAATCCGATAGAGAGAGAGTTTTCCCACGTATTTTCTGTCCTTGATGGTGGGACTTTCCAAAATATATATGTATATTTCTAAGCTATAACCTCGCCAATAAGTCTAAAGATTACACAAAAGTAAAACACTCGCCCATAGAACCTCGGAAAATTGTGAAAGCCAACTCTAGACGAATCAAACCATTTAGTAAGAAGTCCTAAAGGGATTGGTGGATATGCAGGGAACAAAGCCAAGCATGCTCAAACCAGCATTGGCTTGATATATATATATCTAAAAATTATATTTCCCTTGAATTCAAACAATTCGTGTGATATTTGGAAGTGCAACCAGCTGCAGGGAGTGGAGCAGCTTCGGCAGCAACAAGCAGTTTCGTAGCGGGAAAGATGAATTTCCTTTGACAGCTCTGGATTCTGACATTTCAAGCATATTTCATTAATCAAGAGTCCTTGTTGCAGGCAATGCCACACAAAAGCAAGACTTGATCGACTCGGAAATAACCTGTACAGAGCTCGCAATAAAATGCCAAAGCTGAAATACCATTGAGGTTAGCTGGCTTTTAGCCTTGCAGATGAGCGAGGTGAATTCTAAAGCTAGTCAATGCTGAGTTTGGTAAAGATATCTTGAAAATTAGAGAATTTGTATGATATATTAGTTCAATATATCTTGAAAAGAACTTATATTATATATTAGTCGAAGCTGTTTTCCACACGTGCGGATGGAATTATCCAAAAATCTCCGCCTTATCGTGAATTTACATGACTTACTTGTAAAGTAGCTACAGTAAAACTGTCATGAGCTTTGTGTCGATAGTTAATCTATATATATAGTTTGCTTTGACTGATTGATTGATTGGCGGATTATATATATGTATATAAGCTGAATTTAAGGATAGGTATGCAACATGTATTTAATGAATTCTTCCAAAGATCCTTGAAAATGAGCTTGAAGCGTATTACATCAATCAATGCTTTCCACATATTTTTCCATACCTGCGAGTGGAATTATTAAAAACCGCTTTAAGTGAATTACTTGTAAATTGCGTGCATTAAAAAGTCAGACTTCCAGCTCTTATGAATTGGGCTGTGCGTCATCAATCAATCAAGCAGTCAGTCAATCAGTCAGCTGGCCAGTCTTGTATACATATGATTTAACGCACCTTTTCTTTAAAGTTTATTATACCCTATTGCCCGATTTTGTTGTCTTTAGGGCATAATTACTCGATGGTAAGTATTCGTTCTCGAGTGACCAATCGAGTACAAGGGTATGTCGGAGTCCTTTGTCAGGCTAGCAATTGTGTCTGTGCGCGTGTGTGTGTGTGTGTGTGTGTGTGTGTGTGTGAGCGCATGTGTGTGTGTGTGTGTGCTCTGATTGGAGCCGAGTTGTATGGCTGCAATGCAAGTTAGTAAAGTATCTTGTGGATTAATTAATAATTTTTGCACACAAGCGTTTATTAAGCTGCAGCCCGACGCAAAATGCCCTTAATTGAGCAGGTGTGTGTGCATGCAAGTGTGTGTGTGGGTAGAAACGTTGCTAAGTTGCTATTTAATGAAGCTGGCATGCAATATGCATCGTTGCCGCCATTGTGATTGTTGCTGTTGATTGCTATTATTATTGTTTTGCTGCCCCTTCGATTGTCCCTAATCACACTCGGAGGCATTCTAAATATAATCTAGCGGGGGAAACACACTCGAATATTTAATGTGACATAAATGTACTGGAAACAGCATAAGGATGGTGAATGGCACTGTTTAGGGGGTGGGGCGGGAGTCGGGAGGCGGATGAGCTTTGTAAAAGTGCGAGAGCCAAGCACAAGCCAAATCCCTATTGAAACGAGCAACAGCTGCTGCTGCTTCTGCCGCTGCAGCATGTGACAACCTTTGACCGTTGTTGTTGTTGCAACTCGCTGTTCTTGGTTGTTGTTGTTGTTGTTGTTGCTGTTGTCCAAACTACAATCGAGCCAACGTTGCGGCTGCTGCTGCTGCTGTTGCAAAAAGCATTCGCTTTTTCCGCCCATCTTCCATTTTTTTTTCTTGTTGCACAATGCGGCTTGTGGCTGGTGGCGTCTCAGTTGCTTCAGCTGCTCAGTTGCCTGGGAGACTGGGCTCTGTTCTGGTCCTAGCCTTGGCAACGGACCGAGCCGGAAAAGCGTCGGGCAAGCAGCCCTGCGTGGAAACTGCAATGCCAGCCAAAGTTCAATTGCTGTAATGCTTTTGTTACCCTGTACATAAAGCGTCAAAGTGTATATTGTGCGGCCCCTGCAGCTGGGGGCGTGGCACACACACACATGTCACACTCGGACTTTTGCCGAGCTATTAGCTTGCGACCCTTTGGCATTAGAACATTGCGCAGTCGGTCATTCAGACTCCGATTTGACTTATTTGGAGCTAGTTTCTGTCAGATAATCCCTTTTTTATATCTCTCCTGCCCGCCCCATGCTTTAGTTCGGCTCATGTGCCTGCTCCTCGCCCTGTTCCATTCATTAAGACAGAATTGAATTTGTACAGCAGAAATTCTTATTAAATGTTCTTCGGTTGCCATCGTATTCCCTTTGACTCCAGATGAATAATCGGCCCCCTTTGAACGGAGAATTGTATGAAATAGTCATTTAATCGTTCCATTAACACGTTATCAGACTCCTCCAAAATGCCCATTCGTGAGGATTTCCATTAGCCTTACAGGTTATTCGGTTCGGCTTCCAATTTGAGAAAACTATAAAAAATGTAAATAATCCAAATCGAATCTATGTAAGAAATAACCAACAAAGACTCTGATTGACTCGGACCTTGGTTTTATTTTATATCAAACTATAATTAGCAGCCATCTGCAGTATCTGCCCGTCAAATAAGCAGATTTATGAGGGTAATGGTTTTTTTCTTGATAAAATATCCTGTTTTCCCAAAGCGGGTTGTATATCGATATCGATTGGGGATATTCACATTAAAACTGGAAGAATATAGGTTTTAATATTTCCCAAAAAACAGATCAAAGACGATTTGATTTTTGAATACATTTCCCCATTCTTATATCCTTATGGGATTAATATTGGGATAAATATTGATATCCATATCTTGGAAAATTCAAATAAATAAAAATTTCCCTTATCAATACCTTTCCTTTATATGTGTATGTATTAACTAAAATTCAAGGTACATGGTAAAATATCATCAAAAACGTTATATTATAAATGCTTGCATCCATTTAAATTGAACGTACAGGGCATCCCTCGGTCGTTTTGCTTGCGAAATAGAAATCCCACTTGAAAAGATCTCATTTGAAACATGGCTCAAAGGCAAATCTGCAGTTGGGATTTTCGCTTCGTTTGCATTTGAGTTAAATGGTGCGATTCTGAGAACATTTTTTGATATGCCTCACCAAGGCAGTAGCAGATATTCTCATCCTCATCCTCTCACAATCGAGTTCGTGCTCGATCTTGGACGTCGCAACAACTTTCTTGGCCGTAAGACAGCGGAAGTCCTACGCACTACGAACGGAAATGAGCCACAAGGCTGCCAAACATGGAGTCCGAAACGTATTGAAAGCACTCAAATCGAGTCCACTCACGCTCGCAGTTGCATTTCTGCTCATTTAAACGCTCAAATGCTGCTGTTGCTCGCTCTCATTGGCGCTGCGCTTGCATAGCAAGAATACGGGGAAATTTTATGTGCTCAAGCGCCAACACAGCGACACGTAGCCAAAAATATAACAGCATCAAATAGCTCAAAAGGCATCGCGTGCAGCGCTCGGCTTTGAGTTCGGGCGCCGCTCGTGCCTCGGCTCGGCGATGCTGTGCTCGTGGCTCGCGCCTGACGACGACTCCGGGCTATGGCCGCCACTGACTGAGTCATTGTGTCAACGCAGGCAACCGATGCGGACGCGACAAGCGGTACATTTCGCTCTGTCGTGCAGCAGCTGCGCGGCCACAGCCTTAGTAAGCGTCGAGTTCGCCACGTGTACGGACACGAAAAAGCACGTAGCGCGCGGCGTGTCGGAATTGCGTGCGTTTCTTTTGAGTCGTTTGAGAGAATGTCGCGTGTGCGAGACGAAATCAAAAGTGCGACAAAGTAAAATACAGTCAAAATAACTAAATATTATAAATTATTTTATTATTTTCATATTTTTTTTTATGTTTGTGTCTATGCTGTGTCATGTATTGAGAGAAATATGCAAGTGTGTGTCACTGTCGGCGACTCAATGCCGTTAGCCGGCAACTGAGTGCGCGCCAAAAAAGTGCAAATCGAATTTAAAATAGCGCACATGTTCGCCACGTCAATAAGAACAGCAACAACAAAAACAACAACAACTATTAACAACTACAACAGACAACAACAAGAAGCAGAAGGAGAGCCTCTGCAAGGCAAATACAGTTAGAAATTGGCCAAAGCAAACGGCAAAGACAAAAGCCATTTGAATACAGTGAAGCACCGTTAAAAACACCAAGTGCATGCGTGCATGTGTTTATATACATGTATGTATAACGAATATTAATTTACTTAAGTATGTTGATTTTAGTATAGAATTTTATTTCTATAAATTTAAGTTGAGATTATTTTTTGGTGATTTCCTTATTGGAATTTTGTAGTTTTCTAAGAATTTGAATATCCGATCGAACACAGAAATGTGCCTTTGAAGGAAATTTTGATATTTTTTAAACAAAATAAATTACATTTTTATTACTAATCTACTTTTGAAATACTTGTGGAAAAGGGTATTTAATCTTCGGCCCGACTACTTATGCTGCCTACTTAATAGTTATATATGTATATATTTTATGCTGAAGTTTTTGGCAGCTATTGTGACTGCACTCAAATGGAAGTCCCACACAAACACACACACACACACACACACACACACACATACGTACTTAAACAATATAAAAAGCTCTGTCGTATATACATACATGCATACGCCAATACATGCATACACACACATATTCATAAATATATGTACAACTTGAGCCACTTAGCGAATTGGCAGACATATTTTTAGCCATAGCCCAAAAGTAAAAAGCAAACGCAGCCAAAAGACGACCACAACAAGAGCAACAAAAACAGCTGAGCATAGAGAGGACAGCAGCTGAAGAGGTATAGGAAGAGGTAGAGGTAGAGGTAGAGGTAGAAGCAGCGGACGCTGCTGCCGCTGCCGCTGCCTCTGCCGCCGCCCACTGAGCATAAAAATTCATTAATAAAAACAACAGCAAAAATTAAACAGATGCCATCAACTTCTGCTGCTGCCCGCTCGCGCGTCCCTCTCACCCTCACTTCGCCGCTTAACTACACACATTCTTCTTCCTTCTTCTGCTTTTCCTGTTCCACTTCCCTTTGCAGAAAACAACAAGGCACAAGGCAGCGCAGCACAGCTGCTCTCACAAAAATTATGTTGCTGCATGTATTTGTGTGTGCGTCGGTGTGCTTGTGTACATTTGTTATTGTTATTATTTGTTTGCTTGTTGTTGTTGTTGCTGCTCATGCCAATAAGAACAGGCAACAACAAATTGCAACAACATATTGATAACGGCAACTTTGACGAAGGTTTCGTTCTGCCCAGTCTACTGCCGTTCTTCTCGCACACGCTCTATTCCCCATATTTGCCGCATTTTCTTTTCGCCGCAAACTTTGCATTATGGACGTGTACAATTTTGCGTGTTGTTGTCTCGTCTGCCGAATGTAGCTCAAGGCTAACACGCACAGCGCTGCGTCGTCTCATGTCTCATGTCGCATGTTGTTTTCATTTGCCTTTATACCCTGCAGCCGCGAAAGGGAAACATATGGCATGCGCAACGAGCACTGAATACAAAACTCCATAAGCTTCAAATTGATAAATATCCCAATATTAATCCCAGTCAGCGATCGGTTTAAAATTGAGTGGTGAAAAACTAGCTCCACAAGCAGTTCCCAAATAAGAATTGTCTCACTTTGTGTTTCTTCTTTCATCTTAATAATAATAATGGGAATAAATTCAAATCTAGCAGATTCGAATAGACAAAAATGTGATCAAGGCGAATAATCGATTCAGAAAAAAGGGATATTTATATAAAACTTCTTTAGTTTAGATTCAAATTAGATATACAAAATATAGATTTTGATTCTAATATAATATATGCTTGCATAAAGGTTATAAAAAGTTGTTAAAGCCAAGCTGAGCCTCATGCGTTTATTTAAGAGTACTCGGAATATAGTTACAGTTCGCAGCCGCCATTTTGTATTTTCGTGCTTCACCGCTAGAACTTTTTACGCTTTGAAAAACAGTTTTAGTTTTCCTCATCTTTTTTTTTTACCGATTACGCTGGTAATTTTATTGCGCTGAAGTCCAACGCAAAGCAACTTGGGCCAAAATTGGCCAGCTGAAATATTTGCAGCTATTTATGTAAATTCTTGACCTACATTGGCCAAAAACTACGCAAGAAAAGTGAACAGAAATGATAAAATCACAAAATTGGGTTGGGTTGGACATGCAGATACTTGTAATACAATGCAAATGTTTGGACAAAGGCAAACTAAAATAATAAATATCAAGTTTGCAACAAGTTTGTAAAGCAAATCAACAAGAATTTGGGCGTCAAAATTGATTACAATGCCTCAGGGCAACGACAGGGGGTCAGGGGGAAACTGCTAATAGTTGGCTCTTTAATACCCGATTGTTAACGGTAGATTAGGCCGTGTTTCATATTAAAATAGGCCAAGGGATGCACCTTAATGAGCTGCATTTCGAATGATTTAATTGAGTCCATGCTTGTGTCTAATGAACTGTTGATTTATTCGATTGCATTGTATTCGATTTTGCTTGAATCGATTGTAAATCAGTTCATACAATACGTTTTCTTTTAACCGAAATTTGAACGTCAAGTCCTTAAATTTGAACGTTATTTTCTTAAGGAGATGGCATTCCTTCGATATTTTGTATGCCGTATAGTCGGGGTGTCAAGAGATTGCTTTAAGGCAAATTTAATTATCGATAAAAATATATATATATATATACATAAGAACTCTTGTCAAGAGAGAGCCCGACTAGGGAATACCCTGGCCCTTCTTCTACCAATACCAACGGCAGGCAAATGAATGTGTTTATACTAAGTGTTAAGAGATTGATTTCTATCGATTACTTGCAAACGGGCCAAGCTATCGAATATCGGAATTCAACTCGTACTGCGCGGGCATTCAAATTTCAGTCTCATACGGGCGGACGGACAGATGTACATGGATAGATCGTCTCGGCTACTGATGCTTCCTCCTGCCTGCTACATACTTTTGCACAAAACATTATACCCTAATAAAAATTAATATTTATTATGGTATATGAACAAATTAACAAATATACGATAAATATTAAATATAGTAATGTTATTTATTATAGTACATAAACAAATATACAAATCTACAAATTAAAAGAAAAATATTATTGAATTTCCCGACCAACAACTGCCGCAAATTGAAAGAATCGTTTTCTTATTTTGCCTAACAGACAAAATACTCTTTAAAAAATGCACCTAGAAAGAGAGAGAGAAAGGGTGAGAGAGTGAGAGAGTGAGAGAGTGAGAGAGCGAGAGAGCGAGAGAGCGAGAGAGCGAGAGAGGGAGAGACAGGAGATATCGAGCGTGGTTATCAGACTTGTGACCATGCATATTCTGGCATGAGTTCGTTCTTCTTCTTATACAAATTACAATCTCTGCCCAGTTGTGCATTTGCAGAGCACATCTTCGGTTTGTTGTGCCCCAATTTTGCAATTGCCACAGATATGAAAACCGCTGCAAAGTGGCAAAGATAAAAATACGCACACACATTTCGTATCTGCTAGGTATACAGATGTAGATGTGCGCCTGTATGTGTGTGAGTGCGTGTGTGTGTGTGTGTGTAAGACAGCAATTTCATTTCATTATTACGCAAAAGCAAAATAATATGAAAAGAACCTAAAGAAAAACCAGAAGACACACAAATAAAAGAAGAAGACTCTTTTTGGCTAAAAAGTGAAAGCTTTTGAATTTTGCCCAGCCGCAGGTCCGCTCGCCCCCTCGCCGCGCTCCGCCACGCGGTTCATCTCGGCTGCTCTCAGCTCTTGATGCGTTGATTTCTTGTTCCCGTTTTTACTTATGGAAATTTCATTTTGGTTTTCCGTTTTCATGCAACGCAGCAAAAATACATGTTTTTTTTTACCGGCATTCCTTATTTTCTTCTATTTTTTTTTGGTACTTTTTGGTAAGTTTTCCACTTTTTGCTTTTCTTTCTGATTTTTTTTTTTTTTATTGTAACGAAAGCGTTTAAAAAGCCGCCAGCAACTCGAACGATAATCACCAAAAATCCAAACAGACGAGAGTGCAACTGGGTGGGGGGAGTGGTCACAAAGAAAATGAATCCTTTGTGAGCCGCAACTACCCGCCTTCATTCCCACTTCCATTCCCGTTCTCGTCTCCGTTTCCATTCTCATTTCCATAGCAATTTTCATTCTCATTCAGTTTGCAATTTGTTAAGTCGTCTGGTAAATTTATGACATTTATTGAAATCCTTTTGTGTTCGTTCATTTAAGTTGCACCACTTCTGGCCCGCCGTTGCAGTACCCTTCGCCCTCTCCGGCACGCCCACCAACCACCTCGGCAGCGGCTCATTGAAGCATTTCGACGTAGTCGCAATTAGTTTTATATGCCGCGGCAATTTCTCTGCACTTTTGCGCAATGCCTCAAACAGCTTTTGGCCACACAAAACCGCAAACGAAGGAACCTGTTGAACATATGAAAGGAACTTGCCTCCACTTTGTCTCTTGCCATGCGAGAACTGCTCTCAAAGATCTTTGTCCTGCTCAAAGACACATTATTTTGATTGCAAAATCAAATCAAACAATATTTTTAATATTTGGCACCTGTAAGGCTTAATTTTTTTAGCAAGAAAATCAGAAAAATGTTCCCTTCGACTCTAGACGCAACATAAATTATATATTGTGTTTTGTATGATAATGACAATAAAAATGATGATGACAATAAAAATGATGATGACAATAAAAATGAAAATGACAATATAAATGATAATGACAATAAAAATGATAATGATAACGATAATGATAATGATAATGATAATGATAATGATAATGATAATGATAATGATAATGATAATGATAATGATAATGATAATGATAATGATAATGATAATGATAATGATAATGATAATGATAATGATAACGATAATGATAATGATAATGATAATGATAATGATAATGATAATGATAATGATAAGATATGATAATGATAATGATAATGATAATGATAATAATAATGATAATGATAATGATAATGATAATGATAATGATAATGATAATGATAATGATAATGATAATGATAATGATAATGATAATGATAATGATAATGATAATGATAATGATAATGATAATGATAATGATAATGATAATGATAATGATAATGATAATGATAATGATAATGATAATGATAATGATAATGATAATGATAATGATAATGATAATGATAATGATAATGATAATGATAATGATAATGATAATGATAATGATAATGATAATGATAATGATAATGATAATGATAATGATAATGATAATAATAATATAATAATAATAATAATAATAATAATAATAATAAAAATAATAATAATAATAATAATAGAATTAATAATAAAATAAAAATAATACAAATAATAATTATAATAAAAATAATAATGGTAATTCTAATGAAATATAATAAAATCAATAAAATTATAAAAATATTTATATCTAAATACCTAAAAATAATACATAAATAATACCCCGTTAAAAGACTTTAAGCTCTCATTGGCAAATATATATATATATATTATATATATGTACAACATGTACACAGACATACAATTTGCCCAAACTTAAATTTGTATTAATAAGGGGCAACTGCAGCTTACATACATATATTATATAAAGGGCAAATAAAAAGAATCAATATGGAGGGACAGAAAAACCTGCATATATTTTATACCCAATTTATCATATCCATTCGCAGTAAAGATTCCATTTATATTGGGCCGATGCCGAAACAGGCTGCTGCTCTGCGGCATTTCGTGCTGTTTATCTTATTTCCCTCTTTTTTTCATTTTATTTTATTTTTATTGTAAAAAGCAAATGTGTTAAGCGAGGAAAATGCGTTGTTAACTCAATTATGTGTGCACAAGCGCAGGTTCGTTATCAGCCATTTTCATGGGTTTTCCATATTCTGTTCTATGCGCCTGATCTGTAAGTTCATGAATGCCAAAGTGCTTGCTACATGCCCTAATCAAATCAGACTGTAATTTTTATATTGATGGGATGAAATATATTTGCCAATACGTCGTGTCGAGTAAGTTCTTGAGCTGCGCAGCTCAGTTATACATAAAGAAAGCTACCCGGGAGAAATGTGAAAGCATCCAAATTATAAAACTCACCCACTTTCGGTATTTCCCGTTTAAATATGGTTAAAATGAGACAATAATGCAAAACAGTTGGCAACCTAACTTGAGTCTATGAAAATCGCATAAAAAGGCGATATTTCCTTTAAGTACTGTAGAAAGGCAAATACAACGTTCGAGAAATGCAAGCCACTAAAAATGCAACTTCTATGCCATTAAAATCCTAATGCTTAACCCAAAACGCAAATTTCTGCATCTTTCAAGATGGCATCTTCTTACGTAGACCCAAAAATGAGACTGTTTTCAACATATTGAATCGGTAATTGTGAAAATGAGAAAATTATTCACAAAATAGAAAGTGAGTGTAATAAATTAGGTAAAATAATATATGTATGTTCGATTTACCAGCATCTTTGATCCATTTGTGTTTATGGATATTACGTATACGGCAAAATCAATTCAGAAGGTATTGTCCCTTGCAAATGATATAAAAATGATTTTTAAAATGAAAGTAACAGGAAAGTAGAGCATATGCCATGCTTAATACACTTCTCATTTCACAATGAATTTGTCTGACAAATTCCGTAAGATTTCCGCCTCTGATTTTCGTTTGAAGCACTGTTTAGAAAATTACGCATACGCCTCGCTGTCGCGACCCCAGAGTTAGCTGCAGGCGAATCAGCGGCCAAATTAGCCAAATATAAACACAAATCAATTACTGTGTGCATGTGCATGTGTCTGTGTGTGTATGTGTGTGTGTGTGTGTGTGTGTGCGCGCGAGTGTGTGTGAGTGTGTTTAGCTGTTCATGATTAAAGTTGGCGTTGTCGCCTTGTCGCTGCTCACCGTCACCATTAACGTCGACGTCGCTGTCGACGTCAGCGTCGGCAGCAACCTTCGTCTGCTCTGCGGCAGCAAACTAAAAGTATTTGGTTCAAGTGCCAAATGAAATATTGACTAGGCAACGCCAATCGCCGCAAGAGACGCAGCGGCGCGACGCGACGCTCAAACTTTTAGCATATGGCGCGCGTGTCTGCAACGCTCTGTGTGTGTGTGTGTGTGTGTGTGTGTGTGTGTGTGTGTGTGTGTGTGTGTGTGTGTGTGTGCGAGTGTAGGTATGTGTGTGTGTGTGTGTCGTGCGTTCGCTGCACGACAAGCGCCTGCCTGTTCTCTATATATACATACTTTTATATTGTTTCTCTTAAATAATAAGTATAATAATAATAATAACAGGGCAAATATTTTTGACTTCCTCTCAATCTTCGCGCGCATCTCTCTGTGGGGTTCTGCTTCTTGTTGTTGCTGTTGTTGGCGGCGACAACTACACAAAATTCAAGATGGCAAAAGTTTATATTTATGTTTGCGAAGATTAAATACCCTAGCGTACATGTTTGTTTCTTTAAATACATATGTATGTATACTCCATATATGCACGATCAAAGAATCGAACGGACATGCATAGCTCAATTACTGATAATTACTGTTAGTGCCAGCCCTGCCGTCTTAGGGTATAACAAGGCATGTTGACGATTACTCCCCTGTCCACCTTTTTGGCTTGTCCCCTGCGCCCCTTCGCCTGCTCCCTGTGCTGTACTCTTTCTCTTTGCCTCTGTCGCTCTTGCTGCTGTGGGACGGCCTCGGCGTCAGCTTTTTTTTTCTAATAATAAATTGCCAAAGAATTTATATGTACTTGTGTGTTTCGCTACAGAACAAGAGCAAGAACAACCGTTGGTACATACTTGTTGTTGTTGTTGCTTTTATATGATTTTTATTTATTATGCTTTTCCTGCTTTGCGCTTAGTTTCGTTTCTTAGTTTCGTTGGCCGCCGCTTTTGAAGGTGTAAAACAAATTTTATTTATTTTTTTCTCACTTTCACTTTTTTCGCTCGCCCTTTATGCCAGCCTTTATACCCCCGCCCCCATGCCCTACCATCCGCCGGCAGGGTCTATTCTTGGCGGCCGTTGCGTTTGGTCGCTCTTGAAAAACCACTTAAGATCTCAGCGCCTTTCAATTTCAACGATGACACAAAACTTGCCAACGTTCGTTGAATGCTTAGCATGAGCTTTAACATAGTCAAATGGGAGTGCGATTTCTTTAGCTGTGTAAAGAAACACACACACACACACACATACACACACACGCACATTGTCAAGGTTAGGTACAGTGGGTTCTAATCAGCGCGCACTGATACTGAGCTGATACTTATGTTTTTAGCCTAAGGATCGTATAGACTTTAAGCTATGAAGACTGAACAAATTGGGTAATTTTTCTTACTAAGAATACGCTCTTAACTGAGAAATATTCTAGAATTGATTCCTTATTGAGGTAGAAATGTGCTATTATAATACGTTTTACGTTTTTAAGTTGTTAAAAAATCAAAAATATCTGTTCTAGACTCTTGAAAAGCCACAAGGAGATAAATGTGTTAAAAATAAAATTATCTGTTGTAAACCAGCTTCTCTAACGCACGATCTACGATAAACTTTATTATGATCTGCCTCTTATTTTAACTTTTATCATTCTTTAAACAGCTGCATATCAATTAGTCGTCAATAACAGTGTTGTGCACATCCGTTATGCTAATCTTAATTACTAATATTGCATATGCTGTATATTATAACCCTTCGTATTATTACACTGTTCAAATATTCTTGAGCTTTATTGAAGCTTTGCTATGATATTAATTTTATTCTCAATATCGAAGTTACTTTTCAAATAGACTTGCCCACAATTTTTGATTTCTTTTCCAATTTACTGTGTTGTAAACTTTAATTTTGTTTCATTCGGAACCTGTTTTTTTTTTTTTTTTTTTTTTTTTTTGTCTTAAGTTACTTTTATTTTTGCTAATTTTCTGTTACTTTTTACTTTTAGCAACTTTTATCAGCGTGAGTTTTGGTTAATGAAAGCTTAAGTTAAATATTTACAATGTGTATATATATGTACATGTTAATTTTGCTTCATTATAGTCGGCGTTTGGCCAGGTCTATAGGATATCACTTTTTAAGCCTCCTTCTTCGCCTTCAATCGGAACCTGATGTCAAATTCTTATGTTTGTCGAAGCTAAGCTTTCTCCCTATCTTGCCCCACTCTGCGCGTCTTATGCTTCACTGCTTAAGTTTTTGTTTTTACACTGATTCGGAACTAGTTCAGCTGGTTACGGTTTGTTTTAATTGAGTTCATCTGTAAGACTCGGCAAGCATATTTTTAAAATTTGCACAAAAAAGTAAAAAAAAGAACTTGAAAAAAAAGTAAAAACGTGCGTATAAATCGGTGCAAATTGCGCAAGCTGCGACACCGATGTGTGAAGCCAAAATAAACTGCGTGAAAAGTTCGCTGAACGTTTTTCAATTTATCCACAAACTATTTTACTTGAGTGCAACTTTCACTTGCAAATGGCGCAAACTTTTCTCGACAACTGTATGCGGTCTATGTACGAAATATAGAGATGAAACTGCGATATGTGTGTGTGTGTGTGTGTGTGTGCGCGCGGGGATGTGCGTGTGTGTGTGTGTGCGGGGATGTGTGTGTGTGTGTGTGTGAAAATGTTGTCTGCCGTCTGCCTGAGTAGTGCGTCGCATTAATTAATAATGGAAATAACTATGCCTGTCCGCCCGGCTGCCCCTCGGCCCCACGCCCCCTTGTCCGTCAGCCAGCCTGCTGCTTCGTTGTCAACGTTGCCAGATCGTTTGAGTGCACAGCAAACCCATTTAACAGCCCCGTCCGTCCTGGCGCATCCGTTACAGCCCTTAAGCATATAGTTGCGAGTGCTTCATTTCAAGTTAGTTAGTTACAGTTTAGATATTAAAGAGTGTAATTAAAAATTCAGCGCACAATTTACAATTAAAGCCAAAAATATTACAGCCACAGGGAGTCGTTTTATTCTGCACGCATTTCTACGCTTATAAGTTTTCCATTTTTTGGTTGTTTTTCTGATTTATTTATCTATTGCTCATGCTGTTTGCCAACCAAAAGACGTGCCCTAACAGAACTTTCGCAGTGTGTAACATTCGGTTTTTCGAATTTTCAATTTTTTATTAAAATTATAGTTTGTCCTTAATTTCCCAACCAGACGGGCCACGCCTCAAAAAGAGCAAACACTGCTTCAGTCAGCAGAGTTTTATTTTTATAGGTTTTCACTTTTAACATTTTGAAATATCATCCCAGACACAGACACAGATAGTTAGTCGAAATGCTCAATTTACGTTTTTTTGCCTTGGATTGTAAAATAAATAATGAACAATTCAAATAATTATATTTTTGCATATGAAATAATAACAAAATCAATATAAAATATTTAAAAGTATTTTACGCAACTAATTTAACTAATTTAAACAAGGAGTGCTCTCGACGGGAGTATTCGACTAGCGGATACCCTGAATCCTCTATTGCCGAAACCAAATGCAGCTCTTGCTATATATAAATACATATCGACACTTTTAAACATACGAACAGATGGACAGACGGACGGATGAAAAGACGGACGGACAGAAAGTCGGACATATTTATATTCATCTCGGCTATTGATGCTGATCATGAATATATGTATATATACTTCGTACGTGATGCTTCCGCCTGCCTGTTACATATATTTGCACAGTAACACTTTCAATGGGTTCAGGGTATAAAAGTAAATATTTATCTATATATATCACATTCGTTAGAAACTCGAATTGAGCCTGAATATCTAATGGTTGCAAATCATAATACAGACACCTTATGCTAAAGCTACATTAGCCCGAAGCTACATTATATTGATATTAATATTAGTATACATATGTAGATTTATAAGCTCTATTATTCACAAATTTCCAGTTAATTTCATTTGCCTTTGCCTTTGGCCCACGTGTTTATACTCATAAATTAATTGCTTGTAATTAGCTTGCGAACGCTTCGAATGCGTACGTTAAATTACAAATTTCTTACATTTTTTTTGCGAATTGCGCTAATTAGATTATTAAAAATGCAAAGCCTTTGCAGTTGTTGTTGCTGATGATATTCGCTTATATATTTATTTGAAACTGAAGTTAATTTGTTGAGAAGAGCATTTTAATGCATGCATATATGGCATTTATTGATAAGCAATCACAAACAGCTGCAAAATTTTACAAAATTTATAAAAATATAATTAATTAAAACACAAAACGCAAAACAAGCGGCAAACTTCAGGCCAACATGGCGTATGATTAACGCCACTTGTTAAGTGCATTGATTAAAGGTAAGTGTCATAATTCACCAACCAATTATATTTAATTGTCATTGTGTGGCTGCTGGCGAGTGCGTGTGTGTGCGTGTGTGTGTGTGTCGCTACAAGCGCCAGCGTTTTGTCTGTAGAGCACTTACCAACACTAACGACCCGTAATAAAAAACACATTACACAACAATATAAATAATATTAAAAAAAAAACAGAATCATAAAATAAAAAAAAAACTGCAAACAAATGATTTTTTACATATAACCGCATATGAAAATAAAAAATATGTTATCAAATAATAAAAAAAAATTAGCATAATCTGGCACGACTGGGAGATATCCTATAACCAGTTTGTTTAAGCTTAATAATTATTCATACTTAAATATGGCTTTCAATTGTGTTCACACAAGCACAAGCATCCCCGCTTGCTATTTTAGGAGCACACGGTATTTAAAATGAAAACAATGTTAGCCCCTGGGAGCTTTATCGGCATGGCTTTGGGCGTTTGGGCACATATCGAATTGTGGCATGTTTTTAGCGCAACTTGCAATGCAACAATTAACGCAGTACAAAAAAACTGCCCCAATTGGAATTTATAGGTACAACATTTGTAATTATCTGGAAAACTGAGCATGCAAAATAATCCCAACCAAACTTAAACATCCACATTGAAAAAGGCCCCAACTACATTAAGCAGTAATTAACTTAATCTCTCATATATATCTATATGTATATGTATATATTATAATATCGATCTGTTTATATCCTTAGTACCACGCGGTACATCTCTCCTTCCCCTCTTCGTGCAAAAATTGAAAACCAAAAGCTTTATTAATAAGAAGAAGAACGTACTCGATTTTCAAGTTACCCTTGGGATTTCGTATACAAGCACATTTGGGTTCGATATTTAAGACCTTTAAGTTTTATAAGCCGTTGACTGTTAGCATTGCAGTTATTTAAGAATGTATTTCTCATAGTGTGGGACTGAGGGAGGAAGAGCACAGCTGCTGCTTAATGTGCGCAGCAAGTGGCTTGCGTGTTAGTGTGTGTGTGTGTTTGCTCGTACAAAGAAAAAGGCTATATAAGCTAGATGTTAAGCAATAGACCCTAGCAGACTGCCTACTGGCAGCTGAGGTGTCTACATTTTTGATGAGATTCGCATAGAAAGGCGCACTTGCATGAACTAAAGTTCTATTTTAGGCAATGCAATAAACAATTCTATGCTTCAGTCGAGAGGGCTCGACGAAGAATTTTTTGCACTCTGAACTGACTTGTTTAACGCGCCTAAATAAAAAACTTGACGGTTGCATTTAGGGCACCGGATATTTAATTTAAGGAACAAGCTTTGGTGTCTACTAAAAAATAAAAGTATATGTTGTTACTAACATTTTTTTAGAAGCACCACTTTGCATTTAAGCTAGTTTACGCGGATTTTTATGCAGTCCTTCTTTTTGCTTATTTTTTTTCCATATCCTCAGCCACAATCGAGTGGAGCCTGAGCCGGTCGCTGGGTGCGCACACCGTCTCTGGCTGAAGTTGTGGTTGTTTCGGTAATGGAAAAAGCAGGAAGAGGACTGCGCTGGCAATGGTCGGGACTGGATGCCAGTGTAGCAGCGGCAACGTCGAATGCCCTTGTGAAATATGATACAGCTTGTGGTGGGCAAAAGGGGCTGATGTGTCAGGGGGTGGGGGTGGGGCTAGGTTGGTGGTAAGGGTACGACGCATTGCTTTTGATTTGTGTTTGTGACCCACAAAAATGCAAAATGCCGCAAACAAGCGAAGCGAAAGCGTAACAAAAGCAAAAATCGACAGGCAGTCGCGAAAATAATAAAGCACAAGCGGAAATACGATAATGCTTGCTGCATTTTGAAGTTGTTTCAGGGGGGTTAGCTAGTTGCCAAAACTCAGGCGCACAATTTTCCAAGCTTTCAGATTGATACCGAATGCACAAATCACACTAGCTGTCTCACCCAGGCTGCGCTGGGTGTGTGTGAGTTTAACAGAAACATGTTATTTAGGAGAGTGCCTGACTGAGGGACACCCTGTACTTAGTTACTAACGTATAACTACGCATTTTAATTGCATGACAAGCGATATTAGATATCGAAACTTATATAAACTTACTTTGCTGTTTTGCTCTACTCTTTTGCCCGTGGCTTGATTTCAGCTTAGACTAAAAATCGATATTAACAGATGTTATCGATATGTTATATGCTATGGTTGTAATCGAATATATAAACTTGTTTGGCCTACGATACAAAAGAGCCTTTATTTCACTCTAGCTCTAGAAGGACAAATGTCTAATGTCTTCTTCTGCGTGCTTTGCAACTTGAATATACCCGTTTTTGGCCGGTTTTATGGCTGCAGGGTATAACGAAAAGCCAAACATTATAATGCCAAATGCAACAACTCACAAATGCCGCACTCTGGCGCCCAAAAGTTGACGCCTATATATATGTGAAAAAAAAATCCCATAACTGTAGCACACTTTAGAGCGCTTGTCGTTAGGTCCCCGCTCTGCCCCACACTTAAGCTAAGAGGGTGACAGTCAAAGTTATAGTTACATTCACATTTCTCGCTCGCGGTTATTGGCCTAAAGTGTTGACAAATTTATTGCCTTGTTTTGCCTTTGCCATTTGTTGGTTGATTGAAAGTTCTTCACAGCTTCAACGTTTTCAGTCAGCCCTCGCCTTGGCAAATTGATGGCAGCTCGTGAAGGGCATCTTGCCCAAAAACTGTCAGTTGGAACAGCTTATAGATGGCCAGACGCTTCTGGCAGTCAGACAGTTTAATCGTCAGCTTAGACCAGGATTTCTATTAACAGAACGACATTAATAGCCGAGTAAACGGCACTATTTATCAGCTTCTAGCTGCGGATTTGAGTTGAATTAGGAACAGTATTTCTCACAGTATTTAGTTTATTCGGAAAAAAAAGAAAAAAAAAATGTATGCATGAGCTAGTCCGGAATTGAAGTGCTTGCTGTGTTCAAGCACAGGGTGTTATTCACTGTCCAAACTTTTAGTTACGGCCAGCCAAGCAGTTGGTCACCTTAAAGCGACTGAGGCAGACCTTGGCGGTGCGATCAAACCATTGGCCAGATGGGCAGGCCTGTCGTCTCGCACGGCTATTGCGGCACACGTAGTACCGACGGCAGTGCCTGGTATCTGTTAAGAGCGTGCCATCCTCCAAGCCACGGCAGTCACGAATTGTGATCAGGGCCCTAGCCTCTTCTTGATCAGGTACGTTATTCGGGCATTCGGGGCATACATTGTTTGAATCGGGGGGGCATACACATATATCACTGTTGGGTGGAATTGTTGTGGGACGGGGTGTCGGCGGTGTTGTACAAGGTGGCGTTGTGGTACAGGGTGGCGGCGTTGTTGTACAAGGTGGCGTTCTTGTACAGGGTGGTCTTGCTGTTGTACAAGGTGGCGTTTTTGTACAGGGTGGTCTTGCTGTTGTACAAGGCGGCGTTTTTGTACAGGGTGGTCTTGTTGTAGTACAGGGTGGCCTTGTTGTGGTACAGGGTGGCCTTGTTGTGGTACAGGGTGGCCTTGTAGTCGTGCAGGGTGGCGGCGTTGTTGTACATGGTGGCGGAGTTGTTGTACAGGGTGGCTTGGTCGTGGTGCATGGCGGCCTGGTCGTGGTACAAGGTGGCGTTGTTATACAGGGCTCTGGTGCATCTGGCTCCGATTGCGGCGCATGTCCTCCACAAGAGCCAGCAAATGCGATCACAACAGTGAACAGGTACACTATATCTGCAAATAATATCGACAGAAAGATCCTTTGTTAAGGGAATGCGTCCGTTCAAGCAATGGAAACAACTCACAAACATTCATTGCTGCGTTAAAATCAAATGTGTTTGTCTTGTCGCTGCTGTTCGGCGGTTTTTATAGCCAACCACTGAATTTCTTATCAGCCGGAAAATAGTCGCCAATTGCAAATCTCTGGTATGTCCAGCGTGGACAAGTGCCTGTCGAAGGTTGTCAGAGTACACTTTGCTTTTAGCAAATTAACTCCTCTTGTTTACTGATCAGCAGCAAAAGGTACAAAAAAGATAAAAATATTGTAAGACAATTGTCAGAGTCAATATTTATGCCTGGAAATTATTTACTTTTATAATTTGTTTAAGAGTTCTGTGACGCATTAAAAATTACAAATATTTATGGCTGCCTTGCAGGGGGTATTATAATTTTGTCACGATACGTGTAATGCATAGAAGGAGAAGTCTCCGACCCTACAGAGCATATTCTATATCTATTCTACTCTATTCTCACAAATCTTTAAAAGGCAAATGTCTACAAGGGTACTAAGTCTTTGGCGTGCCGGCTTTTGTTGATTTTAAATCACATAAGCAAAAGAGAACTTTTCATATTAACATATTTGACTTTTCTGGCCCAGATATTTGAATTTGATAAGAATGCGTTTGCAAATGAATTAAATATGTTTTTAATAAGTCTTAACAGGCAATATTGGCATATTCGACTGTTTTTTAGCTGTCTTTAGCACGCGCTGCACTTCTTACACCACATGAAAGTTCTCATAAGACAAATCGGGCACAAAAAATGCTATTTTATTTTCCTAAAGCACCTGCATTAAAATTAACTAAAAACTTGCTTGCAAATTCTTGCTTTTGCTTATTTGAAATTAGCTTTTGCAATAAGCTAATCAGCTTACTTTAGAATGTGCTTTTAGATGTTGTGATGGTATTTAAAAAATACCGTTCCGTTTCGGCAAAGATGCACGGAAATTGGCAAAAAATAGAGAGAGAAAGAATGGAAAAAAGGAGAAAACAAAATCAGCTCAAAGGATTTGCTATTATTGATGTCCTAGTTGCGAACCCTCGACTCTTGGTTATTTCACGACTTGGGCTCGCCGAGCTCGTTGATGGTATTGACATTTGGCTCCGGTCATTTGGCATGCCGAACACAGGCTGTAAATAAGTTAAAATTGCCTGTTAACTGATTTCGGGACAACGCTGCGAGCGGCACAAAATGAGTGGAAAGCTCGCTTTATGGCTGCGTCAGGAATTGTCAGGCCACTGGCCAAATGGACAAATGACCGGCTGAAGAACTAGCTGGTTAGTTCGCTGGTTGGTTGGTTAGTTTAGTGGACAAGTAGCCAAGTGCCGCCCATTTGGCAGCCGATAAAAATCGTGTGCGCTTTAAAACGCCAATGTGCCCAAAGCGTTGCGGCTGCGGGGCGAGTGTGTGTGTGTGTGTCTGTGTGTGTGTGTGCGTGTCATAATTTTTGGGGCACAAAATACCGCTGATTTAAAACAGTTGGCACGTTGTAAACTGTATGGACGAGAACTATGCCATAACGTCCGACAGTTTGGAAAACTTTTGTAATTAAATGTGGCTGCTGCAGCAAAGATTTATGCAACGCCTTTTTTTGGCCGCTGAAATTTATGCACAGACCAAACCAAAGTTACAGTGCACGTCGACAAAAAAATAACAAAACACACCAAAACATCTGATTTGAACGAAGCTTAGATACCCATAATAATAGTTTCGAGTTGCTTTCAATTCATATTTTGTGCAGAGGCAATGCAATTTTTTAATAAAGTTATAATTTTGTATTCTTCGATAAACGATTAGTGTATCACACCTTTTTATTCCCCTTAACCCATTAAGGGTACATTGTATAAGTGCAAAATCCAAATGTATGTTACAGGCAGAATGAAGCATCTCCGACCCTATAAAGTATATATATTCTTGATCAGCATCAGTAGCCGTGTCGATCTAGCCATGTCCGTCCGTCCGTCCGTCCGTATATATGAACGCAAGGATTTCAGAACCTATAAGAGCTAGAGACTTTTAGGTAGCGAAATTTTAGATGTAGATGCTCCTAGTTCCCGCGCAGATCGAGTTTGTTTCCGATAATCGATAACTTGCCCCGTTTCCAAGCAATCGATAAATATTGATATCGATATCCTGTTTTTTTGGGCAATTTTGGCAAGCTTTTAAAATGGAATATATATATATGCATTTGATGTTGGAAGAAAAGGGTTCAGGGTATCCCCTAGTCGGGAGCTCCCGACTAGAACCTCTTACTTTTTTGATCTAAGAATGTTGCCCCTTAACTTAGACTTGTTGAGAATTTCAGCTATTAGCTGCATTGTTTTTCCACCCAGCTTATGGCAGAGAGCTGTATTGGCGTTGGGCTTTTGCCTTTCGCAATTAAACACTGACCACAAGATTTGTAAAGCTTCTGAGACATTGAGTGGAGCTGAGCTATATGAGGCAAGAGGCTTAACTCAAGAATGTTGTCCATACAACTCAGCAGACATGGGCCAAGTAGCATTAAGTTTGAATAGCCTGGCTGTGCCGAGTTGTATTAAAACATATTTTATCCATGCACAAAATGTATATACTCTTTACTCTGCGGAACAGGCATAAAAACTATCAATGCGAGTCGCGAGTTCTTTATCCCTTTAAGAGTATAATAATTTCCTGTTATTTATTTAAAGCGTAAAAATAATAATGAAATGTTTGTGATTAAGCCACTTTTGCCCACAATTGTTGCAAATGTTTCGCTGTTGTATTTTTTATTAATGCATCAATTATGCTGCTTGTGTATTTTTGAATTATTCGTATGGTTGCGCTGGGCTTGTGTAGCTAGCATTGCCGCGACTTAGCTGTTTGCCATACGCCACGTGCCATCTGAGGTATTGTTGCATTACTCATACGCCGCGTGTGGCCGGCATACCGGCAGACGATGCAGCTGGCCATTGGCAGCATTTGAATCAATTGGATTGAGGCTTGTGGTCATAATGCATTGACTGCCATCCACAATGCAAAGCGTCCATTCACAAACGATTTCATAAGCTCGTGCTGTGTTCAACATGGCTAAGTTCATATAATATTGCAATTGTTTGAATATATTTAACATTTGATTTGATTGCCTTCTGTCGTAAATTAATCTGATATTCCGTTGATTCATATTCATTAAATCCATTGATAATGTCTTCGATTTGACCAAGCACGATTTCGATTGAACCGATTATTTTTCGCGATGAGCCATAAAAACAGGCTTAAAACTCAGATATTCAAAAATGTCAGCTAACTCTTCTACTCTCGCTCGAAACGCTTTAAGTTCCATTCAATTAATTATCAATTATATGTTGGGCTGGAGGAATCATAAGTTAAAATGTGATCTTTATTCTTGGGACAGCATTTCTGACTTGACTAAAAAGAAAGACAGTTTCGACCCGATAAGGTTTATCGATGTCTATTTTAAATCAACTTTAACAGCCAACTCGTTTCAGCCATGTCCGTCTGTCTGTATGAACATGCCGATCTTATAGCCTAAGCTTGAGTTCAAGCATGCTAGCTTGGAAGTCTAAATCTACGTTGTTTATCCATAGAGTTTAACAAGTAGGAACTTTTTCGATGCGTATTCAATGTATCTTTATGAGCCAGTTGACATTTTGTCTACCAAACTTTTGAACTTTTCCCGAATTTTAAAAGTCAACAAATCCCGATAAAATGTTACATTTATTCCATTTTTTTTTATCAATTTTCCAAAATATTAAATTTATGGATATAAGTCATGAACTTAATCGATGTTGTATCTTTTGACTTTCTGTCGGTCTAAAACTTTTTTAAATCGGTCGAACTTCTCGAGAGCTATGACGAATATAGTAACCCAACGGGAAAAAAGGATAACAAATATTTAACTTGTAGAAAAATCTATTTTTCCCCTAGTAACAGCTCAGTCTATTCAACAATTTCAGCTTTACCAGTAACATAAGCTGAAAATTTGTTGAGTAGTGTTATTTTTTATTTTCCTGTATTTTCTTTGGATTTTTTCTTGTTTCAAATTATATAGCATACAAAATATAATATTAAGTTCCATTGATTAAATTACATTTTTTTTCTGAGATGGGATGAAAAAATGATTGAAATAAATTTTATATTAACTAGTTTTTATTTCACTGAGGCTGCATAATAACTCGATGGAGTTTTTTATAACAAAAAAATAATGGTATGGCATTAACATTAAAGAGTGCTTCAGTTGTTCGTGAATGTGTATATATTTACGCCCGATATACCCATTCTTTAGTTACCATGAACCAAACCTTAGTGAAGAAAATCTAAAGAGGAGCTGCACCTAAATGCGAACTGAGCCATAATTTTTCAAAGGATAAATTCCTAATAAAGAATTTTGTTATTAGATTAATGAATTATATTATCGAAATATTTGTATGCTTTTTTATACAAAGCTAATTTAAACAATTTAATTATTTAAGCCGAAATTTTTGTGTTTTCTTTTCTAAAAGATACATATTTTTTTTATATTGTTTAGCCCTGCCAAGACTGGCCTCCATGCTTACTTGATTACGGAGGGAAGCATTATTTATATTTTTATATATTTTTTTTTATTACCTGGCTGCAGACTGCAGCAGTATGCCTGCCAAATTCTCTTTTCGGAGCTTGCTGTTGGCTTTCGGAATTTCAGAGATCTTGGAGCTGGTGCAAGCGCATGTAAATGAATTCAAGGAGCGCAAATTAAGTACTGAAAAAGTTTTGTTGGGCCGTAATAGGCCGGAATGATAACTGGGATGGGACTGGGGCAAAGGCAAACGCAAAGACAAACAAGGACATGGCTCTATGGCAATTTGTTGTGTACATATGAAAATGGAAATTAAATTAAGCATAGTACTTGTAGACACACACAAACACTTTAGCATTGTTGTACGTGTGCGTGTGTGTGTGTGTGTGTGTGTGTGTGCAGGCGTTGTGTCAACAAATTTTTCTATTCTACACATTGTAAAACTTATTAGTGAAGTGACCGGAAATCTTGGAAAATCTGCACAGACACTAAAAGGATTCTCACATCTGCATAGCTTTGCCCACATTTACGCACACCCATACGCACACACACGAACACACACGAGCACACGCACATGGCGCATAGACTTGGCCAGTGGAGCAGTCATGCATATACTTCAATTTTTCAACAAAATGAGTGCACATTTGACAAATACACCTTCAGTGTCACGCTAGAAAGAGCAAGTCCCGACAGGACCCGAGACATATGTGCTGCCCACTCTCTTAACCTTCCCCCCACACACTCGCACACACACTGGCTGCTTGTAGGTTTTACAATTTACATGATTTTTTTTGCTCTTGTGCTGTCCAAAATCTGCCGGCAAGAAAATATAAAACTTTGCACAAATTTGTATGTGTGCACACACACACACACAAGCACACCACCCCCTCTGTTGCTCGGCGTGTATGTGTGTGTGTGCGTGTGTGTATTTTTGCCAACCTGATTGGCTTTGTATGTGTGTGTGCACAATTCAAGCTCATATTTTACAAGAAAAACAAAATCACCGCATAGCTGACGCTGCTGGACAAAGTTTGAGTTTAAGCCCTGCCAGCAGGTGGATGGTTGGGAGGGGCCGGAGAAGCGATGGCGAAATCTGTAAACAAGAAAGTGGACAGGAACATGGACAGGCACTGTTGAGCAGCGGGCAAACAAACGAGCTGGTTTAGCAAACCCAACAGCCTAAGATTTGTGCGATCGCATAATGCAATGAGGCATAGAAAAAAACAATGTACTGGCAACAACTGTGTCCCAACGCGCGGAGCAGGTGCCTCTCGATGGGGCTTTTAACAGAGATCTGTGCTTTGGGTGGTAATATGCCATACCCTGTAAAAAACTAATGGGGCATTTATCACACAGATGTATTCTTTTCGCTAATGCGCAGATGGATCTATATTGACTCACCTACGGATCAATATTAATGCAAATGCTCATAATCTATTAAAATCCATAGCAGGCCCTTTTTAAGTTAGTTTTTTATTAGACCACACTGACCATTGCTTGGCCACCTCAGGAGGAGCCTTGGGGGTAGCTCCTGCGGCTGCTTCCCCTTTGAGTCAGCTGGCTCAAGCTGCAAGCTCGTGTGAAGCAAGTTTCTGCGCTTTGGTTTTCCAGTCTGATGCTACGGCTAAATTTCTGAATTTCTTGTCTGATGTAGAGTACTCGTGGGTCTCTGTGGATGACCGATTTCTTAAAAAAAAAATTGCCTTTGGAATTCTTGCAGAATTTGCATTTGTGGAGGCTGTGCCGCACACTTGCATGCCATCTGTTCATATTGGTTTGAGGTTGGCTTTGCAAAACAGAATTTTATTACACAGGCTGAGTTGCGACTAGTTGCTGAAAAGCCAGTTCAGTCTTTTAAGCCAGCCAATTGAGGCTGCTGCACAGGGTGAGGCCTGGGCATGTTACAGCGTGTGTAGGGGGCCGCATCGCACCGTTTAGACTGATTGGGCGGCAGCTTAGCCTTCTATTTGCAAATGTAATTTTGTGCAAACTTGTTTGAGTTGAGCCTGAACTATGGCGGGATGCATCAGCTAGGTGGGAGCACGCTATCGTATCTCTTACACGGCATCTCTTTTGTTTCCGAAAAACATTACAAAATTAAATTCCTATCAGTAATCAGAAAATGTGTTGTGTTTTTTTTTTCTTGTTACTTAACCCGATACATCCTAATAAAATGTATTTCCATAGTAAAGAAGAAAATTGTGCATTCCATTTTAACCTGCTCAAAGACATTGTGAGAGCGTGTGGCAATAACTGACTGATCAAAAAAGATATTCAATAGTTTTATGGCCAAAAATTAAAAAATGACCAAAAATGAAACCTTCTAACTTTCAACAAAAAAATAAAAAAATATTCAACAATTTTCGTGCACATTATTTGAGCAAAAGTTTGAAGCACTTCAGCCGTACAAATTGTTGAATAATTGCTGTTGCCCTTGTGCTTTTTGTTGTTTCTGTTGCCATTTTGTTTTGCGTTGTTGTTGTTGTTGTTGTCGTTGTTGTGATTGCAGCTTTTCCATTTTTCACTTGCCGCCATCCGCCTCGCCCGTCTCGCGTTCTATGTCCCATTGCAAATTTGCAAGTTGTTAGTTTTTATTATCAAACTGCTCGAATTGCCGCATAGGTTCCTTGTATTTTCGCATACATACACACAATTTTACATTTTACTTAACTTTTTTATGCTTCATTTGTCGTATTTGTATTTGCGGAGCTGCACGTTTGGCACGTTTTCTGTGCTCCTCGCATTTTGTTTTCTTTAAATGTTCGCCAAAAGTTTCGAAAATACTCGACTCAAGTGTGCGTAAAGTGCGCCCAATCCGGCGAGAGCGTATATCCGAGACAAAAACCACGACTGCATGAGTGCCCCGCAACAGGCCACAAAGCTGAACGGCATTAGCACAAAAGAGCGGCCAAGTCAAGCAATTAAACTTCTGTAACAGCACTCAGTTAGCCGAGCATTGGGCCCTGGCAACGCGCACCGGGCAACGGGCACCAGCTGTGGACCGACCAGCATTGTGTTGTGTGCAACAATAACAAGCGATTTGCTGTACTTCACATACAGATACAATAACCACTGGATTGCATTCAATGAGTCTTAAATGTGCAAAAAATAAATTAAAAATCAAGTAAGCTGCAGCAGTTGCTACCATAAATTTGTTTGTTCAGCAAAATTGCGTTCTCTATTTTTACTGAAAATATCCTGTGTGCATGGACATACATGGGGAATGGGGATATATTTTTCTAAACTTAAATCTTTTGCATCTGTCTATCTCTATATATAAAACTGTTTGCCCTGACTGACTGACTGACTGACTGATTAGTGATCAATGCACAGCCCAAACCGTAAGAGCTAGGAAGCTTCACTGTAGTTACCTTATGTGATGAAGGTGTACGTTAAGACGGGGATTCGGGAAATTCCACCCGCAAGTATGAAAAAATCGCGAAAAACGTTTATTTTGCTTCAAACTCAATTTCAAAGTTCTTTGTTTTAATTAATTTGAGGGGTGTTTCACACTTCTCCGAAAATATATTCCTCCTTAGTGGAAATGGGGGTCAACGATTTGGTGGGTAAAGTTTCGCGCTTAAATTAATTTCCAAGGATCTATTAGAAAAATCATTTGAGACCTGTTTTACAGGTAAAAAGTGCAATCCAAAGATTTTTTTGGTGATGTTTTAATTTTTTTCCGATTTGCTTTAAAATTATTTTTAAAGCTATACAAAAAAACTTATTAAATACGTGCTCAAACGATTTGGGAAATTCCACCCGCAACAGTGGTAAATTTGAGGAAAACGTTTGTATGAAAGTTGTTTGTTTACCGTCCGATCAGTCTCAAAATCATTTTCAAAGATTTTTGAGAACATTTTGTTTATACGTGCCACGGGCAAGGCCGGGCTATACCCGCTAGTAACATATATACACAAACGAGTATAACGACCCTTGAATCCAGAGATCCTTCTTGTAAGCATTACATGTTACATATGCCAGGGTATTAAAAATCGGGCGAAAGCCAGAAAGACGAAAGTCTAAATTGTTGTTTTTATGGGATCGGATTGATGCCTTATTCTTTCTATTACATGCATTTGCATAACACTCTTTTTTCAAAGAGTACATGTTAAATCCACTGTTAACATCACGCAGTTAGCACTTCACTGTAAATATACTCTGTTAAAAGATGATCTTCCTTCTAAGCATTATATATTTTTTTGAATGAAAAAGTATTCAAGTTGGGCCGAAAGCTAGTTCGTCTAACCTGTTGTAATGCGTTCGGATATGCCTTCTCTTTTCTGCTACATGCATTTGCATAATATTCTTTTACAATTTATACAGGGTATAAAGATTCTATTTCTGCTCAGCATAACATATTTTTGCCGAGAGAAGGTTATTAAAATAGGTTGGGAAGTTAGTTCGTCTAACTACTGTTGTTTATATGCGACATTTTACTCTGTTCAGCTACAAATTACGTTTGAATTTCACTTATATTCGTTTAACTTTTCACCTTATTTGTTCGCGAATGTTAAATCCACTGTTAACATCTCGCAGTTAACTTTGCACTGTTAAAAGCTTTACTTCTACACAACAATGAATAATATTAAAATGTTATTTACTCGTTTGCAGGTGAATGTAAATACGACCCTCAACTTGTTCGATTTTGTATGTTTTGTTATGTCTTTCTTTGTGCTGGCCAGTTTGAACTTGGTTCGCATTGTATTGTATTTCCGTGGCATTGTTGTCGACGACTCGTTAAGTGCGTTGGGTATGAGGATGTCTTTTTTTTGCTCTCCTAATATTAGTTGCCAAAGTTGTTGCGTGACGGGCCAAACTAGACAAATGGAAGCAAACATTTCCGCGCCAGTCTTTTGTGAGTATGTTTCTAAAGCGCCTATAAATTGTTTTGTTTCTGAGCCTCCATGTCGTATACGCAATATTTTCCTGGTGCCGCTTAGCCAATCGAGCACATACTGAAGGTCATATCTTTAGCACTGGTCAGCAACAACGACTGCCTTGTTTAGCAAATTAAATCACCGCTAGTAATTGCCACATGGTCCTTTAATTAAAATCGCTGCAAAGTGTGCTATGGCATGCAGTGTTGCTGCTCATTTGCGCAAAAGATACCAAGTTAATGAACAGCACACACACACACGCAGACACAGACGCAAACACCTTAATATCCAGATAGTAACATATTGATGAGTGTGCAAACAAATTGATAAATGCAACAAGAATTTCCACAGGGGACGTGCTTGGAGCGCAATAACAAAAGCTGATATTGGATAGGGGCCAAGAGACGGTATATTGGTGAGTGTATTGGTGTGAGTGGGCGCTGTTGAGAACAGCTTTGCCGCTTGCCAAGTTCGTCTTTCCTTTCATGCTGTTTTCCTGCAATTGCAAAAGTGCTGAATGTGCCATCAGGTCGCCAGGTGGTCCACCAAGCTCCCCCCTCTCGCCGCAAATCGTTCTCGGCGCCCACATGCTTTTGCTTTGTCTTGTTCCCGTTTGCGCCCACCTTTGGTTCACAGCGCCGCCCCGTGGTCAATGCTCAGCCGCGCACACATACACAGGCACAGGCACAGGCACACCCATTCACAGCCACACACCATCATTGATTATACCATGGCTGTTACAGGACACTACAACGCGTTGATTGATATCCACACTCGGGCTAATTGAATGAACGCTGGCTCTGATAGCCTGTTTAGTCGTTGATACCGACGAGTCCTCGCTCGGTGCTTTGCTGCTGCAACTGACAGGCGAGACACCTTTGTAATTGTATTCATTTGGCCGTCTGGTTTTAGTTTGCCCATCGCCTTTGCATATTGCATAAATATGCACCACCAAATTTAATTCCATATTCATATCTCTGCCCACACAAGCTTGCCGGACAATGGGCAAGCGCCACATGGCAGCCCGCCCACTCAGCCTCAATTTTGATACATTTTTGGAAATTCATTGAATTTTACACGGGTGCGCTTCTCCCTTTTACCATTTTAAATGGTGCCATAGTTATTAACTTTTAATGCGCTCAGCGCACACAAATCGTGTAAGCTAAAAAGCTTGAATGACATAGAGAAGGTGTAAGGAGACTTATAATTGTGGTACCTGTGCACTTTTGTTACCTATCAGTATATTAATAAAATCTTACTCGTCTAATGTAACTATCATCTTTTGATATAAGCCAGACGATCACGCGATCAGCACTATGACAGCAAGCCTTGAGAGGAACAGTTGGGCCGGCTGATCTGCCTTCAGAAAATATAAATGTTATTAGTTTCAAAATAATATACTTTAATTTTGCTGCCAGCTTTTGAAGTGCTTGAAACATTCATCTATTTCTCATTCTAAAACTTCTGAATTGCAGATAAGTAATTGGATTTTTGTGTAATATAACTATTTTGCAGTCCAGCTTGGTGCATTTCCTCTGCGAATCTCTCGCTTGCTATCTCTATCTTTTTCTCTATCGCCTTCTCTCTTTCTCCCTGTATCACACTATCTGTGTAGTGGAAGCATAACGACAAATGAATATATATAAAAAAAATAAATGTGACTTCTCAGTCACACGGCAAAATGTGTGTGCGTCTGCTGTCTGCAAATCCGATTATGTGAACAAAACGCGTTCCGTGCGCGAATTACTGTCGAGAGAAATAAAATGCAACATTATTCTTTGGTCATGCCGTTTGCCATCGACAGTCCCCGCTGGCCCCGTAAGCGCCACATATTACCTAACCGACCACAAAGTCGACAAAACCAGGACGAGTGTGCCACATTGAAATGTGGAAAATGTGAGGAGGAGAAGCAGGACTCTGGCGAGGCCAGTGAAATATAAAGTGAAGTATGTGCCTTGTGGGGCGTGCTCGACTACGTAGTATCCTCTACACGGAGATGATGTACCCAAATAATTAGATGAAAATTGGGATAATAAATTAATTATAAAAACTGTTTAAAGATCAGCACCAATTTCCTTTGCCTCGACGAATCTGATCATATAGCTGGCTGCTGCTGGTGCCTCTCGACCTCGTTTGCCACTTTGCTGCTTAAAGGGTATTGTGAAATAAACTTAACAAAAAACACAACTGCGTGGCCGTCATTTAGACAAGTTGAAGCGAGTTATAAAGTGCTCAAGCTTTTGTTTATAACGACATCACAAATTAATCTTGCATAATGTGCCGCGTGCTGCATCCGAATAAAAAGCAAGGCAGCTTATCCTTTTCCATGGAAGTACTTAAATTTTACACACACTCACCACCTGCTGGCAAATGCTGCTGAAATGTTCTTAGTTGAGGAAATAAGCTTTCAAATATAGCTTGTTCTTTTGTTAATATCTAGTTTAAACTAAATTTCTGGCACTGTTCTTAAGTATACATCAATTTGCAATTTATTTTAAATGCTTTCTATTTTTTCTCTATTATCGCTACAAATCCCTCGTCTTCTTGCATCTTGGATGCCCAAACTTTGCGTGTTAGTGTATGAAAAATTACAACTTTCTGCATCAGGTATTTCGTGCGATAAATTTTACTCAGCAAACACACATATACACACACACATGTTTGTGTAGGAGATTCATTGCTTATTATCTTTTTTGAGCTCGGCTTGGGCTTCTTTTTTTTGCTATACTAATTTAGTGTGTGCCCTGGACTCACAATCGAGTCTAATGATTTATGAACTTAATACGCGCCAAGGTGAGCTATGGAGCCGCAAGTCTTCCCTTTTATTATATTGTCTGCTGTTGAAATTTTGACATCGTTGCATGCGATCTTGGGACGCGGCGAGCGGAATCGAGGGCTCTTCGAGGGCACGCTTCGGAATCGGGGACGTTACGAGGCGAAGAGGAAGGGGACGAGCTTCTCGGGACAGGACGAGGACGAACGCTTCTGGACAAACCGTCGAAATCGATGACTCTTCGGTTTCGGGCTGAGCTGCACGGGACGGGACTAACTTCTGTGAATCGGGGGCTCTCCGGGGATAAGACGAGGCTTTTGGGGGCATGAAGGGACAAGCGCCTCCGAGACGGAACGGCTGCCTCGAAAGCTCTCCAAGACGGGTCAAGTGCTCCGTGGACAGAACCGAGAACAGGGAGCCTAAAATAAACCGGATCCTGTTGGACAGGCGCCTGGGAATTAAGGCCGAGATAAATTAAATATCATTTAACCGTTTGTCTCATGGTGTTTTATTTTTTAAGGAATTTCTACAAATTAAGCTCCAACTTTGCTTTTAAGCCCAAAAAGTGGCTCCAGCAAGCAGCCAATTTTAAGTTGCTGTCACAGCCCCCAAAAGGCGCTCGTTGGGGATTTGTTTCATGTATTAAGTTCGCTTTCAGCAGCTTAAGCAGCAGCAAAAACTTGACGGCATGTAGTTAGTTTTTATGCACGGCACACGCAAACTTGGCCATCAGTTGATAAATGGGCAAAGGCTTTAAAGAGAGATGCCACCCCGTCCGGCGCACCACATCAGCCCAAGCCCCTCTGCACAGTTGTAAGTCGTGAGTCGCTTTTAATGAAGCGTCGAGCGTGTCCAGGCACAAGTGTTAGCTGCTGGTTCAATATATGTCTATATATATATATATATATATATATATATATATATATATATATATATATATATATATATGTATGTATATGTGTATGTATATGTACACATAAACTTGTACATATTCTGTAGAAGCCAAAAAGTTGGTCGACGAACAAAACCGGAAGTTGCCAAAATGCCAACCAGGCAGTTGTTATTTGGCGTTGCTTTTTAGGCGCGCATAGAGAATTGACACGCCGACGCCAACGCGGACGCCGACGCCGTTGTAACTGGCTGCTGTGAATTTAATTTAAATCAGCGACAGCCCAAAACAAGCAACAGTAGCAAATCAAAGTCGCTGATGAAATCAAACTTAACATCGATGATGAAGTCAAACACAAAGACTGAAAAGTCGTTGCGAAATCAGAAATTCAGCACAAAAGCCTTTAAATTGACATTGACTTGCCAAGAGCCAAGAGCCAAGACCTAAGAGCTAAAAGCAGCAGCAGACAGATTTATTATGCTTTGCGACATAAGCTCAATGACCACATATAATGTGCTTAAGTTGCCATTGTTAAAATGGTCTTCAACAATTTTTATTACATTTGAAAAAAAAAAAACTCTTGAAATTTCTGATTGCCTTATTTATTTTATTATTTTAATACGAATCCTTCGAGTTAAGCTGAGCTAAACAAAAATATCCCTTGAAATATCTGACAGCTCAAAATATTTTTCAAATGAATCTTTCGACTTAAGATGAGCTACCAAAACTCCCTTGGAATTACAGATTGCATTAATTATTTTAAAACTAATCTTTCTATTTAGGTTCGCTTAAGAAGAATTCTGTAGGCAATCATTAATTTAGTTTGTCAAATTTTTCCCGCAAAGTAATATATTTTTATATAAACTTTTGGCCAAAAACAGAACAAAATATTGTTCCGGCTCAAAACAGAACTGCAACTATATTATATAAATTAAACAATATGGAATGGCAAACCGCAACGCTGCTTCAGCTTGTCAACAGCTTCTCGCCAGAAAGTGCCAGCGGATGATTGGTTCGTTAGTTTCCCTGGCTGGGTTGCCCTGGGTCGCGACGATGTCAAAGCAAGACAAATAATTAAAATTTCGTGCATGTGGTGTGATAGGACCATCACGTGTCCCACTGTGGCAGCTGCCAGTCGCAAGATGGAAATGGAGACTGCTTGATGGCGCCCCATTGGCAACCTTTAAATTTACAAATTAATTTCATGTTACAAGCAAATTCGTAAACAAGTCTTAATGTGCAGTAAAGCGTGTTACCAACTCGACAACGGAGAGAGGGCGTTGCCAAAAACCACCCACGGATACAAAACCACCCAACGAATAATGTTGGGCGCCTGCCAGACACGAATTCAGCATTTATCTAGCGCCACTTGAACAGGCGGCGACGGCGACGTCGACGCAGGACACAGTTCGGAGTAGGAGCTAATTTCAACGCTTCACAAACGCACAGTGGAACACGGAGCTGCGGATTAGCCCATATGCAACACGCTCTTTTTTTTACCTTAGAGCTAAACTAGTCAAACAAAATGAAGCGGCATTTGAGAAGCTTATCTTAAATGTGCTTAAATAGTATTAAAAAAAACGTATTCATCTTTAACAATTTCAGTTTTTTTTGCCAGTGTAAAGGCTCTCGCCCGCTCCCTTGTTCATCGCTGCCCCCAACCGATGCTCTGATTTGACTTGTTGTTGTTGTTGCTGTTGCTGTTATGTAGATGCGAGAGAACAGGGAGAAGGTTGTGGCATTCGCAATGGCCAGGGCCATGTTCAAATTTGTTTCAATTCTATTCAGCCCACATGATGCGACACGTAAGCGGCATGAAGTCATGCGACTGCGAAGGCAGCTATAATGGGTAGAGATGGGAAAAGTGAAAAGAGAGGAAGGCTGCCAGAGATAGGACTGTGTTGTTAATGCTATGGAAGGTAATTGGGATAGCGATGAAGTCAAGATTATGCTTGGAGTTGGGGGTGGTGGCAGCTTTGGCAGTTGGCGAGTGAGTTTCTAGCCCCTTGTCTGGAGAACTTGATCAAATTAATCAAGTACATTGAAGGGCACTTGTGATTTTCTGCTGATTCAGCATTGGGATATAAAACCATGCGTGGGCACCAGGCGCAGGCCAAAGGCGAAAGACAATGAATGCACATAAAAATAATAATTGGAAATGAAAACAATTTTCATGGTCGGTGCTCAATGAAATGGCACAAAAGTGGAGCCCAAAATAAGAAAGCGTAATTTCAATTGAGTGAGTGGCAGGTGCATAAATATTAATACAAATATATATATAAGTATATATATATATATATTTATAATGCAAAATATTCATACACGGGGTATGCCCTTTTGACCTTATTGAAATCCTGCTGGGCAATTATCGCGCCTTTGAAGCAAAATTGACTGCAAAAGCGATATCGAAATACCAAGTGGCAGATGGCGATTGCCTGGAGACAATGCCAATGTCAAGGGCCAACGGCAATGCCAGTCGAAACCAGTCAAGCTTAAAATGCGCTTATCATTGCGACGCACACACGCGAAAGCCACTTGCTGTTAGCGGATCACGAGTGCCTTTGCATATGCATGAGGCCCGCGTGGCGTATGCGCAACGTTTTGTGTGAAACCTGCAAAACGGCAGCAAAAAGCAGGCAGCAGCGGCAACGCTTGTAACAATTACCTAGTGGCTGCGGCTGGTGGCATCAGCAGCGGAAACAATGCCTGTTGGCAATAAAAACGCAAGCTATAAAATGAATTTTTATGTCGCATTTGCGCAATGCCTGCAGCATTGCGCCCATAAGTATGCTACCTTTTTTTGGGGGATACCCGTTGGGTAACTGTTGCACGCGTGTAGATCGAACCAAACCGAGCATATTCGCTAAGATTGTGAGTAAGTAAAGTCTTTTACTTATGTAGAATTAATAATGAATTGAATTAATTGTAGGTTTTATATACTTATATTACTTACTTATATTACTTACAATATATTCAATAAGAAAAGCTTAAATGTTGCATTGAACAACAAACAAATTTAATATAGTAAACCATCATCTTCCACCTTTGAAAAGTGTGAAACACGTATCAAATGAATTTCATATAAATCTTTATGAAATGTAAATGATTTTGAATACGATCGGTTGGTAAACAAAAAAAGTCATACACTTGTTTTTCGCAAGAGTAATCAGAAGTCGAAGTTGAACTCTTTGGTTGTTTTCTTCGCGCATTGGGCTCGCATTGGCTAACTGCTACAAATAAGACCCTGTTGGTCCAGAGAGCATTGCTCATGTATGCAGCTGCAGTGTGCAGCTAGTGGGCGCGGGGCGCGGACAGAGACAGAGACGCCGAGGTAGACGGAGGAGACACATTTACACATGTAGTGCATAAAATGTTTATGAATTTCAGTTTATGGCGCGTAAAACACGCCAATAAATGTTCCAAGGCATTTAAATGCTTTTGCTTTGGCAGCTGGAACTCTTTCCATATGCAGCCCATCCCACACACCGTCTGTTCTGTGTTTTCTCTGTGTCGCAATAATAAACAATCAGAAATGGCATAAAGTATGCGGAATCTGCGGCGCCTTTGCACCGTTGCCAGTTGCCGTTTCCCCTGCCCACGGTGGCAACGGTGGCTACGGTGGTGGGTCTGATGGATCTTGTGGGTGCTGTTGTTGTTGGCTCTTGTGGGCGTGGGCGCATGAATATTTATGCACAAGCGTTTCTTTTCCAGCTTCAAGGGCGGCCTCTGCATTGCTTTTGTTTCACATGCTGATTTCCGGCTTTTTCTTTTTCTGTTTACTGTGTGTGGCTGTGTGTGTGCGTACGTTGTGCCAAGTGCGCTCTAATGCACTTTACGACACTTTATGTCAGATGCGGTGTCGCCTGCGCTATAAAGAACAAGACATTTGTGCACGCTTAAACAGAGGATGGGGTGACCAAGAGATAAACATATGGAAAAACATAAGCATAGGTTATGCGAAATTGATAGCACTACATATCTGCATAAATTTTTGCATATTGATGACAAAGGAAACGGTTGAGAAGTTTGACACATTCGCGCAAGACAAGTAATAGTCCATGGGGGAGAACTCTTCGAGCAGTAATTTTCCCAAAAGGTGATCCACCCTAACTCAATGAGAATTGCATAGAAAGGCGATGTGCCATTTAACAGAATGAATACATAGATATAACATCAACATCTTGTTGAGGATTGCATAGAAAGGCGATGCTGATTGCTGTTTAAAAGGAAAAGTTGTTTAAAACGTTGCGGAGCATATGAATTAAATCTCATACGTTATCTAAATTATGTATGTATAGACGATTGAAGCTCTGTGCATTGAAAGTTGCATATAAACATTCGAATGCAATTTATGTCCAATTGTCGTTTGGCTAGGAGTTCCCTAACTGCAATGATGTTGAAATTGAATTTAAGTTTATTACAGAGTTCAATTGTGACTACACAGGGTTTATTTACTTTCGTTTATTCTTTAGGCTGTTCTTTGTTATTTGGTGACAGGTGGACGCGGCACCTGCCGTTTGCCGTTTGACCCACATCGATGGCTGGTTTTAAAATGCGGCTAGTGGCGCCATAAAGCATGACCCAATTGAATTGTTACGCTCTGGCTAATAAAATTTTATGTGCGGCTATTATTAGGCTCTAGAGCCGCCTTCCCCATTCCAACAGTAAGCCCCCAGGGGCGCACAGGCTGGCAAAACAATGGTCGTGCGACCGCAGTGTAGTAGCAACAGCAGCAGCAACAACAACAGCAAAAATAACAACACAATGTCATTCACTTGATGCCACCAGGGTCAGTAGATAAGCAGCGCCCTTTGGTACGTGTTTTTTTTTTGTCCGCTTTTGCGAATCCGTAGCCGTGTGTTCAAATCTGAATTCGCAACCGCACACGAATAGGAATTTGAGTACAACACGCCTACATTTTGTTTTGTTTTTCGTTTGGCTTTTTGGCTTTTGAGCCGAAACTAATTTATTTCCTGTATTGATTTTGCGCTCAGTCGAGTTGGCGTCCAAAATTTATGCATAACTTTGTCGTCGTCGCTTTTCTTGCTTTGATATCAGACACTTTGATTACACGCCTCAACTGTGCGTTTTTTTTTTTGGGCGATGGAGCAGGAGATGTGGTGTGGTTGTCTTTTTCGCATTTTTTTCGCTTCACTTGTCCTAGGCGGCTCGTGGCGTTAAGTACTCGCAAAATTTCCATAGCCGCAGACAAGCAGGCGCACAATCCATTTGGGTAACTGCTGCCAAAGCGAACAAGTTGCCCGTGCATTAAGCTTAACTCAATAGTCAGGCAATATACTGCTAAGATGAAAAGATATTGTTAAATAGCGCCTAGTTATTCCGAAACAGCACCCAGCTAATGTTAAAGTACTCAAAAAAAAAAATTATTAGCTGGTCGAAGCTTTAGCTTGTTGGGAATTGCAAGCGTCAAGCAACGCAAAAACAGCAAAGCGAGCAAAATAAAAGTTCATTAAACTATTTTAAATAAAGAGCCCACTAAAGCCAATTGTCATTTTAAACATACATTTATCAAACTTAAATTCCAAATGGATAAAATGTTTTTTTAACGTATGGTTACTTATATGTCGAGTTTATAATATCTCATAAAAACTTCCCATTACAGATACGGCTGGAAGGCGTGCGCGCTTAGCAAGGCCCAGGCCCGGAGGGCTGCAGGTGTTGCCCGACCTACAGCAGCTTTGTGGGTTTTGCGGCTCCGTGAAGCAGTGGACCAGTAGCTGCTGATAGCACAAAGACAACAACTGGACTGTCACCAGCAGACGCAGCACAAGATGAGGAGCATCGGCAGATGGTTATGTGGAATTATGCCCCAGCCTGGTTGCTGGCTGCTAATGCTGCTAATTGTTGGCCAGACTGTTTATGGTAAGTGTGCTCTCTCCTCACACACACACGCACACACAAAGAAACACACACAACTACCATAGCCCGATTCTTATCAAGAGTCATCGCACACACTTACACACACCTACACACAGCCACACATACAGACCAACAATTGAGATAAGTGGCTCTCAACTGGGGGCAAAAGTGAATGTGTCGAATATAAAACATTCCATTGCCGCTGCCCGCTTGACCTCATTAGCCTTTCATTTATCCCTCTTATTTATGCAATCACACACATACACATACACTCACACACACACATACACAGAGACTGACGGAGAGCTTCAGCTCATCCGTGGCACATGTCTTTGGCTGATGTCTCCAATTGCCCCGGCATAAAAACCAAACATTTTTATTTGAGGTTTTTGTGTGGCATCCCTAAAATATCGCCCAATGTCCGTGGCGGCGCTCTATTTACAGCTAGCTGCCACGAATTGAATGCCTCCGAAAGTAACCTGCCAAACACGTACAGAGAGATTGAAAGAGAGGGGCCGACAGAGGAAGACAGAGACAGAAAGCGAGCTAGAGATTTGGTATACTTTTATTCTCGCTGGCCTGTAATTAATTGACTCGCATTTTCACATCGAACGTAAAAACAACTCAAAACTTTTGCCAAACAACTTTTTTTTACGGCTGTGCGTGTGTGTGTGTATGTATTATGTGTGTGTATGTGTATTTGTGTGCGTGACCGAAATGGCCGACAGTTGCATTCACTGCAGTCAAGGTCATGCGGCAAAGGAAAACTTTCCCCGTTGCCAAATTGTCGCATGTGGCAAGCAGCCAAATTCTGGTCAACGAAATATATATATATATATATACATATATTATATAGAGATATGTTATATACATATATTATATTTCGTTATACCGTATATATACTTATATATATATATATATATATATATATATATGGTATACAATATAAAAAGCATCGATTTTATTAAATATTACTGCTTAGCGTTAATAGGCTTTAGTGAACTTTTTTAATATTCATGTATAAAAAGTTTAGCTTGTTGCTTGAGCTTGAGCACGTTTCATGTTTTCTTGACACTTTTTATACCCTGAACCCATTAAAAATAGGTATAAGAGTATATTGTATTTGTGCAAAATCCAAATGTATGTAACAGGCAGAAGGAAGCTTCTCCGACCCCATAAAGTATATATATTCTTGATCAGCATCAATAGCCGAGTCGATCTAGCCATGTCCGTCCGTCCGTCCGTCCGTATATATGAACGCAAGGATCTCAGAACCTATAAGAGCTATAGACTTTTAGATAGAGAAATTTTAGATGAAGATGCTCCTAGTTCCCGCACAGATCGAGTTTGTTTCCGATAATCGATAACTTACTCCGTTTCCAAGCAATCGATAAAAATCTATATCGATATCCTCTTTTTTGGCCAATTTTGGTAAATAACAAGAGCTAGAGTCACCAAACTTGACATATAGCTTCTAAAATAGAATATATACATATATGCATTTGATGTTGGAAGAAGAGGGTTCAGGGTATCCCCTAGTCGGGAGCTCCCGACTAGAAGCTCTTACTTGTTTATTTTGTGAAGTTGGTAAAATCCATTAGAAAATGTGGCAACACTGTATAGCCAGAGTTGTCGTGGTACGAAGTCAATTTGGCCGTGCCCATTCGATGAAGCTATGCAGAATATTCATACTATTATCTCAATCATTAATTAAAAACCTTTCCGTATTTTCCAAAATGAAACAAAAATTGGGCGAATTGTGCAACTGATCTTTTCAGAATTGATGATTTAGGGACTAGTAGATCCACTTTATTTTGCTCAGTTTTCTAGCCAGAATTGATAAAATATTGCCTTGAATAAAATACAAGTACTTATTTCCCAAATAAACTTCTCAATCATCAAATAAACACATTTCTGTATTTTACAAAATTTAGGAACTGGAGATAAATTTACACAACTGGCCTTTTTCATCACTTTTTTAAGTTTTAGTCGATCCGATTTATCTGCTCCTTCTGGCCAAAGTTTGAAGTAAATAAATTGAATAAAGAAAAAGTATTTCATCAAAAAACTGCTCAATCATGAATTACACACATTTTCGTATTTTCCAAAATTTAAGAAAATGAGGTAGATTCATTACTGGCCATTTTTTTTATTACTTATTTCATTACTAGTAGATTCAGTCTATTTGCTCCCCTTTGGCCAAAATTTGAAAGATATTACCTTGAATAAAATCCAAGTATTTTATCAATCAGCTTACTAAACTATCGAAAAAATAAAGGAGAGATAAATTTGCACAACTGACCTTTCAATATTGATGCTCCAGCTCAACAGTAGAAATATAAACATCAAAGTTATTAAAAAATTCTTGTCAGTTGATGTTTAAATATGATATTTTCACACTTAAATGCATTTTGATATATATGAGCGCAAAAGGTATATGAAATTGCTTGTAAATATGTATTTCCCATGTGCATGACGGAGTTTTCATATATTTCAAATGCACTGATTGAAATATTTCTCAGAATATTTTGTCATTTTATACGTGCTTCTGTTGGATTAACAAGCCGTATATATTTTTAAATCGCACTCCATAAATTTAATTGAGATTTGCCCTTGTCAAGTGTAAAGTATTTCTCAAAGGTAAGCAAAGTTGCTGCACAACAAAATTGCTGGGAAAAAAATGTATAGGCTTCTTTGTTTGTTAATTGCAAATATTGTGGATATTTATTACAACGTAATAAAAGTATTGCGAATGCACGAAATGTAACGAAATTAAATAAATAAAAAGAAATGAAAGAGCCCTTTCGATATTTGAAATCTAATTTATTTAAAGTGCTTCCCGGGAGGGCAACATGGTACTTAGAAGCTTAATTGGAAAAAGCAATAATGTTTACTATTCTGGTTGCGAATTAAGCATCACTCACAACTGTAGCCATAACAATTAAGCCCACTTAACGGCCCTCTTCAGATTTGCTTGTGGCCCCTGGCAGGCGCTGATGATAGAGGAGAAGAGATCGAATTTTTGGGATAACGATAACAGCTGCCGGCCGCCGGCCGCCCGCCGCCTGCCCGTTTTTGCTATTCCGGATTGACGGAAAATTAATACATGACAAAAACACGACCTTTATACAACAGCCCAGAGCAGAAAAATAGAAGGAGCATCACATTGGGATACATTTACGTTTACACAATCAACGTGGGCGCTATATATGCTACCCTGTGTCTTGACCAGAACGTGTATGGGAATGAAATTAAAAAATAGAACTAGCATTATCAAATTGTACCTAAATTATGATCACGTCTAATTGAACATCAAACATCAGCAATAACGGAAATCTGCTGATGTCAGCTACATTTCTGATGAAATTGAGATTGAAATTTACGCACAATTAAAATATTTTATATATTTTTGTGACTGCGAGGTATCTGTTAGACGTTAGGCTGATTACTTTGAACATTCCTGTCTGCATTTTTTTTCCGCTTCACCAATAATTAAATAATTTTGACATGAAAAATGGTACCAGATCCGGAATAATTTGCAATCCTCAGAAGATGCTAAGCTTCGTCACAGGAGCATCTGAACGGAAATCTAAAAACCCAAAAAAAAAAAGATAGAAAAAAATGTCAAAGGTTCGCCCTTCACGTGTCATGTCTGGCATTAAAGCGGGGGAGTGGCACTTAAATTGAATATCGAAAACTAACTAAAAAGCTGAATTCAATTTAAATATGCATAACTTAAAATGCCAACAACAACACTATCAACAGCTTAATCAAATTGCATTGCATAATAATGAGTTCAGGCTGGGTTTTCCTTGAAAACCAAACGAATTAAAAGGCAATAGACAAACAAATTCGGTTCATCGCCTCTGGAAATCAACTGGAGCGTACATTTCTGCTGCTCCCTACAATTATTTGTTGGCCTTGAATATTTATTTGAAATTGGAAACTGGCAAAAGTGCTTCCCATTCCAGTACTGGTCCATTAATTAGGCCCCCTCTAAAGCTCGGGTTTGTTAGCCAAATCAAGAGCTAATTCACTGTAATATTTGAAGTAAATTTTATGCTATGTTAACGCAAACTGTGTTTTTATGTGGGATATAAAATAAATTGTTACCACATTAGCCAGCGGAACAGGATAACTCTTAAATCCATCAATCATTTATATTTAATTGCTTCTAAACTCCACACTTTTTAGTTAGATATGTGTTTATTACCATCATTAATCTCAACTGCTAGCTGGTCCGTGGTCCGTGGCAGCGATATCTATTGAGAAGCGGCACTCATTCTCATTAGTCCTTCTAATGAGACCATATGTTCATGTTAATGGGTTAGCTCGTGCATTACCAAGATCTTAAGCTGCATTCAACATTGAATGAGCCATTAGCATTAACAAAAATGCTGCAAGGTCACAATTACTGGATGTGTGTTAACAACAGATTGCGGAGAGAAAGGGTTTAAGATTTTTAGATCAGATGTAAGATTAAGACGCTTCCTAAAAAAAGAAAACAGTTGTGTGCTTGACTAAGGAGAACCTTGCAGCAAGAGTAGAAAAGATTCATTGAATAGGCATCGAGTAAGCCGTAGATAAATATTTATATAAATATAAAGATATATATCTATTACCTAATCGCATTGAAATTGTCTTTTTGCTCTCTAATACATTTGACTTTGAACGGCAATATTTTCCTTATGCATGGCCAGAGCCTTAAATTATTGATGCCACTTTATTTTAAGTTTAACCCACTCGTCCATTCGCCCCGCCGACCATCTAATTGACAATTAATTTAATGGAACTTAAAGCGTTTAGAGCGAGAGTTGGAAGAGTTGGCTGGCATTTAAGAATATCTCAAATTCGAAGCTGTTTTTATGCCTCTCTGTTTACGGCTCGTCGCATTTGCCAGTTTTGCTCCAAATGTGAGTTGACCCAATTATGAAGGGACTCATTGCCATTGCCTCTGGGGGCTCATATCTGTGCCTGGGTCCGCTGTCGCTGACAGTGCCCCTCGTGCAACGGCAGCAGCAGCAGCAGCAGCAGATTGCACAACTTTAACGAAATTGGCTTTATTTAACATTAGCTAATTTGTGTTTTTATTTTTGCCTCTAATTTCAGCAGCTAACGCGCTTTTTCCTACCATTTTCTCTTTCTCAGCTGTTGGCCATTTGAGTTAAGTGCCGCAACGCTTGCCCCATTGCCATTGCCGCTTGCAGCAACATGCCTGTGTGTTCTTGTTCTTTTTCTTGGTTTAGCTTGTTTTGCTAATGTTGTTGTTGCTGTTGTTGTTCTTGTTGTGGCTCTGTCTTGACACTGATTTCAATTATAAATTGTTTTTCTCTAGCGCGCTAGTTTTTGTCGCTTATCCCGTTCGCGTTCCCATTTTCCGTTTATTTTCCGTTTTCTCCTGTTTTCCCACCCTATCATCGTTCGTTTTTTCCTTGCATCTTAAGCGCATATCACACAGGGTATCCAATAGTGCAACTATTCTGAAAAGTGCATAAAGTTAGGGTATGCACTCCGTAGTTGCTTGTAAAATAATGCTGAGCAGACTTTCGATCGGCTTACAGGGTATCTCCCAGTCTCAGACAGCCGCCTTTGCATTGCTATATCTCCAACCCACGGCCTCAGTGCGTTTTTGTGATTGCTTTCTCAATTGGCGCGCTGCGAACGCTGCTGGCTATCACTTTTAATCTAAGTTGGCAACAATGCGTCCATCCAACGACATGCTATCCCCGCGCCTCACACTCTCGTTGCCGCCACAGACAGTTTTTCTGTGCCAGTGGACATTGTGTTGCGTACAGGATGTTTGCTGTCCTCTTCACTTATTTATTTGTAATATTTTCTTTGGCTTTTCTTTTTGTTTGTTTTCATTTTTTTCTGCTCTACTGTTTAGCTGCGCTCTGGTTGTTGTTGGCGTTGTTCAGTTCGCTAGTAACACTCAATCCTTGCGGCTATTATTCTTGGCCATGCATTTTATTTATCAGTTTCTATGTCCGCTTACTTTTTAATAGATAGACAGCTTCATAAGCTGACGAATAAACATTGCTAAATGAGCTGTGCTTTTGCTGCTGACGTTAGATCGGTAATAACAACCGCTAAACAAGCAAACATGGATCTTAATAGTGTTCAAGAACGGGTTCATTGTAGAACAACTAGCTCGTTTAAAAGCACGCAATCTGAGGGGAACATAGTGACTTTCTGCTACCACGTAAAATATTAACATATAACTATATTGATGCCAGCTTGGACTTGGGTTATCCCAAAGCGCTATTTTAAATAAAAATATGTCGGGCGCTTCCTGGTATATCCGAAATAGTACTCTTTACAAAGATCTGGGCGTTTCTCCAGTCTGTGCCCAATTCAATGGGCACTCCAGTCCAGACAGACTGCGGATCCGTGCTAACCGACTCGTCTCTAAGCTGACCAGCAATACGTGACGACGAAGAGTATAACGTCTACAACCTAGACTACACCCTAGAGTACTCTGAGACGAACTACGGGTCGCCTTATCGACCTGCCACAGCTCGGATTGTACCTATTTTGTCAACGGCTAGACAATTGACTTCCTGTTCCTTTTAACCATGAAAATGGATGAAGCGTATATAAAATGGTAAATTCAATTTTAAGAAAAGCTTAAACCCAAGTTCACAAGTTCAATAAAACAATTGAACGAACAATTGTTAATTACATATTCAATTGATTATTTTCAAGCCATGTTCGTTTTAATTGGTAAGATTAGGGCTTTGATTTATTATTCAATTTTAATATACTTATGAAAATAAAAGATGACGTCTAATCAAAATTGGTTGCACGAAAGATATAAATACCTTTTTCCATTTCAATTATTGTTGGCCGCAATAAATAATAATTATAATATAAATTTTGTCCATTTATAAAAATTTGCTCGATACAGCACATCTACATACACAAATTTCCTTTTATACTGCGCTTTTATAAAAAAAATATGAAAAATTAAAATTTAAACACCTCGAACACATTAAATATTGATAAAATATGCGTGTTATGAAGTTTCCCCATTTACGCGTGTAACGAGCTTATTGCGTATATGTCGAGCAGTTCGGTTTTCTCGCCATTAAAGCTCGATATTCATATTTTTGTGCTGTGTTAGTCCCAGCGTCATCTAGTATTCTGACAGCTGGTAGCACTTTTGCTCACCTGTTGTGTTCGATATATTTCACTCAGATGGGGGGGCTACAAATTTTCAACAAGCGGACATAAAAAGCAGCAGCCAGTGTGAAACGCAGCCCATCCAAATCAAATTTGCCGTATTACATTGACTGTTTGCCTGCAGATTTTCATTTTGGGCTCTATCACACACACATAGAATGTGTGTTTGGGGGCGGTTGGGCAAGTGGAAAGATTCATTGAGCTCGGGCACAGTGCAGCTCATGTGTGTTAAAAAGAGTTCCATCTGGTGCGTTACGCTACGTTTTCTGCTGGTCTCAATTGCAGTGAGCGCGCCTAGCTGTCCTGACGGGGAAGCGTTGTCCTTCCCGCCGCACACTGATTTAATTTTGAAATCTTTTTGCGCTTTCACGCAAATTAAAATGGCAGCAGCAACGGTGGCATCGGCGGTGGCAGGCCACGTCACTGGCAACACGTCCAACGCCATGTGCCTCCACCATCCAATCGCACTTGGACGCAGTTGGGGTTAATAGATCATCATCATCATCATCGTCGTCGTCGTCGTCGTCATCGTCGACGTTGGCGCTGTCGCGGCTTTGCTGTGCCTCTATGCCGTATCCTCTACACTGCAGTCTACCCTAGCCAGTCGCTTCGTATTCGCTTTGCCATTTGCCTTTGCTATTGCCGTTGGCTTTGACATGAGCCTGCCTCTCCATTTGCTTGGCGCAATTCAATTGTCGGGCATTTCATTTCAATTTAACAATTTCGAAAATTTTGCCGCGACGGAAAAGTGCAAAGAAGCAAAAAGAAAAAAGAAAAAAAAAAGAGTTACTCTTACCACAGTATAAGCAAATTATTGTTTGGCATCGGGTCTGTGGCTCTGACAGTCCTTTGGTCAGTCATTACTAAGCCATGCGATACACTTGGCTGATTTTTGGCATACTGTCGCCATGCACTTGGGAATTATTCCACTGTAAATATTTACTTTGGCTTGACAGATTGACAAGCGGATCAACTAGTTGTGGTGGGTTGGCTGACAGTGGGTTTTGTCCGAATCAACGAGTCCCTATTGTAAATTGCATTTGTCATGCACAAAACACAAAAAAAAGTGCCCGCATTAAGCACTCAAATCAACCACAATTGAGTATGCCTGACTGTTCATAGTCATATTGATGTACATAATAAACATTTTCTAATATACAACCTGCAACTTTCAGGCGCTAATCGCCAAAAAAAATACCTAGTCAATCCGATTAAATTGAATCCCAATTGAAATGCTGACATGTGCCCAGCTCAAATAGCAAAACGTAAATCTTCAATGCTTTCTGAATTATGTAAATAGAGCAGAACCATTCCTAAAATGGTTTATTCAATAAATGCACATACTGCACATTTATTGGTTTTTGCACGAATCAATTGGAATTCAATTGGGAGATATTCGGATAAGAGGATTGTGTTTGTGTTTGTGTTTGTTTCATCCGTTTACCTTGTTTAATATGCAACATCAGCTATATAATAGCTTCAGGTCAATTTCATCTGCTGTATCCCTATAAATCCGTATCACGGGTTAATTGACAAAATAAAAAAATTGATGTGTCATTGTGCTTTGATCTTGGCTGGGCAATATATCTCACAAAAATTCTGGAAAATTACAAAAAAAAATAGGAAAAAATTGTTGTGTGAAAACAACAGTTGACATTTAATCAAACCGATATCAAACGGAAATCCAGCCAATATATTTTTATATTAGTTGCTCAAGTCCGGCTGCTGGGAACTTTGGACATTACCACTGAGGTTTGTTCAAGTTAAAATCTTGAAGAGAGCCTAACAGGAACCATCATCAATATCTTCATGAATAGCCAAGCTGCAGTTGAGGCCAAAACTTATGGCAGGCTGCTGAGACTGTCGTCAGCAGCAGCTGCTGTTGCTAACTGTGCAGCCAATATACGAGGGGGAAAAGAAATTGTCTGCTTCTCCTTCAGCGTACTAGTGCCCCTCATCATAAGGTAGGTCGAGCAACTCTTGCTCACTTGGGGAGCCCCAGGCATAACAATAGAGTGCTCTCTTTGTGACTTTCCCTTTGCATTCTATATAATTTAAGGCCTGTCAATCTTATCACAGGCTGACATATGATTACCAGCTGGAATAATTGTTAAATTTATGACAAATTATAGTCGATGATGGGTAATTAAACAATATACGCCAAATGTTGCCAGACTGCACGTCCTACTGTTAATTGCAACATCAGATTGTATTGTGGCGAAACGAGCACGTCAATGAGTGACAGCCAGTCTCAAGATGGTGCGAGAGAGGAGGGGCTGGTGCTGGGCTTGCCACAGAGTTTGTGTGTCTCTGAGTGCGCCACACTTGGCAGCTTCTTATGCCGAAAATAAAAAAACAGATTTTATTTATGGGCGCTGCACAACAGCAAATTGAAATTCAGAAACACGAAGGAATCTCTTGATCGGGGCGTTTTGCCAGAAGGGTTTGTCATGCTCGTGCCACATATCCGCATCCGCATTCGCATCCACATTAACATCAACAACCACATCCACATCTTCTCTCGATGCTGGCAAACTTTGGAGCTGCATTTGGCTGCCGCATTTGCCACGCAGTTATTGTTGCGCCTGGCCCATTATATTGAAGTCGACATCGTCAAGCAAGGCAGAAATAGCTCCCAGGCCAAGGATGACGATGATGTTGTTGAAGTTCCTCTGAATGACGTACTTGCCACTTACAAATAATGGCCCGTCAGCCGTGAAAACTTGCAACAAATTCATATCGCTGCGTTTTTGGCGGATGCACCTTAATCGCTAACCACAAGGTCAGCTAACAAAGGTAAGCTTGGGCTTTTCCCAAAATAGTGGAATAAAAAAAAATGTACTCAAATTTTTGAACGATTTTCCAAGAAATTTTCAAGTCTGTAAACCCAACAAAACTTTTCAGTGGTTCGGCTTAAGGCTCGAGGCAAAGCCCAGCCTCGTTATCCAAACCTTTGACATTTAGGAGCCCAAGCTCGAACTCTGGCGCGTCACACTCAACTAATCAAGTTTGGCTCGACGGAGTTTTGTCACAAACAATATAAACTGCCCTCGCTCAGCTGCGAACATCAATATTTCATTTGTAATTGCATTCAACTTAAGCTGTTTTCATGTATTTAAGCTTTAAATTGTTGAAATGCACAATACGAAGGTATTTGCGCTACATAAAGAACAACAATAAATTGTTAAAATCTTTTTCTCTCTCGCTCGCTGCCTCCACTCTCCCTCCTATATATCTATCTATACTCCCACGCTCTGTCTGTTTGTTTCTGGTAATTATATGGCCTCTTAGTCGCAAGTCATTAAGTGCAGCTTTTTCAATGTTAATTGCGAGTAGCGTTCCGCAGATGCACTCGTCTGTTGCAAATTGCACATTTCACAGTCGAGAATGCAACAGGAGCACAAAATTTTGCCCAGCGTTAGCATGGGGCCAATTTGGAGTGTAATCATTCCCGGAAATTCCCTAAGTTAGACCCAAAGGCGACTCAAGTCAATTTTATTGCACAAGTCTATGCTCCTTGACAAGCACTTCATATTTGTGACCCAGTTTCTAATTGAATTGGAAATTCATAATTATCAATATATATTATGCTTAATTTACTGCTAGTCAAATAGTCGACACAATGTTATATGACAATTTTAGGTGTTTCCAATGCTTAACAGAAACGTGTCTTAAAGTCAATCGCAACTGCAAGAAACGCCAAAGTTATATAAATAAAATATTAAATAACTAAATGTACAAATTGAATTCTTGAGAAATTCATTTGCTTGGCCAATTTAAAGAATGTCTGTTGTCATCAATCATCAGTTAAATTTTTGTCAAATATTGATGATTTATGAGCCGAGAAGCTTCATTCAACCGCAACGTGTTGTCCACTCGATGGCAGACGCCCCCACAAATGATTTTCTAAGCCTCAAATGTTAAATGTAAAAATCAAATATGCTCGAAACTGGCATTTCACGAAACCAGTTGCAAATCCATCAAAACGCACGACAACAGGGCGTACACGACATGTGTTGTGCCGAGAAGCTGCCAGCTTGAATGCTCGTATTGTTGAAAATGGCAAATGCCGCAACTATGTTGAGTTCCGTTCCTAAGTTGCACAGAATATTCTCAAATATTTACCCTCTCACACGCTCGCCCGCTGCTTAAACGCTGCTTAAGATACTTAACCAAGAACGATTTTTAGAAAGCTTTCTTGTTCTCATCTCATTATGCAAGTATTAAACTCTTACTGTTACACATATGCATTAGGGTCTAATTTGTTCAAGAGTTGTTCAACTAGCAGCAGACATTGGCTCAACAGCTGGCAGCGTAACCAATTAGTAACTTATGACAGACAACCTTGTCTGTTGAGTAGGTCCTTTGGCATATGCTGCTGTTGCTGTAAAACTAAAATACAATACAATATTTGTTTACTTAGCAAGCCCTTATAGCAGCTACTGCAGAGCCGGAGCCAAAGTCAACTGGCAGGCAATCATCTTTCGGATATTATGTTTTCCTGCTGCAGTTACACATGCATTTAATAATAATAATAACTTTATCTGCAGATGTCCTTATCAGTTTCATTTTATGCAGCTAACAATGGCTTTGCTTCCCCCATTGAAGCCATTCTGTTCCCCACCCCTCGCTATCTGCATCTCTCTAACGTTACTCAATACTGTTTACGTTATTATTTATTTTACCATATGAATAACTTAAATATTTGTCAAACTGTAAACTTCTGAGCGTTTGGAGAAAAAGTATTACAATCATTTTCTAGCTTTTAGTTTAATAAAAATATATAAAATGCAACTCCTTGACGTAGGCAAATTAATTAAATTAAAAATGATTCGTTTGCTTTGACAATTAAAATATTTAAAACATTTTAATAAATTCTCTTTTAATTTACATATAAAAATGATATAAAAATATTATTATCAGTAGGCTATAATCCAAATTAACATTTCTATAACCAGCAGATTTTGCTTCCGAGCTCTAGGCTTGCCAGCCGTTCTTGCCAGCTCGAGGCTATAAACACTTGAGAATTATAAGCAGTGAAAACTCGCGAGAGCCTACTTTTATATGTTACTACAACAATGCTGATAATCTGCCTCATATACTTGCACTTCCATCCTTTACCAATATGAATAGGATATTCGGATTATTTGCTGGTTAGAGAAATATAAAAACTAAGAATTATTGAATAAGATCGACTTGAAACCAGTTTACCATGCCCAAGGCTTCATATTTTATGGCTTCCCCTGGCATATGGGCCAGAAATGAAAGTCCCCACAGAACGTCTTGCCAAGGATATAAAATGTTCGACTTCGTCGCATAAGAGTTTAGCTTTTGTTTTTTTGTTTTTGATAATAGCGTCGACGGCAGCAGACAATACAAAACTATAAATATGCACACAGTCATGGACAAGTCACAGTAACCGAGTGGTGTCGACCAGGGGGTGGGGAGGAGGGCTGAGTAGGGGCAAACACATGCATACATCGTATAAACTGGAGTCGGAGCTGTCTGACACAAAAATGGAATGTCGCAGGCAAAGCAATGCCAATGCCCCGCCCTCTCTCCATCCTCTCCTTGTCTCTGGTTGTCACTGGCGCTGCAAGCAAAATGCAAAATTTATTGCAGAAAACTACAGAACAGCGGGCGGTGCGTTGTGCCACAGCGAGGGGCGGTATGCCGCTCGGTGTTGCCTACATGCCGCCGCTGCCGCTGCCACCGGATGAAGTGAGGCGTGCAAAATGTGTTAAGTCTATTGAGTGTATTAAAGCAAATAACTGCTGCGAATGAAATACATGCAACAACAACTACGACGACGACGACGACGACGACGACGACGACGACGACGACGACGACGACGATGACGGCGACGATGGCGATACATGCGGATGCCAGCGGCAGCGGAGGCTGTATGGGGCGTGGCAGGGCTAAGATACGTAAATGCCAAACAGCTAACGCGCACAAACACACACACGCACACCCACACACACTCATGCAAATATGAATATAAATGAACAGCGACTGAGCTCGGCTAAATCAAGTGTGTGCGTGTGTGCTCGCGCGCGCGTGTGTGTGTGTGTGTGTGTGTATGTGTATGTGTGCGTGGGTGCGGATACCAAAAGTTGAAAGTTAAACTTATGGGCGCAAAAGCAGATCGACAAGGGTATTACAACTAAAACAAAAGTGTGAACAAGCGCAGCTGCTGTGTGCGGTAATAACGAGGCCACGACAATGTGTGTGGCATTTCAAGGGAATGCGTAGGGACGGACAACGGGCGTGGGGCGAGGGGCGGTAGGGTGAAGCGTGTTAAATTTACAATTAAGCAACCCAGTCGCCGCCACACCACCAGACACATTTGCTAAGCTCCCGTGACATAGTGGCAAATGGGCTTTTCGCGTCGCCACCTGCTCAGGTTCCGCCCTCGCATACCATTTACGGCTCCCTCTTTGCCGAGGCAATTCAATAAAGTGCCAGCGCAGCCCGGGCTGCAAGTGTCAATACAATCAGTCACACTTAAAAGCGCAATTAAAGACACAAACTGAGCGAAAGTGCGAACCCATCAAGAAACAGTCTCTGATGAGGTGGCCCAAAAAGGACAAACAGCCCGAAGCAAACATTGAGCCCGCCAATGAGCAGGCGAAACTCACTGTGCTGGCTTAACGAAAGTGCGCCAGCTCCAATAAATGGGAACAAAATGCTCAGGCTGTTCGGGTTGGGCATCATATAAGTAATTAAAAGTTATATAAATTAATAAGTTGTGTGCTAATTGAGCGAGTTGCTCAAGATTGTATTAAAAATCAGCATGAGTCGACATGACGTTGAGCTTGAATAGAAAATCAATCGAGCATTTACTTTTGTTCAACATGCCTCCTCTATGCGAATTTCATAATATCAAGTGACATGAATTATCATGAATATATTTATTGGTATGTAAATATTACCTGTATAGGAATAGATACCAAAATATCATATAAAATTTATGGTTAAGACTATGGAAATACTAATTAATAGATGCAGCCATCTATTTAATTAGACTGGCCTTAACGAAGCCAGAGGTAGTCAATAAATCCAATCAACCAAAACACACACACACACACACACACACACACACACACACACACACACACACACACACACACACACACACACACACACACACATACGTGCATACACACACCATAGACATGCCATTAATAATAATGGGATCAAATTAAATAGACTCAAGCATTTCATTTTGCTAGTCTTAAAATAAGGCATGTTTTAATTGAAGAGTTTACAACAAGTTTGAACTCGGTTTGCTCGTCTGATTAATGGATGCAAGTAGCAATAGCCTATACATACTGTTGGCAGTATATGCACATAGAAGCAATATGAGAAATAGTATTTAATATTGTTGTTAAAATTAATTTGCGTTTAATTTAATTTATGTTGCAAATTGTCGCACGATGCTAACAACGACAAGTGGCAGCAGCATCGACAGTGGCAACGGAAATAAGCAGCTCTGACATACGGCAAATGGATGCCATATAGAGCACGCGCACACTCACACACACACACACACACACACACTATCGCACACCCATGCATACTTTAGCAAGTATTAACCCATAGATGCCACATGCGGCGCACAGAGCAATAACATCAACCTACGGCAAAAAGTGGCATTGCGTAGTACGTAGCGGGCGGTGGGTGGAGCCGGCTGTGCGATTACAAAAACATCAACACTTAATATGTTTATTAAATTTGTTGCTACATCATTAGGCACTAGCAGCCATATAATGCGGCGCAAACACTTTGGCAATCGCATACACACACACACACACACACATTGAGAGAATGTACTGTTAATATGCGTGCGCATGTTTGTGTGTGTGTGCCACTGGGCGTTAATACTCTACGCCTCATAAAAAGTATACTGAGGTAATTCAAACTTTGTGCAAATGCATGTTACACTTGCCAGCAGCAAAAGGAGCCATAAACGATATAAGTATAGGCGCTTGAATATACACACGCACACACACACACATACACACACACAGCTCTGCAAATCATTAAAGAACTTTGTGGTAACAAAAGGCCAACAAAATTTAATTAATTATTACTGAATTCGGGCCCAATTGAATTAATGAGAACCTATCACTATCTACAGAATTTAAATTTCCCTTGAAATAAAATTAAATTAAACTTCGCTCGTTATCAATGATAATTATTTTATTTATATTTTTCATAGATAATACGATTGATTTCGATCGGATGAAATATAAAAGTTGCCTTTCTTATCCGTGTTTTATAATGTAGAGCTTTGAAAATGAGCTTGAAGCAGATGATATGGTACACAAAGAAGATTCATACAACCATTTCCACTAATTTTCCACAGTTGAAGGTGGAGTTTATAGGATCCTTTCCATAGCGTTCACTAAAATCACATAAGCTAACTTGTGCACAGTCATCAGCCAGTCAGTCAATCAATCGGTCAATACAAACAGTTTTATTTACATATATATTTATTGCTTTAAAGAGCAACTAAAGGTCGCTCACAATCTCTACAGACTATTTTGGCTTGCAAATGGCAATGCCCTACAAAAAGTGCTCGAGGCACACACACACACACTCACACACATAAGCGCTGTAACTGCCGTGTGTGCTTTGGGCCACTTTACATGGGCTTAACGATTGTTGTTTAGACGCAGCTACAGTTACAGTTGCGTTACAGCTGCAACTGCACTGTTACTTGCCCCGACAGTTCAAATATACTTAAACGAGTCTATGAGTATACACAAGTTAGTATGAGTGCGAGTACGAGTACGAGTTTGAGTTTGTGTAGGCGAGTGCGAATTGAAAGAGTTGAGGCTTTAAAAATGTGCATTGCCTACTTTTTGGGGGCCATTTGATGGGCGGTGTGGGGCGGCAGGTGGCGGTTGGCAGCTGGAAGGCGGATGTGGGATAACTCATGTTGCCGTAACAAGTGCGTAAAGTTTGCAGCTGCTGCATAGGTGCAGCGAAAAGTTTATTTATTCGCTGTTGCAGCAAAAGTTATGCGCATTATTAATAAAAAGCAACGCTATTCTGGCATAAATTTTAATCCTCATGATTATTTTTATGATAATACCCCGTAAATTTCATAAAAATATGCGAAACGTATCTCGCATAAATCCAGCTGACATCTTCTGGCAGCAGTGTCTAAGCCTTGTTTCCACTTTTCTTTATACCCCCCTAGCCGACCCAAGCGAATCAACACACTTGGCCCCACTGACAATAAAGGCACGCGATCGAGACCACCAAGCTAAGGTGAACACCACCGCCAACAGCACAGCATTTGCCACGCCCATAAGCCAATTGGACGATGAGGAGCAGGCGTTGACCATTTCCCGGACGCCGCGGGCGGGACGTTACGAGCGCCAGGTAGAAGAGGATCAGGTGGACCGTTGCAGGCTATTCGTTGAGGGAGATCCCACCAAGAACGAGCTTTACAGCCCCGAATATCCTAACCTATATCCAAAGAACATTAACTGTACGAGAGTGATAACAGGTGAGTCACACTTACTGAATACTTGTTTTACGTTGCATGTTATTTGCAGTGCGCAATTCGATAACTCGATAAATAGTCGAACATAAATTCCAATTGAAAAGCATTTGTGACTCCCACGTCTACAAGGGAGATAAGAACTTAGCTTGACAAGTTTATATACGGAAAGGTGGCAATCTGAAGACAGGAGTTTCTTATGGTTTTTATAGCCTTGTTAACTGTATTATAATTTTTTCATGAAATTCATTAAGCATGGAAAGAAAACATGTTTTCAACTTTTTTAAAATATATATAATATTTTTGATAGCTATCTACAGATAAGTGGATATTGTCATGCCCTTCTTTCTGTCTGTCTGTTTCTATGCACCCTAGTCTCTCAGTTGTTAAGCTATTGTCAAGTAAGTCTCTCTGTTGCAGAAACCGGTCGGATGGGAACACTATATCATCTTGCTTACATAGGAGAGGGGATCGGTTGGATCGGTTATTATCATTTGTTTTTCATAATATCTTGACCAAATTTGGCAGTTTCATAAGGTCATAAGGTCCTTACATATTGACCAGAACTTAAAAAAAAACCGGACTACTCTATAATATAGCCCTACAAGAAGAATTGTTCGACCTATTTGTTTTTGTATGTTTTTCAAGATATCTTCATGAAACTGAGTAATTAAGAATTTCACAAATTGTTCTTAAATATTTGCAATAGTTTTACAAGAGTATTTGTTCTTCGGTGTGCCGTAGAGAGCCGTTCTTTCTTCTTTTAATTTATTTAGGATTTTGTTTGATTGCTTCCAGGTAATGCACATTATATTCATAAATGCTTTTTATTTATAAAGTGCGAATAGGCATCTGCAATGAGTGTCACTCTAATGGAAGGCACTGTAATGCACACTTCTGAAATGAGGATGTGTGTACATCAATATGAGTAAGTGGTGCACAGAATCTGGCATTTATTGAATACTCATCTTATTCAAAATGATTACTCAGTTTAAACATGCGGCAGTATGAGTGCAACCTGCAGGCAATCGCTGGAATATAGTTTTATGCAAGCCAGTTCATAGCCAAATTCCTGTGGCATGTGAATGCCGTTTGAAAGGGGGTGAGAAAAGGTCTCGTAAAAGTTTATATGGCAAGCACTTTGCTGCTGATGCTACTTACTGCAAATAATTGCAAATCTTAACCAAGATGCAGTGCGCGAAAACCATTGTGTTGACATTTCAGATGTCAGTCAGTCAGCCAATTTAGGGAGCCAGAACCAGAACCGGGAGGGAGAAAGCCCTCTGCTAACGCTTCCTATTAAAAGCGTTAGCATGTTATCCTGCTGGCCTCCAAATGCGATTTGAATTGACGCAGGGACTGGGTTTCAGTTTCAGTTTAAGATTCGGTATGAGTTTGGCTTTGGCTTTGGATTAGGATTTGGCTTTCCTGTGGCAAGGCGCAGTCGTCATATTTGCGCTAGTTGCGCTTCACTGGCTTTTGACTTGACGCTTATCTGTAAACAGGGCCAAAATCATTTGTCAGTTAAGACAAAATGCGAACAACATGACTGCATGCGGAGCGAGCAGCCCAGATAAAACCTACAGCGTATGAAGTGATTGACATTCTATAGGCACGCATCAGCGGATACCATCATCGGATTCAGCAGTATCTGCGTCTCAGTGAGTAGCAGAGAGAGAGACTCTGTGTGTGTGTGTGTTTGTGTGTGTGTGTGTGTGTGTGTGTGTGTGTGTGTGTGTGTGTGTGTGTGTGTGTGTGTGTGTGTGTGTGTGTGTGTGTTGTGTGTGTGTGTGTGTGTGTGTGTGTGTGTGTGTGTGTGTGTGTGTGTGTGTGTGTGTGTGTGTGTGTGTGTGTGTGTGTGTGTGTGTGTGTGTGTGTGTGTGTGTGTGTGTGTGTGTGTGTGTGTGTGTGTGTGTGTGTGTGTGTGTGTGTGTGTGTGTGTGTGTGTGTGTGTGTGTGTGTGTGTGTGTGTGTGTGTGTGTGTGTGTGTGTGTGTGTGTGTGTGTGTGTGTGTGTGTGTGTGTGTGTGTGTGTGTGTGTGTGTGTGTGTGTGTGTGTGCCTAAGTCCTGTATTAACTTTACATATGTGCGTTAGCTTAGACAGACAGCTAGAAAGATAGATAGATAGAAAAAGATAGGCTGACTGCCATGGGGAGTGGCAGGCTCATTTGCATAACAATATGGTGCGCCGGCCGATAGACAGTGGCTGAGGCCCAATTGGGTGGAGGGAGGTACGAACATGTTGCCTGTTGGCGGTTGTCTGATGCCAGCGATCCAAATGTTAAGCGGCTGCATTAGTATCAAGCGTGTGTGTGTGTATAATTTACTCCCATTCATCTCTGTCTGTACTTGTGTGTGTGGCAAGCGTTAAGGATACACGACTCTCAGTTATGTAAGTCAATTGCTGTTAATTCATTCATCTTAATTCCCAACTACAAATATTGTGCAACTGATTTCTAAAGCATTTTGCTCTACACATTTCATACAAAAAACATAAAACAAATACAAGATTAAGGTAAATATAGTCTAGACGTAGAGGAATAAAAGAGAAAATGCTTGGAATTCAAATCCAGAACTGTGGCACTGTGACACATACAAAACGTACTACTGTACTTATGCCATAAGAATATCTTATTTTCGAGACAGGGAGAGAGTGAGAGAAGAGAGGGAGAAAAAGTGGTACAAAATCTGAAATCTGTACATTCATATATAATTCCTCTAATAAATCTGCTGTTGAAAATCTGAAAAGGTCATATTATAAGTTTCTTCAAATCGAATTCGAAAGCGTCAAGGTTTCGAAAAAGATAGCAGAAACTGTTGATGCTGATCACAATGATCCTTATAGATATCTCATCAACCAGTATAGAGACATATTTAATTTCGATTTTCAAAACTTAAATGTTACAAACACATGAACCACACATATATATTGAATAAAAATGTAAAGTGCTTATTGCACATAAGAAGCTTAAATCTTTTTCCATTTGCACTGTCTAAAATACCATTTGACTCAAAACCTGACCTGCACACAGGTATGTGCCTCACAGGTAGTATACAGTATGGCAAATAATTAGTTTTGGGTCACAGAGGCAGCTCTTTGAAATGCTTGCGTAATGTAATTACAATGAGTTTGCGTTCGTCTATCAATTGGCATTGCCAGCTTTGTGGTTAGTTTTTCATTTAGTCTTCAATTTGTGTTGAGTTGCGTGGGCAGGAAATGCTATTCAGAAGTCCAAATTGATGCTCCAGCTCACATGCGCCGGCAGGGCCACCGAGCAGCAGGGGCGCGTATCCCATAGATGGAAGCTCTGCTTTCTTTCTTTCATTTTATTTTCTCTTAGTGTTTGTGTCAAGGCCAATCAGAGTGAAAATCCCCATTCACATTCAGAGCCAGCACAAACATCGCATTTGTTTGACCAAACCTCTGTGATTTACACTTTCATTACATTTCCATTATGTTATGTATACCAAAGAAGGCCTTAGCCTAGCCTGGTGTGGTTAGCCCGGTTGCCGCCACAAGCTGTAGATCCTTTTATGGGTTATTGTGTGTGCGTGCGCCTTTTCAAGTATTATACGCCGGGCCATTGATGCGTTCTAAGGTTTCGGTCGTTATCAGCCGTTTAACCCATCTGTCAGCTCGGCGCAGACGCATCTTTTCAGCGCCTAAGTTCAGTGGGCTGAATTCCAATCACTTAAAAAATAACCAAATATTCTAACCATATATTGATTCAACTTAGTTGAAAGCCAAATTATATAGTTCTAAGACATATCAATTTTAGACAGTTGGTAATTTACTTATTTAAACATTTTACTGCACTACTGTAAAAACAATTATGAACGGCTAGTTCGGCACGAAGAAGACCAATTACTCTTGTAGAATTAGGGCTGACGATTTTGTAGAAGATATATGAGGACTATAGTGAAGTTCGTAATTACTGAGTTTGGTGAATGTATTTTGAAAAAGAGAGCTATATAATATTGTAATCGGATTTTAAAAGGGGTTAGTTCATATGCAAGGAGCATAATGAATCTAACGAGTACTGAGTTTGGTCAAGATATCCTGAAAAACAAAAAGTTCAACGTACAAGAACTTAATATTGAACAAATCGCTGCTATGTTAACGTTATGATATAGAATGACGGACGTTTCAAAAGTTACATGATAATATCTTTACTACTGAGCGACAAGTTTGCATAGAATCAGACAGACGGAGAGAAGGACATGTCTCTACTGAATGTTGTTGCTAATCAAGAATATATATTCTTTATGCAGAACAAAATTACGACAAACTCAAAATACTCTCCACAAGGGTATAAATATTAAAATAAAAATGCTTCGTTTGCAAATCTATCGATTACACTTTTAAATAATTCGGTATTCTTTTTATCTTTATGCTACATCTGATAGTTTGTTGAAAATTACTATAATTTTATTTTATTTATATTTATTTTGTTAATAAAACATAGAAAATTTTGTAATATAGTCCAAAAGCGGGTTGTAGCATTTATCTCCAGCGAATATTTAATACCCTATCGCAGACATGTTGCGATTTTAGTCAAACGAGGCCCGGCCCCTTTGTTATAGATTGTGTCTATGGCAGACATTGAAGTCTCATTTATATAACTTTCCGCAAAATACTAAGAATTAAACAAATTTGGCTATTTCAATTTGCGTGTTGATGGTGACAGGGTATATATATATTTATATGAATACACTATATGGAATCGAAAGTTTTAAACTTTAATGTGTTGCACATTTTGTTTCCGAACAAAAAATTAAATTCGGAGATTAACTAGAGCAAGCTTAACATTATGCAGCTGCAAAAGCATATTATAATTAAGCACTTCCTTTCATCGAATTCTAAGTCGGGAATATGAGTTTTCCTAACGCTATTTAAAGTTGTTTGCAAAGACCTCCTCTATATGTAATTAAAAAGGTGGTAGCTTACACATATTCCCCTGTGTGTTGGCTTCAGGGCTGTTTTAAAACAGTGTGGAAATGTATTTTTTTTTTATTTGTACATATTTATAAAGTAAGTCTGTTAAACAAATTGTTGTTGTTAGCCTGAGGATTTTCTTTAATCTGATTGACATTGAGGTAACATAAATAAATAAACAGATCGTTTTCTTCCCTTCATCCCTACGTGCACACATAACTTAAGATATAAACTGTTTATTTGCTTCTAATTACAGCGCCGAAGGGACAAATCATACGGCTGGACTTTCGCAACTCGTTTAATATTGAGGCCAAGGAGGAGTGCAAATTTGATTTTCTCGAAGTAAGTAAGTCCAGCAATTATTGGACAACAACAAAATGCCTTCGCATTATAGATACAATGTTGTTGCCAGCCATAGCAAAGGCAATGCAACAACAAGAGCAGCAGCAGCTAAACAAACCTTAGTCCCGTTCTTGGCAAAAACTTTGTGAATAGTTTTCTTTACATTTTGCCAGCGTCAGGCAGACAAGCCTTTGGCATTTCTCCATGCAGACGTATTTGCATGGCCGTTTTTATAAAATGGCCCTCTCTATCTGCCAAAGTTTTAATTGAAAGTTGACATTGGACAGTTCCTTGCCGATTGTTGCAGCTGCCGTCCACATGTCGTATGCGCAACGTCATTTAACAGGCAACTTTCAAGTGGCCGCCCCCATTCCAAAAGTGACCGCCAACCCAGCCTATAAACTTTAACGACACATCCGCACATCTATGCACATACATACATATATGATAAAACTTTGCACATTTTGTGCTAGCTGATAATTAGAAAATAATTTTAATTGGCGCACAGCCAGTTATGTATATTAAAGGGGAACGAAACAAGTTATTTGTCGGTCTGCGGCAAAACCTAATTAAAATTACATTAGGCACTGCGTTAGGCATTTCGCATGTGTTAATATTTATGAAGATTTTTAACAGTATTACAGGCTTATGCTTCTGTCTCTTTGCCACATCATGTCTATAAGCACCTCAGCTAATTAGTTCGAGTCTGTCACACTTCAAAGTATAACTGCCTTTGGTGATGCAGCATATTTTTATTGTATTGTATTTCGCTTTAGATTTAATTTGTCACAGGTTTCGTTATGACATAAAAAATAAATAATTCTCTGATAACGTTTGTAATTCTATATCTTTTTATCAGCTGGATGTGGGTGGATGCTCGCACCTTGCAATATACATTTTTATTTGCTTGATTAATCAATTCGGATTCAATTTGACATTACAGATCAGTTAGCTTGACAGTCGTAAATGACATTTTAAATTACGCGACCCCTGCCCAGCCATGCTTATAAAAGAGGTGTGTGTCACCTTGGCAACGCAGCGTTGCCACAGTTGCGCACAAGTATATGAATTCCAGATTAAGTCCAACTTGTCAACTTAAATGGACTTGAACTGTTATGACATGTGAAAACGGGATAACTACAAGCTGGACACTGCTTACTTTTCAAAAAGAAAATCCTCGAACTGTTATGACATAAGAAAACGGTGTTAATACGAGCACGCCACAGGGGCTTTCCGTAAAGAAAATTCTCAAATTAATATTAATTACTTTTACTATCCACCATCATAAGATGGTGTGGCATGTTTTAGCTATGTTTTTAGTTTTTCAAGCTATGTCGCTGACTTTTTCAGATACGCGATGGACAATACGGTTTCTCGACGCTAATTGGCAAATTCTGTGGCACAGATTTCCCACCGGAAATAACCTCGAAGGAGCGGTATCTGTGGCTGCATTTCCATTCAGACGACACCATCGAATATACAGGTTTCAGTGCCGTCTACGAGTACCTGGATCGAAATCGAGAGGCGCCCAGCACGGACCTCAATTGCACTATTGAGAAGGATGGCTACGAGGGCTTTATCAACTCAACAGATGTCCCAGCTGACATTAGGGAACAGGTGATACGCGATAAGATTGCTCTCGACTGCATTTGGCGCATACAGGTGAAAGACAACTGGAAGGTGGGTGTGGCTTCATTTTGGTCACATATACACGCAACTTCTTACAACAATTTTCTTTTTCGTCTTTTTAAGATATTTTTGAAATTTTTGGACTTTCATCTGAGCAAGCCGAATGACTGCGAGACCAACTTTCTGGATATATTCCCAGAACAAACAGTAATGCCATTAAGGTAAGAGTTAAGAGCTATCCCAAAGACTGCCGATGGGTGGCGTATACGCAATTTTGTGCCACAAACCAATTTCCGCCTTACGAATGCGCCACAATGTGAAACCAGCCAAAAAGCATTTTCTAACGCTGTAAAGATCAAAGCATGTAAAGCAAAATTTCAATTTATTACCGGCCCAAGTAAATTGTATGACAGCGGAAGTTGCGGCGGCGCCTTTGACTCGTCCAACTGGAATTGTTTTGTGCCACCAACCGACGGCGACCCATCTGCCATTTGGCATTTGCCATTTGCCATGTGCCATTCAGTCGGGCACATCCCTCTTTCAACACGCCAACATATTTCCACTTGTTGCGCCTCAGTCCCAGCTCTCCTGTTCCCTCCCTCTCAGCCACACTCTTGCAATGCCATTCGATTTTGGGGCCAGCTCTAGGGTTCAGGCTTTTGTGCACACTGATGGGAATATGTCGCCGATGCTGGCGTCGGGGGCAACACCAACGGCAACGGCATCGGCAACGACAGCACCACTCAATGTGATTGACTGGCCGTCTAGCTGGGGCTGCCTGTCTAGTCGGTCAGGTCGATTGATCCGGTGCTTGTCATACCCTTGCACAAGGTATTTAAATTCACAAACAGCAAAACTATGCTGAGAAAGACATATGTATATCTGCAGGCCACTTTTTCTTGTTGAAGACACTTCTTCAATTGAATAGATAGTTAATAGTGAAAAAGTTAATAGTGAAAAATATGTCGCAATCTTAGCTCCTGACTTTTTAAAAGCACATGCACTATAGCCGCGACCCTTTATTTAGAATGGAAGAGTATTTAAATGTCGGCATTCCTTAGGTAATTACTTCTGCTTTTTTTTCTAGTTGCCATTGCCTTTGACAATACCTTTGATATTTTCGTTGGTTCTGTTCTCCGACGTCCCCTCGGTTTCTATTTAAATTCACTTTTCGTAACAATTTAGCAAACGTGTTGGCCAGGCAACATATCAACCTGAACATTCACGGTGTGGATCGAAAAAACCAGCGTACATAAGGTGTACATTAGATTTAAATGAACTTCAATTCTTTGACAATATGCAGTGGATTCTATATATATGTATATGTAAGCCCGGCATTGCAATTGCTTTTTTTTTTTGACTGAAGAGCAGCTGAGCCTGTACTGGAAAATACGTTGTTACAGATGATTTGTTTCAAAATAATTACAATGTATAAAATCTGAGAACCAGAACTTGGGCTCATAGATGCGAAAAAACAGTTTACCAAATCAATAACAATATTTTAAGGGCTTGAATTAGAACCTAGCTAAGTTTCAACTGAAAGTCAAATTGCACAATTTTAAGCTAATGCTTGGCACATTCAGAACGTAGTCCTGAGCTATGATAACTGATGAAGGCAATGTAACATTAACTTAAAACCTACTAAGTTGGGTATAAGATAGTCTAGCAATTTAACGTGATTACCAAATTGATTGGTTTCATCATATTATTACCTTTAAATTACTTAAATCATCATAGAGTTATAGAATATGATAAATAATTCATGAATTCATAAACTCTAAAGGATTAAAAAATGTCTAAATTAAATATATATAACCCATTACGAAGCTTTCTGCAGGTGCTGCTTTAGCTTTTTCGTTTTAGGTTCAAACATGAGAGTGCACAATTTTAAATTAACCCGCGATGCTGCGAAACGAAGTTAAAAGCATTTTGACACCCTAATATTGATTGTATTTTTGCCATGCCATGTTTTCTTTTATTTGATCTGTATTTTCAACCTCTACCCCTTTCCATCGTTTGTTATTTTCTTCTTTTTTTTTTGTTTGCAGAGTGAAAAACTTTTGCGGTTCGGCGGGCGAGAGCATTACGGCGGAGTCGAACATTCTGCACATGCGATTTTACGCGGAACAAAGTGCGATTAATTCAACATTCGCAATTCTGTACACAGCATTCCGGGACCGTGGAACGGGAAGTAAGTTTACAATTTTAACTAGGCCATTTCAAACATTTCAAAACTCAACGCACACTAAGTTATGCTGGCGGTAGCGTTGGTAGCGGCAGAAAATCCTTCAAATTTGCGGCACGTGTGTTAACGGAACGTCTCAAAGCAAGCAGCAGCAGCAGTAGAAGTGAGGGCAGGACAATGAAAAAGGGCAAAGCCTGGACAATCCTGTGCTAAGCTAACGCTATCCCTCAGCCGCACCCAAACACCACAAACGGCGACGGCTTTTTGAATGGATTTTTGGGCGGCTTTTTGGCTGTCAGTTATTTTTTCCTTCTCTGTTGGCTAACAACTGTCTCTCGGCCTTGTCCATGCCTTTGTCTGGCTAACTACTTATGTATGTATCTCGTTGTTGCCCATAGACTAGCATTTACCGCCAAACTGTTTGTTTGTTTGTCTGTTTGTTTGTCAGCCTCCTAGCCCAGTTTTGCGTGATTGCCGCCTGTTGCCAAAGGCTAAGCACTCCTTTGTCATTCAACGATTGTCCTTTGTTGCTGGCATTGTGTTAACTTTGCCAGAGCTCTTTTTGGCATTTTACAGTTAACAACTCCCAGCCCAGCACTAGCCAAGGCTAACAATTGTTAGGTGACAGCCAAAACTGAGCCTGCAGCCGAGACATTTGGAAGAAACTGAGCCTCAGGCTGTGGTGAAAGCTGAGCAGGAGGCAGAGACCGAAGTCTGAGTTTGTACTTTTAGCTGCCAGTTACCGAAGCATTGCAATTATTGTTGCTGCATGACTATTTGTGCTCGAGATTATGTCTATTTGCTTTTGTGTCTGCTGCTGATGGCCATTTTTGTAACCTATAAAATGGCTAACGGGAGTATTGCCGCTGCAAGCATTGATTCTGTAAACACTCGTTCTTGCTGTTCGTACTTCCAAGGATAAAGTCTGGTTTATATATACTACTCACAGTTAAAAAGGCATTGATTACAGTCTTAGAGTCAGTATAATAGAAGTATTTTCGACTAATCTAAACTGTAGTAACACGGCGAACACAGTATAGCCCAGTCGGTGCTATGCCGACTGTTTCATTTTAGAGCAATTTAAGTTAAATTCTAATCATGAATCTTTGCCTACCACAAAAAAACAGCCTGCACCGACGACGAGTACGATTGCGAGGACGCGACCTGCATATCAAGCGATTTAAAGTGTAATGAGCGGGACAATTGTAAATTTCGCTGGGACGAGGAGAAGTGTTCGGTAAGTGAGAAATCAACAAACCATAAACCCACCCACAACCCACCCACCCATAGACACACCCGTCCGTAGTACGTGCACCTATTTACCCATTCACCCATTGAAGTCATCCACAAATATAAGAGGAAAAGCATCCCCTATCATTATGTAGGCCAAACTTCGTACATGCATCTAATTATGGGCAAACGAATGTGCCGCATACTCTTGCCTTTTATTTCAACTATGTTCAGTCACAGTGGCAACACACACTCTCTCGCTCACACACACACACACAGAGTTACGCTCACAAACACGTACACAAGCATAAAGTTGGCCAAATAAGTTTTGTTGCCAAAGTCTGAGATTTGTATTCGAGGCGTGCCCCCCATCCCCTCTCTGTGTTGTCACCGCTTGTTGTTGTTATTGTTTTTGGTTTTCCCTATTTTTATTTTGTTTTTTTGTTGGTTCAGCAATTGTGTAGATGATTAGATTTGATAGGGTCACAGCCCAGCCAAAGCAAAGCCCTCTCAACCGTATTCCCTTGTGACTCATTTAAGTTAAAAGCGGCAAATAGTTTGCATTTCTTCGAGCTTTTATTGCCCCCAAATAATGTGCGATTCTGTTGTAAATCTTGTTGCAATCGTAAAGACCAACTAATTGTTCAAGCTCGAAAAACGGCACAAAGCTTCTCTCACGCACTTGAAAACTTAGCAAACATTGAACTCGGGTACTTTACGACTTACAAGCTTTGAATACTCTTTGTAATAAAGGGTGTTGTTTTATTGATAGGAGCTGTGTAACGTTTTGATTGAACGCATTTTCCGCTTAATAAAATAAAATTATATACTTACCCTTGTAGGTTTGCTTTTATTCAAAACCCTAATTTTCCAACAGATGCTTTCAATAGATTATATAGTAATCCGATTTGAGACGGTTTTGCACAGTGAAGCACGTCATTGCTGAGTTTTGTCAAGTTATCCTTTATGCAAGAACATTTATGTGAACTAGTTTCTTTAATATAGGGGTTCGATCCATCCGACTCCGATATGTAGCCTATGCAATAAGAAAATAGACCTATCAATAAGAGGAAGGTTTATTTAACCTAGACAAAAAAAGAAGTTATTTGCCTACTATAAACAATTCACACAAAATCCAAGAGAAACGCGAAAGAAAGGCTTTCTTCGGCGCGCCGAAGATCTAATACCCTTGCAGACCCAACCTTTTCATAATGCTTATAGTGCTTTGCCCGTATCTAAGAAGCACAGGGAAGATAGTTAACGCCGAGTTTGGTCAAGATGTCTTGATAAACAAAAAAAGTTTTTAATCATAAACCTAGTTTTCGACCGATCGTTCCTATGGCAGATATATGATATAGTAATCCGATCTTAATAGGATTTTGCATATATATGAGTAGTATAGTAAAATTAATAATTGCCGAGTTTGGTCGAGATATCTTGAAAAACAAAATGATTTTTTCATACTAAAATTTAATTTTCGACCGATCGTTCCTATGCCAGCTATATGCTATAGTGGTCCGATCTTAATAGGATTTTGCATATATATGAGGAGCATATTAAAACTAATAAATTCCGAGTTTGGTCAAGATATCTTAAAAAACAAAATGCTTTTTCGTACAAAAACTTAATTTTCGACCGATCGTTCCTATGGCAGCTATATGATATAGTGTACCGATCTTAATAGGATTTTGCATATATATGAGGAGCATAGTGAAACTAATAAATTCCGAGTTTGGTCAAGATATCTTGATAAACAAAATGTTTTTCATGCAAAATCTTAATTTTCGACCGACCGTTCCTATGGCAGCTATATGATATAGTGGTCCGATCCAGCTGGTTTTCACATATGTGCTGCGTGCAACAGAAAGAGGGACTTTTGCAAAGTTTCATTAAGATAGCTTGAAGACTGAGAGACTAGTTCGCATAGAAACAGACAGACGGTCAGACGGACAGACGGACATGGCTCTATCGACTCGGCTGTTGATGCTGATCAAGAATATATATACTTTATGGGGTCGGAGATGTCTCCTTCTATGCGTTACACATTTCACGACAAATTTATAATACCCTCTGCAAGGGTATAAAAATAAAAAATTCATCACAATCGCATATGTTAGGTTCGTCACATTATAATACAATGGAATCCAACTGGCAATTATACTAAATGGCACAAATTACATTCTAATGCAAGCATTTGTTACTATTTTTGAAAAATTAAACCTGCGCCATGATAGTTGTTTGTTTATAAACTAATTTGATAGTTGCGTTAATTGTGTCAAACATTGCAGAAACAAAAAGCGTATTAGATTTGAAAATTTCGTATGTCTAATTAGGAAAACAAGCGATTTTTGGTGTCACTTATTTGGGTTTCGAATGTAAATGCATTACCAAATAAATCGCATTTTTTTGGACACTTCATAATTGGTCCAATGGCTCGATCGAAAGTTCAATCAAGCGCATACACAATTTATGTTTATTTAATTGGCTCACAGTCAAATTGGCGCACGATTTTTAGTTAATTGTGTTCATCGAGCTTGCATTGCCAAAGCAGCTTCACCGAGCTTCAAATTAAAGCAAGTTGTGCATGTGGGCTATACAAAAGCTTGGACAAAAACATTACCCATTAAAATTATGTCATTTTGTATGTCGACTTGTTTCATACAAGAAAAACAAACGGCAAAAACTTACATGATGGAACGTCATTTAAACCATGCCAACAACCTTTTTATACAATTTTCAAGCTGCGCAAAAAATTCTTATTATACTTGCAGCCATTCAGAAAAAGAATAGCCGAATAGGGTATAATAGTTTTGTAAAAAATTGTGTAACAGACAGAAGGAAGCATACTAGTATTTGTAATTGGGAACACAAGCTCAGTTGATCCAGCCAGGTCTATCTGTATATAAGAGAGCTTATCATTTTTTTCTTTACATGTCTCCCATATATTATGTATCAATGTGGCTGGGAATGAACGATGCACAAAACCATTTTACCCTTTTTAGCCATTTTTAATAGGTTCAGGGTATAATTAATGAATAACTAAACTAATTAAGCTCTGACTATATTACTATAAAGTATATATAAATATAGTCTGCGTTCTTTTATCAATTTACATCGAAAGTCCGTATCTCAAATGCAAAACTCGAAAATAAAGTGAACGCTACATTAGATAATCATATTGATCATCATCAGAATTGAAAATAAGTTTATTTGATTAATTTTATATTGTTATAATTTTGTTGTATTCACAGAGTGAAACGACTGGCCAATCCGAGCATGTGGTCATCATCATCATCGTATTTGGCCTTATACTTGGCGGCATGGTCATCACCTTTATCGTCAATTGCATACGCAAGATCATACGGGATCAGAAGATAATACGCGTAAGTATCGTAATATTGCTTGATTGTAATTAGGCAGCCCTCGGCGCGCATTTCTAGTGCTACCCGCCCCCACCCGTTTAGCGTGTCTTTGTCCTTGCCTATTTAATCTATTTGCCTTGCTCACACACTCTGGAACTCACGCCCTCTTACTCGCTGTGCTTGCCCTGCTCGCTCTTGACACTGCCCTCCCCCATACCACGAGAACACCTATTACCTCCCTATACCCCCTTGCATTCTGTGTCAAGCTGAGTAGAGCCCTCAAACTAGTTCATGCGAATCGTTTTAAAATGCTAAAATTATGCAATAATATAGATTTTGTTATAGCTGGTAATGCATATCGGTGAATTCTTTTGTAATGCAGCGCACAGAAGCAAACAATTTACAAAATTGTAATGTATGTAAATTGTAAAAATTTGTAGTTATTCCAGCTGACCAGATATGCAAAATGTAACCAAAACAAGGCCTGCGTTTTCCCAAAAATTCGCTTTGCTCAATAATGCTCAGCAAATGTGTGTGTGGCTGTGTTTGCGTGTATGTAGTTGTGCATTTGTAATGTACGCTTGATGTGCATGATTTTTGTATACCTCTTTTTATAAATGGGTAGAGAAGTTATGGCAATTCGACAAAGGTATGCCTCAGTCAGAAGGGGCCTCTCCGACCCCGTCAAGATTATGTATATATATGAAGCCCGCCTATCTGAGAGAGTATTCTCCTAAATGCAGGCAAGGATCAATATAAAGATTTTTATGTCCCCCAAATCGATATATTTATATATATATTTAAGAATTGGAGACATTTGAATTGTATAACTATCTGACAATAAGCACAACAGTTGTTTGTGAATTCATTTTTAATTCTGGAGCTTCCGTGGATTGGGCCCCATTAGTCTATTGGCCACAGGGTATCTCATCTTCTCTCTGGCCTAATTCAAAAATAGCAAAATCATAAAAATAGCTTTAGCTCTGGGGAACACGTTACGCGAAAATTACTTTAAAACAAGCTCATTATGTGTACAATAATAATTATAACAACACGGCTTTCATTAGGCCTAACGTCTGCACTACGGAACAAATTGAGTTTTTCGATAATTAAAATTTGAAAGGCATCTCTTTGATTTGAATCGGGTGTGGTCATTTGTTAACTATATTTAATATTGCTTGTAGAAGATATCCTTTATATGCGTCCTCCCACCCATCCTGCATATAACTTTTACTCGTATTCGCAATATTCAGCAAATGTTCTGTTCATTCGCAACACGAGTGTCGATATGTGGTCACAGATATTTAGTTCAGTCTGCACCATAAAAATAACGTATACGCCACGTGACGGGCCATTTGACCTTGACTCTGAAAATCAGAGCTGTGTTGCCAGTGTTGCAGATTGTAATTACAATTTATGGCACTTAGCATAAGGAACGACAAGAGCGGGACCAAATGTCTTGACTCCTTGTTGGACTTGCCTTGGGGCATACCGAGCTGCTTCCATGGGGAAGCAGCTGCCCGCTGCAGATGCGTGTTTGCTATCTGGGGCAACATTTCATTAGCTGTCGATTTCAATACAATTCGTCTGATATCGTCCGCCTGCCTGCCTAGCTTGCTGGTCCAGTTGCTTGGCTCTTGGCACTCAACAAGCAGCCTTGTGGTTGTGGAACCATTTTATTGTCAATGCACTGCCAACGTCAGCCGCCCAGTGGCTCCCTGGGGCATTACTTGCTGAGCCAGCTCAAAAAGCGACGAGAACGCAAGACAGAGATGGATAGATAGAGATAGTACGAGAGAGATTCAGTTAAACTTTGACTTTTGGAATATTGACGACTGGCGTTGATGAAAAACAGAACCAAAACCAGAACCAGAGACCGGAACAGAGCTCGCTCTGGAGCTTAAATTGAATATCATTCTGGACATGGCCAAAAATATACTACATCTGTTTCACAACAAGTTAATTAAGTTAGTGTGTGTGGGCGTGAGGGCGTAACCGAAGCTCTGGCCCTATTTATAGAGCGCGCAACCAGCTGCGCAGATGTTGGCAGGCCGCTTGATTAAACAGGCGACCCGCAAAACACGCCCCCTCTTTCTATTATGCTGTGATTTGTGTGTATTTGCTTGTTTTCTATATGACTGAATAAAAAAGGCCAAAGTAAAAGTAAAACCATATGCTGAACACCTTTTGGCCAATTTATGCTACCAAACACAATTTGAATTGGCCAAGAGTTTGTGTGTGTATAGGGTGTTTGCAGTCTGTGTGGGGATTAAAGTCAAAGTCTCTTGTTTTACATTTCGAGTCTACCAGGCTGCCAAGCTGCCAGGCTGCTAGGCGACACCAGTCCCACGCAAGGATGTTATTTGGAGTTGGAGTCAACAACGGTGACGCGTCGTCGGGTCTATTTAATTCCTGCCAGCTGTATATGAAAAGGCGTTCGCATCGACACTGTCCTGGCACGAGAAAAGGCGACAAGATTCCTATCACGCAACCTATTATTGTTTTACTAATGCGCTGCCTCGCCAGCCACGCCCCTAGCAAACATGCCATAGCTTTAGCACTAGCCCTCAATCTGACCTGAAATGTAGATCTGGAGCTTTAACTGATGTACTTCAGCTCATATCAGTCGTTAATTACCAACTCCTCAGCTCGAATTGCTTTGAATATTGGCTACATGCAAATACCCAGTACCCGTTAATAGGCAAATAAGGAGTATGCAAATATATATAAGTATATATAAATATACAGGCGTAACTGTCTGTCTGGTATTCAGGTGTGTCAAATTGGGCCAATTAAAATTTTAGTTTAGTTTTAGCATCCTGTCTATTATGGGGTATCCCTAGACTAACGCTGTATTCATACACATACTGTTTCGAAATGCCCATCTCTGTGCTTGAGAGTTAATGAAATAGGAGCTGAGAGGCCTCTTAAACTGAGCCAACTATTCAATGAATGCAGCATTGTGCTCAAGCACTAGCGAGGACAGTACAAGGCTAGAGCATCTATTAAGGTAATAAATCCATTTAAAATTGTTTAGTGGCATTTCACAGCAGATATGCAGTGCGCAAAGCAGTACAATTGTATCTGTTCATAATGGGAATAATAGTTATTGCCAAGCTTACCAATTGATTTCAAGTATTATCCATACGATATGCAAATGGCAACAGGAGTTTTGAAGAGCCAAACAAGTTGGTTTGCAGACAGCATGAAAATTCATATGTGTCGGGCAGAAACTCGAACGTACGCAAGGCAACCCCCTCTGTAAGATATGCGCCTTAGAACTGATTCTTGCAATTAGACGGGTCTTGTCTTACATTTATTATTTGTTTATTTTTGTACTTGGAAAGCCAATCCTTATTCGTTGAGAATATATTTGTGGCAGCTAAAAATTTCAAAATCATTGATATATATAATTTTATAGCAAGGCACTTGCCTCATTTAAATTGCCCGAATCATAATAATCTAAGAAAATCAGTTCGTTATTTCTAAATTCAAGCATCAGTCTAGGTTTCGGGTTACTCGTATATTATAAGGCATATGTTCAATGGCGACAGTACACAGGCCGTGTGATGTTTTTCAATTTAAACTTTTTTGCAACCTAATTGAATTACACACTGTGCACAGTGGGACGCCCACAATCATGTACACAATTAAATGGCAATCAACAATTTGTGGAAAAGTTTCCGCATCAATTGGCAACGCAGTGCAATGGATTATATAGGTATATTTAATCATACCTATCGCATTAATTTAAAGCTAGCGCTCAATATTTGAAGACTTGTCGTATGGTTAATGCTCGGATAGGACAGAAGCTTTAAACAGCGATGGGTGGTGGGCGGTGGATTATGGCTTCTGGGTGGGGCTTGGTGCTGATGGCTGCTGGATTGCTGGTTATTGATGCCTGCAACTCTTAAAGGCTGACATATCCAGCCGAATTGTAAAACAAGCGCTGACTATGCACGTCGAACAGTTCAATTAACACACACACACACAAACACACACGCTGACACTCAAACGTGCACCTGCACGAGGGACTGCTGACGGTTGTTGGCACGGAGGGTTGGGGGGAAAGCTTGGCAATCTGATTATCGCCTCGAGTGCTTGGCAGAGGTTCAAGTGTGTGACTATTAGAACGGGCTGCAGAGTAAAAGGGAGGTGCGTTGATGCTATGCGTGGCTTACCTTTTTGGAGGTCGCCCTCGAGCGGCGGGTTCAATCCCAACCAGCCTAGGCCACACAGTTTTCTAAAACGTGAAAAATTATGCCATCGATGGGCATGGAAATAAAAATGGCAAAGGCAGCGGGCAGCGTCGGCGCAAAGTAAAAACTTCCGCACTTTTTTTTGGTCGCTCACATTTATGAAACTGCATCAAATAAATTTGCACAAGGCGCACATCAAATCAAATCAATTCAACGTCAGCGGATTTGATGAAATCGTTCAGCTCGATCGATGTTCAACGGATAAGCTGGCGGATTCCTACCGGGGCGGTTGAGGGACTGCGTGTGCGTGTATGTGTGTGTGTGTGTGTGTGTATGTGTGTGTGTGTGTGAGGTGCGATATCTGTGCGTCGACAAGCCACAAAGAAATTGCTTTGCGGCAATACCATCGATTGCCACTTTAATATGCCACTAAATGACGGCAATACTGATGCAACAAGTCGGGGAAGATAAACGACGAAAGCGAGAGAGATAGAGAGGGTTTATAAATTAAACTCGTATACAAATGGTATATATTCATATTTTATATGTATTTCCATATTCCACAATTTCCCAGTATCCAAGTTGGTGTCGTTCGTTGCATGCAGCGCGCATGCATTGCCCCGCGCTTCCTCTGCGGCATGCCGCTCATTCTTTTATCCGTTGCTGCTGCTGCTGCTTTTTTTATGGCCTTAGACTTTGTGCAATTTCTTGACCAAAAATTCTTTTACCACTTAGTTTTTAGCATGTACTTGCACATAAAAGTATCTGCACACTCGTGCGCACACACACCACGCAATTTTGTTGGCAGCAAGAGCTGATCCAAGCCAACCAACTGCCAACTGTCAAACGCAACCCTGGCCCAAAAGTTAACCAGACTGTATTTTTGTCTATGACCTTAGCGCCCAACTTGGCATATCCACAAGCGCTCGTTAATAAATTCATTTTTGTCTTTCCCTCTCTCTGCTGTTTCCATAGACTTTATTTTCGAAAACCAACCTGTAAACAATGTGGGTGGCTACAAGGAGAGTATAAATAAAAGACTATATATTGACTGTCAATGTGCTTGTCAAATGTATCGCAACACTAGCGATGATTCTGTGCACATCGTTAATACTTAATCGTACAGCTCTAATCTGAAGTAAAGAGTCTTAATCTAAAATACAAATTGTAGTTCAAAATAAAACATAATTGATCTAACATATTTGTTAGATATTGCTTGTAGAAGAATTCACAGCACACTCAATATATAATAGCAAAGAGCCTTTATCTAGCCAACCTGCATATCAATTTTACTTGCATTCGCAATGTTAATCAAATGTTATTTCACATCACGCCTGTCGATTTGTGGTCACAGATTTTTGCTTCAGAGTGCACTATAAAAATAGCGTATACGCCACGTGACGGGAAATTTAAATTATTAAAGAAAATGTTTAATATAAATTAACAAGGTGATTCCGGAGGGTAAAATTTATTTTATATTAAAAGCGAAACCCTTTTTGTAAAAAGCAATAGGTCATTCGAAACTGGCGTAGTATAAGATTGAGCGCACACCTAAAAATAACTAAGAATGCCGGGGTCAAACCGTAGCGGCTCAAAGTCAGTTTTAGCTTTTGATAAGGTTAAACAGGTCGTCTAGACGACTAGTTGCAGGCGCCCTTCAATAGTTTTAAAGCACTTCGAAATCGGCTCATAACCCAGAACACATTTGCGCGTTACAAATGAAATTAAGTTCTTATTGCCCTTTTTGCACTAAGGTTCAAATCGAATTTGCACTTTGAACCCGCAATGAAGTGGGCGGAACGCTTTGTGACAAGCTTGAGCTTAAATTTAGCATCAAATGCAGCTCTCTTTGATAGCGTCGCCTTGGTGCATATTGCACTTGCCATAACTGCATCCAATTTGGTAACAGCCGTAATGCATATTTGCTCTGCCAACAGGGCACATACATGCACACACACAATATTGCCTTGAGTGATATTTTAGTGTTGCCTGCTTGCAACCCAGTTGTTGCTGCTTCCGATGCGCAATGGGCAACACAGACGAGGCAATATAGGTTTAGGGCGTGGCAAGGGGACACTTTGCGGTGCTGCCAGTTGTTCTACTCCGTGTCTTGGCGGCCGTCTTAAAGATAAACAGCTTACGAGAATAACGACGCACATGTGTGCGCGCGCACACACACACACACACACAAGCACAGTCCTGTCTATATGTGTACATAAGTGAGTACACAAGTTTGTCTGATAGTTTTATTATTTTAGCAATTTTGCTGTCAGGACGCCATCTGACAAATGCATTTTAGCCTTAATTTGATGGTTGATTCAAATCCCCGTGCACTAGATATGCGCGAACACCCCCCCGCCCCCCCCCCCCCCCCCCACCCTTGTCGCCGCTCACCCCTCTCAGTTACTCTCGTTGTCTGTTGGTCTGTTATTGTTTCATGTATCAAACAGGCATTTCATATTTCATATAAATTAAGTAATACGCGAGAGCGAGTGCGAAACAGCATTGGGTAGCGGCTCGTAAGGAGCGTTGTGACAGGGAGTGTGTGGCTGGAAGCGGGGTCGGGGGCGGGCCAGGTATACACTTGAGGGGTAGACAGGCAGGCAGCAGCGTAATGGAAAAACTGCCATTTCCGAGCAGACACCGCTCATCCGTGTTGAGAGCTGAACCATATGTCTGTGCGTTTCGTACCCGGTATCGGGTATTAAGAAGCTTTTTCTTCTTCTATAAGTTTATCTAACACACACGCTGCCTTAACCCGGGCCCTGCCCTGCATTTGGGAGTGCAATATTTTATTTGAAACTGAATTCGCACACAGATTCCATTGGGCCAAAGTGATGAGGCGTGGGCGCTGATGTGGGTGTGGTTGCGCATGTGGTGGCAACGGGGGGATGGGAAGCCTGTTCATGGGCATGGTCATGGGCATGGGCATGGGCATGGCCATGGGCATTGGCTTAAGCAACCAGTAATAACAAACTTATGTAGCTAACCGTATTTCTTCGCTCACATCAATTTTCCCGGCCTGGCCGCCCGCTCGTTGCAGTAGGGCGAAATGAAATGAAATGAAATAAATCAAGCTGAAATGCAATTCGCAAAGAAACAGCCACGGCCATAAAATAATACAAAGATTGTGGTGGGAGGGGTTGCGGCGGCGGGCAGCTGTGGGGGTGGGTTGGGTAGCAGCAGCTGTAGCTCTCTCTTTAGCTCCCAGTGGAGGATGCCACTCGGCGACGTTTCGTAAGATGGGCAAAGTGAAAAGCGAAAAGTGAAAAGCTTTGGCTTAATGCGAATTGAAATGCTGCACTTTAACTTAACACTTGGGTGTTTCCATCCCTTTCACTGCGTCCCAGTGGGCGTGGCGCTCCTATTGTCATCCTATGATCCCGGCCATCAGTCTGTCAATCAGACAACACTCACTCAGTCAGTCAGTCAGAGAATTCAACATTAAATGATTGTTGAGTATATGTATCAGGTTCTATTTAGCAAATTGTATAGAGAACTTTGAGGTACCTAGCTTTTTTTGTGTACCATATTTCGTTGTAATGTTATACTCAATAAGTTCAATGAAAATAGATTTATTTATGCTTATATTTATATAATATATATAGTGTGGGTATTCTGTGGCTACGACCACATATGCCCCGAATAGCTATATATGTTTATAGAGTATTGCATCTTCGACGCACTCTCTCAGTCTCTCTTAATTTCCATACATACGTACATACACTCACACTCATATGTATTCATTGTAGAGTACCCTCGATTTGTATCTCTTCATACTTATGGATATTTTATTATCCATTCCGTCGATAAAGCAATGTTGTTTGCAAATACGAAAAATGGACAGTGTGTAGACACTCAAGAGAGTTGCACACATATTCACAAGTACTCAATGCTCGCACATATCGTTATTGTCATTGCTTTGATGCTCTGCTCGCACTGTGCACTTGCCATCCAGTGAAAACTGGTGCAAACACTTTAAATCATGGATGTGCAATTCACAGTGGCATACAAAATATTTCGCAACGAGTTGTACAAAAAACTAAACTGAATGTAGTTTATTACACGTGTGCATAATAAATCGAATTAAATCAAATCAAATCAAATCAAATCGCTCAAATATTGAATGCGAAAGTTAGTTCAGCATTCAGATTTTTGTGAATAGAGCTCAATTGGCCAGCGATTGACCCTTTAAGTTGTACGAATGCTCATGCCACATCCCACATACCACATGCCACACGGCTGCATGCAGGTAACAAGCTTTTTCTCTTACAAGTGGCTTGCGATGGGCAAGTTTATTTTCAAATGCCCGAAGCCTTTTGCCACAGCACAAAGAACTCGGGAACCTTTGAGCTAAACTCTCTCGCTCTATCTCGCTCTCTCTCTCTCTCTCTCTCTCTCTCTCGACAAAGCCTCTTCCACCTGTGGGAAATTCCAATTAAACAAATGCCAAACTTTTGTATGCAAAGCAACGTCAGTGAAGCGTTGATCCAAAACTTTTACATGTCCATAAAAATACATTTTACATGAATTCATAAACGAACAACTGATAAAAATGAAATTGAAATCGAAATATAAATCGAAATGGAAATCATTAAATGCATTGGAAAACTCTGAAATATTTGCATGCTTATATTGTAGATAAACTATAAACAGCAACAACAACAGTTCATGCGTAAACGGAAAATGGAAAATTAATAAAAATGTTGCCGAGAATTCCGCATTGCAATTGCGGCATAGCGACAAAATTAATTTTTATTTTATCTAATTCAAATATTGAATAATAATAATTCGAAATTCGAAACGAAAGAGATGAGCCAAATATTTATGATTTTTATGCAGCAGTTTTGTGGCCAATATCGTATTGAATAAGAAATAAACTAGAACTGCATAAGCGCGTGAGTGTATGTTTGTATGTGTGCGAGTGTGTTTATGAATTAGGCAGCCAAACATTTACATAGGAGCTCAATTAACGCTACGGCAGGCAATGCCAATAATTGGAATTCAACTCGACAAACTCAGCGAGCAGCCAAATCGAAATCGAATTAATTTCATCTCAATTAAATTTTCCAAATTTCCACAGCATATGCAAACGAGTCGCCAGACTAAAGCCCCAACAGCCCCAACTAGAATCAAAATCTGTGATTCGATTATATATACATATGCAATATCATATATGCTCGCAGAGGGAGACGCAGCCGTCTACCAACTGCAGCTATGATCAACCTTGGCAGAAGGAAGAGGCCCAAAAAAAATATCATAAAAAGCAGAACAAGTTCATGTAGTGACAACGGCGAGGAACTACCCTGTAGACAGAACGAGAGATTATAATTTACATTTTATTTGAATTATTCGCAAGAAGAGGCGAACCCGAGTATACATCCATTGCAGCTAAACAGAAATATATATGTATTTTTGTGGGGATAAGTGCAGGGTATGTACGTGAAACCCCTCAACTAAGCACGAAGGCTTTTGTGTGGCTACCGTGGAAACAACCAACAATGGCACTCCGTATGCTCACAGTTCAACATACCCTTCAATCTGACTGTATTCGCGCACCAAGATGTGCGATAATATAATAATCAGATAATATTTACTTAAATACTGATTATTTGAATCATATGTAAATTCTTTGACCCGGGCTCTGCCATGAAGCTAAGCTTATTATTTGATTGCTTGTAAAAAGCTAAGAAATTGCCAGAAGGCGGATACGTATTCCCAAAAAACGAATCAATGTAGCCCCTTATTGACCTAGGTCCCCAATTTGCCATAATGCGAGTGCCCTGCCTATGGCAACACCAACTGACGGTTGGACATATATTGCATATATCCTAATTTAAAATAACTCTTAGCTATAAAATGCTTAAAGGGCATTTAAATCCCCCTTCAGTTAGCCTTCACGAGTATTTCAAAAGAAAACGATTTTTTTTTTTAAGAATCTTACCTAAAAAACAGTCTTCGCAACTGTTGAATGACACTTTATTGATTTGGAAAAATCACAGTTAACTATTGTAAACAAAAAACATATACACAAAATATAAAAGCTCAGCCGCAACGAATATTGCCCTAATTGGCTCTCTAGGGCTTAAGTAATGGGGATTTCTTTAAGAAAGTGTCAGGCGAAAAAGTCAAACAATGAAAATTCGGAATAACTGGTAGACGTACGTTTAAATGCAACATACAGTGAGCATATGGTACTTATATACAACAATTTCAAGAGCATTTTAAGCCAAGTCAAATATAAAAATAAAGCAAACAAAATGCTCAGCGAGGAGTGCCCAAGGACGACGACGTCCATCATCATATGAGCCCAGGGCTCAATGTATCATGTCTGTCTCTTTATGTACAAAAAGAGTTCCAATTGTTTGTGTGCTTATGTGTGTGCGTGTGTGTGCCTTGGTGTGCGTGCAAGCATTGCAGACTCCATCTGCAGCTCAATTCCAGTTCCAAAGTTGCCCATTAATTACATGTATCTCACAAATATTTAACAAATGGAAGTAAGAAAATAGAGCTTGCAACAGTGCGAATAAATACATCTGTTCCGCATGCCTCAATATAATATATCAAATAGGTATTTGAAGCTATTGAGAGTAAATTGTTGCACGCATTTAAATGCTGGCATACGTATTTGATTACTCCCAATTATTTGGAAGTAAAAATAACATTTTATGAGTTTTTATCATGATTTTCTGTTGTATCCCTTAAATCAAACTGCTTCTTAGTTCGCCTGCACAACTACGTTTGCTTAGATGCGACTGTCGTCAGCCCCTAGATGGAAAACTGTTTACTTGTATTTATTTTTTGATTTTTGTGCGTTTTAATTGAAATTCTGATAAGCCGCAAGGACCTTCACTCTTGGAAAGATAGCAAGCTTTCAATGTCTGCTAAATGTCTCCTGGCCAATGCAAAGGCCATGCAAGTTGCAGCCAAAGCCGAAGCCAATCAATAGATGGGTACAAAATACGGCCAGAAATGCTAGGCACATATAAACACGTTCGTGTACATTTGTGAGTATGTGTGCTAGTATGGATATCAGATAGCTTTTTGCTCAGCTTAGCAGTTGAGGCACAATTTCCTTGGCTCAAGGATAGCAAAGGGCAACTAATATTGAAGTTATTTTCGATATAATGTTTGTAGTGTAAATGGCAGGAATGGGGAATAAAGGTGTTGCATTCCAGGCTAAAGGATACACATATTCGATCCAATATACATATATTCTTGATCAGTATCATCATCAGACTTGAAATATGGAATTCATACGATAAATATCGATTTTGTAACAACAATTTTCTAGGAACAAAGACGCCAAATTTGGCTAACGTTGGATACCAACCCTCGAGTCACAGGATATCTCTGAGTCGAGCAATGATATATATCATTTTTTTAGGGCTATTGCAGATGGTCTCAATATATTTTTAAACCATTTCGAAGCGGATATATTCAAGCTTCGTTGCGTCGCAAAACTTATCATTATAATTTTTTCCTCGTTTATGATTATGTTATGAAGCTCCGCTTTCTGTTTGCCCCTTTTTTTATATATTCTATTTTATTTTTTTTTTCTGGTTGTACAAGCTTTTTAGTTGGTTCTCAAAGCATTTGGCATAAGATTGTGTTTGGGTTGCTGTCCGGTTTGCTTCACCGATGTGGCCTACAGCATTTTGTGGCAACATCCTTATGATAACTGTCTTTATGTGCTTGTTGTGCGAAGTGGCTGCTGGTAGAGTCGTCATGCATGCGCCACTATTTGATGCACTCTTAGCCTTGCCACAACTTCCTGTATCCTATCGCCTGCTACTAGTCTGTCTCTTTCCTTCATTCTCTTTCACTGTCATCGTCTTGGCCTGTCTCACAAACACACGCACATTTAGCCATAGATTGGCACAGCTCTTGATCTCTTTCGCTCGCGTTTGTCTCTCTCTCTCTCTCTCTCTTTCTCTTTCTCTTTCGTTACTGTTGTGTCTGTAGGTGTATATATCTCTCTCACTCTTTCTATTACACACACACACACTCTATCTCCCTCTCTCTTTCCCACCTTCGGTATTGAACTCTTTCACACCATCTTCTCTACACACTGTCTGTCTGTCTCTGTTTCTTTCTTTCTCTCTCTCTCTCTCTCTCCCTGCCTTTCTCTCTGTTCTTCTGTTTTCTATATGTTTTATCCACAGGATGTTCCAGCCCTGCGTGATAGCGTCTATCACATCGACTCCTTTGTGTTGGGCGCTCCAAAAAGCGCCATTTTCGTGGGATTACAGAACGATTTCATGTGCGACTTCGCATACAATCTCGAGAACGAGCAGCGCAAGCAGCTCCAGCAGCTCCAGCTCCAGCAGCAGCAGCATTCGAATGAAGAATACAATGACCTGGAGCGGAGCAACTTGAACAGCAGCAGCAACAGCAACAGCAATAGCAACAGAACCGACTGCAGCCGCAGTAGTCAAAAGTGCAACTTTGAGGTGCCACAGCAGGTAGCGCCGCTGGGAGGCGACTATGATTGCGATTCCGATTGCGATTACGCTTACGAATGTGACAGCAACAATGGTCCGGGGCAGACGCTGGCTTACGACGATGGCTGTCACTATGGGCAGCAGCTGGAGCACCTGGACGAGCAGCTGCAGCCAGAACAGCAGCAGCAGGATCAGCTGGAGGAGGATGAAGAGGAGCATGAGGAGGAGGAAGAGGATGAGGACGATGAATACGATGATGGCATTGGCTTCAGTTGTGACAGCGACAGTGCCACCGTGCCGGAGGATGATGAATTCGTGCTGGTCGCTGGCCACTGCATGCCCATTACGGATGGTCGACTGGAGCTGCCCAGCTCTAGCAATTCCTACACTAGTTCGCTGCAGTGCAGCACCCCCACGGGCACCCCCACGGGCACGGCATACTTATCGTCAACATCCACCGAAACGGATGCCATACTGCCAGAGTTGACACCGCCGCCACCACCACCACCGCCGCCGCCATCGGCCCAGCTGCATCAGTCGAAGCTCAAAGCCAAAAAAGCCTTGAAATTTTTTAATAAAATCATCTAGATTGACGCCATCAAACTTCGATCGTTTAGCACGTGCCACTGTGGACACTGAAGAGTTGTGTGGATGGATGGTGCATCATTAAATGTCTAAGCTATTGCACAATCAATCCCACACAGACACACACACACACACACAATCATTTGACCACATTGGCGTCTGACCCACTCCTTTAATAGAAGAACAAACACACAGCCCTCTTTTCTCTGGCGGCCTTTGTAGTTGTAAACATGGACGTGGAACAGGTTGCCATCAGTCGATCTCATTTTCCCATTCGCACTGTCATTGCCCTTGTTGATAAATTTGACGCTTATTTCTTGTGAAAAGAGACCCGCGCTTTTTCCCTAATCCGACTCAACTCTCAATTGGCTTGCTTTAGCATAGGTATTAAAGGTGCAGCAAATGGCAATATACAATTCTTTTCAAAAGAATCCTTGTTGTCACAATGCTTTCAATTCATTTTGACTTGAATGTATTTTTCGCTTAAAGAGATGTATTTTACATTTCCTTTTCCATTCGGACAAAAATTGGAAATATTTTCTTTTTGTGCTTGCGACTCAACTGGAACTCTTGAAAGAAAATTCAATTTTCTTTTTATTTGAACAGTTCACAATGCAACCTTCGTTATGTTTTATAATTTATAAATTAAAAAAAGATCTGTTCAACTTTAAGAAACTATTATGAAATTTTAAGGGAGAGGCATAATATTTGCGTGGCGACTTGCGTGGAAAATTGTAAAACTCATAATTGCCGAGCTAGCTCAAGATAGCTCAAAAAATAGCTTGGCTATTGATACTGATCAAGAATATATAAACCTTATGGGATCCCTTTCTAAAATTTACAAAATTATAATGCTCTATGCATGAGCATAAACAAAAATAAGCTGCATTTAGTTTAGATAGTCCATAAAGTAAAATTAGTCGGCTATATATCGAATATCGTGTTAGTTATCTAATTAATAGATGGAATAACAATAAATGCGCATGTACTCAATGAAATATTTATTGAAAACATATTTAACGACTGTGAAAAGGCATTTGAGACAACAAAATGAATTGTTTCAGACAAAGGCAGAAACACACACAATCAAGATTTTAATTCAAAGTAGCATTTCTTTTGTTTCATACATATTCCTATTAACCAAATGCACTTTAAGCTACGATTTGGGCCACAAAGTGAATGGTTAACAATTATTTAAAGTATAAACAACAACAACTACACCGAGAGCACACGCACACTTACTAAAATCTGTTTACTTGTAATTTCTAAATGCATATTACTTAAGCAAAAGAAAAGTTTGTTTCAAATGTTGAAATGCTGCTTTGGCTTTTATATCTTTAATTTAAAGCAATAAGCCCTAAAGCTATTTAATAAATAATTGTAGTTACAACCAATAATAATTAAAAACTTTGCAGCCTCTTATAAACGACAGCACAATACCTTGCACAATTCATTTCAAAAGCAAATGGAAATGGTTTAAAAGGGCTTATGATGTGGCTTATAAGAAGGGTTTTAGGACATCACTACTCTGCTAAATTTGATGAATACACCAAATTTTCTTGGAAATGTTTTCGTGATAGACCCGTCCTTGGGTGGGAAGCGCCAACGCGGATATACACGACTATTTATGCGTTATTTTTGATTCAAAAATAGGCATATATATTAGCTATTTCAAATTGTGAACAGGGTATAACGAGCAAATTGGAAATGCTGCCAAGAACTGTTAAAGCACTTGAAAACTGACCAGTTTCGGCCGGCGAATTTTAATACCCTTGCAGACTAACCGCTATAGATATTAAATTTACTAAACGACAAAATATATATGTCCATTGTATGATAAATCACTCTTGAAACATGATTTATTATTGTTTAGTTTTGTATGATATCTGGAAAATCCCGCAAAACATTAGACGATTATATTAAAGTACCATCTGCAAGGGTATAAAACGCAGCACACCTTAGACACAGTTGTGACCCTAAGAAAAAATACGTTGGGGAAACGCAAAAGTAATCAAAAAACCCAAACCAATTACTCAAAAAAGACAAACTTAAAAAGTCCATAAAGGTAATATATATATATTTATATATATATATATATATATATTTATAAAGTAGCGTGATTTGCATATTGAAACCTCTGTTTCAATCAATTGAAAATTGCAGTTGTTTTTTTATCTTTTACTTTCCTTGGGGTTTTTTTTTTTTGTTATAATTGAAGTTTTAGTCGTAGTTATTCAAACTGCAAGCAGCTTAAAATGATGGACACAAAATGGAAATGGAATATTGTATAATAAACAGAGAGAGAAAAAGGGGGAAAACGTGGATCAAATGTTTGACTTGCATATTTTATTATGAATGCAGTTTGGAATGATGTCGAATGGCGACCACAATGCGGCAATCTTGGCAAGGAGTGCAAGAACTCCTTCAGCTCGGCCAACTGCCAGCATCGCCAGCCGCACACTGCCCTGCTCGAGTTGGCCGACCTGCCCTGATCCCCTTCAACCCTGCCAGCTACATTCCGTACAGCTCCGTTTCACCCTATCCAGTTCGGTTCTGTCCTGCCCCAGCGCCTTCATTATTATGTAGTATTTGCGTATTTACGCTTCCTTTTATGCACGCTCAAGTGCAGCTCGATTCCACGCGCACAATCGGCGTATTAATGACTTCGACAGCGATGACGGCCAGTTGTCTTGAGTGGCGGGCGGGGTATGGCACTCGGGTGGCCTGGTGAAGGGGGTGTCGGGCATCAGGAATCAGGTGGCGGGCACTTAATTGCTGCCCCGTTATCCAGTTGACAGCCGAAGCCAGCGTTAAAGCGCTGAAAATTAATATTACGCATACGCCGCGTTGCACGCAACAACACATCGAGCAGCAGCAGCATCCAGTTTCAGCCAGCAGCCAAGCTGCATCCACCAAGCTCTTTTGCTTAAAACAGTTTGAAATGCGGGCTTTGTTTATGGCTTCCCATTACCCGCTGCTACCCTGCGCCCCGTTTCCAAGCCAGAGCATTTCATAAGCCATCAGGCCCGCAAAATTAATTGAAAATATTTATTATTGCGCTTATTATACCTATATATTGGGTATATACATATCTCGTTATCGCTGCCGCGTCTCTCTCTCACTCTCTATCACTCTTTCTTTCTTTCTCATGCATTTTATTGGTTTCTGTGGCCATTTCGCTGCCATTTCTTGGTCATTCCAGGAGCACATACGCGAGTCCAAGGAGAGCAAACTGGACGAGGTGGGTCGCAATTCCAAGGCGCGCTCGCGCGAAAACATATCAAGGTGAGTATATACCGAATAACCCGCTGCTTCGGACCCCACCGTAAAAAATAAGTGGAGCACATTATCTGCACTAGTCAAGGCAGAAAAAAAAGGTTAAAGAAGCTGCTTTGCATGACTAATTAAAAATCCTATTGCGAATGTATTTTGTGTGCCACCGACTGCGGCATAAAACAACAATTCAAAAAGACAAAAAGCTGCGAGCTTAAAAAGTTACAGAATAAACAAAGACAGTAAATAATTTCAATTTCAAATGAAGACAGCATTTTAAATATTTATACAATGACTTCAGTTTGCAGGTGAAATATGATGACCTCCAGATGATGTGTGCCACAGTAAAAAAAAATATTTCCTTACTTGTTTTAATTAAAAGTATGAACCAATTCATTTGGGAGAATTTTAAGGGAAATGTAGAAGAGTTCTTGAATTGCTCAAATTCTCAAATTTCGCAACAATAAAATAGAACAGTTTTTAAAAAAGGAATAGGAAAACCATTCATAAAGCAGATATGTAAAATGTTTGCAAGACTTTAAAATTTTCCAGTGAATTGAACTAATTGTAAATGTTTACAGTTTCGTTAGCTAGCTTTGAAGCTCGTATCAGTCTCAGCTGACTTACATATCTCTAGCTGTTTTCTTGATTTGACTTATGTAGATCGTTTCAGCTTATTATGTTGTTTAATTGATTTATTGATTTTATGCATTGCAGACAAAAGCATTCGCAGACGTCATTACAAATTCTCGATGACGTTTCGAATCGTTACTATCGCGAGGCGGTGCCCATATCTACACAGTCGAGCAAGGCTGACTTTAAAGAGAAGGAGCATAGCATATTACGTCGCCATCCAGATATGACCCAAACGAGCCTATGCGGTGGCATCGATGGCGACGATGGCGAGTCCTCATCGACGACCACGGGAACGCATGACATGATGATGACAAAGGCAGCTATTGCGACCGCACCGGTTAATGCCTGCGATATGGGCTGTCAAACGAGGTAAATGTATGGCGGACTTGGGGGATATATGCGCTGGGCAGGGCTGGCATTACATGGCCTGGCGTGGCGTGGCGTGGTCATCATCATCAGCATATGTGCATTACACTAGACGCGCCCAAGCTATAATACAAATTGCAAAGTCAACGACGAGCAAACGGCAAAAACAATGAAAATGTTTTCATGAGGCGGCTGATGATGGAATGAAGGCACAGTACGTGTATATAAATGGCTATGAGCCGGGGCATGGGCAAGACAACGTGTTCAAGACCCGAAAACACAGTGCCTGATGCTTGTACAACACAAATCGATGCAAATATTTGTATTTGCATGCGTCTTCATTGGGCCGGAGCCATCTGTACACAGCTGAGTCAGAGCTCCCATATGGGAAAGGTAGGGTCTAGGGCGCGACGAGGTGGCACAGCAATCACAAACATGACGCAAGCACGCGCGTCAGAGATGACAGAGCCATACCCGAAGCGGAGTCAGTATCACGAAATACAACTAGAAAATCACAATTGTCCAATAAAGCAGCATTAACGAAGAGGATTTCCTATACTTTGTCAAAGTAGATGCTAACTTAAATGGCCATATGACAGGTCTTGGAAGATCTATACTAAAATATATGTACATTCTTTTAAATAATTAAGTGAAAAATGCAAATTTCAGTTCTGAACACAATAATCGAGGCTTAAGCTCACGTTAACTGTTAACAGTCATATTAACAGAATCGCAGAAGCTGTCACAGAAACATTTATACTTTATACGTATGATTCGCAGTGGCTAACACTGTTACAGTCACTAATATGAATTGTAACAGTGACAGGCACGCATACATTCCTAGATCTACTTATGACTCAATAAAAAAAGTAACAGTAGCAGTTACATTAATGTAAGTGAAGTAAAAAAACAGAACTGCAGCAACACAGTAACAGTCACAGCTTGAGATATCACTTAACAACAAAAAGTATTTGTAGAAAGGTCTCACTAACTAGGCATCAAGATATTTTTAAGCAGTAAAAGTAACTGGAATATTAGCAGACACACGTAGAGCAACAGAGGTTTTTGCAATTGCAACTGTAAGGTAACAGAGAGACCTCTGGCTCGACAGAGTAACAACATTATGAGCAGTAACATTGCGGTAACATACAAAATTCCAGGTACAAAAACTATAGTAAACAAATGACAGTAACAGAATAGACAACAGCGCCAGTAACAGAGTTAAAGCAACATTCGTTACAGTAACAGTAACAGTCACGGTTACAACAACAGCTATAATTTTAAACTATAATTTTATCAGGCAGTAACAGTAGCTGTAACGTAAACATAAACAGTCAGAGTAACAGTAACAGCAACAGCAAAAGTAACGTAACAGTTACAGTCACAATATTGGTGACAATCACAGTTCACAGTCTTTGTTTTGCCTCAAGCTTGGGGCACGCGCATACTTTCGACCATATGGCTGATGATGGGAGCGGAGCCCCGCCCGTACCCGTGCCCGCAACAGACGCACTGATTGAGCTCCGGTGCGACGAGTGCTGCACGGGGTGTGGGGTTTATGTTAGGAACATGAAAGACAAATATTGAAATGTTTCACTTATCTTTGCTTACCTTCGCCCCACAGGGAATCGCTGTTTGCGAACAGCCCCAGTGCCGTTGCGACGCTAATGAGACAAAAGTCCAGCTCATCATCGCTGGGTGGTGGCAGCGCAGCGGGCGCTGCCATGCCGCCGCCGCCGCCGCGGTTCTTCTCCACATTCGGCTATGAGCAGGGCACGGCACCGGGCCTGGTAGCCGTGTCGCCGTCGCTGCCAGCGACCACACCACCGCCACCGGCACAGATGCTGGGCACACTGGCGCGTCGTAGCCAAATGCATATGCAACACGCACCGTCGCAGCACGAGTCGCTCGAGCTGGAGGAGCGGCACAGCGGCGTGGGCAGCATGGGCCAGCGGTCGCATTATGGCGTGATAGTGGCCTCCGTAGTCAAGCCGCAGGAGATCTGCCACCATCATCATCAGCACCAGCAGCACCACCAGCAGCAGCAGCAGCAGTTGCAACAGCAGCAACAGCGCTCACATCATGCACATCCTGTGCACCAACATCAGCAGCACCAGCAGCAGCAGCAGCAGCAGCAGCATATACTGCAACAGCACCAGCCACCGAACGTTGCAACGCGACAAATGCAGCTGCAGAAGGGCCACGGCCAGTTACACGGCCAGACGGTGTTGCCCAGCAGTAAAGCGGGCGGAGGAGGTGCTGCCGGCAAACAGCAGAAAAACGAAGAGTCCAAAGTGTTCATCGACATACGGAATTCAGCGCCAGACGTGATTATCATGACGTCCCATTGACATTTAAGGATTGCCCGCCAATCAGCAACAGCAGCAGCAGCAACAACAATTGTGACCAGCAGCAACAACAAGAGCAACAACAGCGTGGACAAAAACAACGGAACAATGGCTGGCATATTAACCACAGCCACAGCGGCGCCGTTGACACGACACGGACATGCACACGGATACGGACTCGGACACGGACACCAACATGGACGCGGACATGGACACGGCGTGGCGCAATCAGGCAAACGAATAGCAAACGCCACGTTTCCGGCCGGAAGCGAGTGTCGCATTCAGATGCATTTTTGGCTTTAAAGCCAGGTAATTTTAATTCTTTCGGCTTGTTTTTCACCCACTTTCGGCTCTCAACATTGTCTCAAATTGCGCCGGCAGTTGGGCGTTCGGCCTCTTTGCTGTTTGCCAACCAAATCGCCAGCAAGTTTCTCGCCGAAAACAATGAGAGGACAGGCAGACACAGACACACATTCACACTCACACACACACAGACAGAGAGCACTTACAAGACATGTATATGTATATAAATAGTCGCTGCTGTCCAGAGCCGTGTTTAGCTCGCATACGTGCAGACACTAAGCAGACGCTTGACAACGTGGCGTATGAACAACATGTGCCAGGACGACGACGACGACGACAACAACGAGAACAGCCACAGCGACAACTCGAATGTGCACACAAACGTTGACCACCAAGTGGACATTGTCAGCTGCATTCTGCTGCCTCGACATATCCAACCACCTCCTCTCTCCTCGCCCTGCTCCAGCCAGGCTCCTGTTGCTTAACTTGCGGCTTTCAGAAACTTCTTCATTTACATGCATGACGAACGTGACACGGCGATGTTGCCGTCGCAACGCAATTCCCGGGTAACAGGCTCGGGTCCAGGGACATCGTGGGTCAGCAGACAGAGTCCATCCATCACGTGCACGTGCAGCACGCTAGCCCTCTACCTCTCTCCAGACCTTCCCTTTGCCCACTCACTGCCGCAATTTGCGTGAAAACAGTTTTTAAGTGATTTTTTGTGCATTTCCCCTCTCAGCTCATCCTTCTGAGAGTTGTTGCTAGAGCGATGTTTTAATCATTTAATTAAATTGTTTTTAATAAAGCCACCCACTACTACCCCCAACCCCGCACCCAGCAGAACGAGGACAACTGCTAATTGGACAGACTCACATATTTCAACGTCAATTTGATTATCGGACACGCGTTCTGAATTCATGAATTTGATGCACGATGTCATCTCTGACATCGCCCCAACCAAGCTCATTCAAGCGTTCAAGTGTAGCTTATTTCTGTTTTTTTACGCTTTTCACTCCCCATCAGGTTGGGGAAAACTGTCAACTCACAATTAGCACTGTCACCATATTGCGTTGGCGGTCAACGTTTGTCACAGTGCGTCAATTGAAGCCGAAAAATTCCCATCTGACGTGTTCCAGCATTCACTTTCGACGAGCATTTTTTGTATCTTTCATGTCATATAATTTTCAATTATCTTAGCTCTTTTTAACATTATTGAAACTCTCATATAGAGAAATGAGCATCGATATCTAAACGATTTAGTTATTTAAACTGAAAGAATACATGACGGAAAAAACAAACCGAAATAGTTTTGTACAATTTCTTAAAACAATACTATATTTAAGAATGTTAAGATTAAGAAGGAATTTTTTTTTTTTTTTGAGAAGAAAAAACAATGATGAATTTTTCAGCATTTTGAAAATATTTGCATCAATGTTTCTTCTACATACATAATTCATAATTTTCCGCTTTGAAAAAGTGAAAGATTTGAATGTTGGAACAGACGGACGCAATGGCATAGGGGCTGAGGTGCAGAGGGGCGTGGCCGTTTTCCCGGTACAAAGCCAAAAATGCCAAGCAATTTGATTGATTGAATTGAAAGACGAACAGCAACACGGCCAATGATGAGCACGAGAGCTTGGGAGGTATAGAAGACAAGGGATAACAGATCAGGAACCGATTGTCCTGTGGGCTGGTTCAATGGCAAAAACCACTCATTACGCTTAACTTGATGCGCTTGTCATGCAGCCTTGCACTTTGAAGCACAAATCATTAGCAGGATTAGAGGGTGATTACAAACGGTCTGCACTCACTCGAGGGCAAAGTCACAGCCGTTAGACAATTTTTGTGTATACTTAAAAGGCGACCTGGCTCAAACGCGGAGACAGTTGGACACATTATGAATGCCAGCATCAAATTGAATTTTCATTCTCTGACCGCAAAACTCATTAAAAATATGGAAAAATGTTTGAAAGTGTGCTTCTTTTTACTTTTTACTTGCTAAAATAACACGTAACCTGGGTTAACCTGTATGGGGTTTACTTTTTGACAGAAATTGAGAGCGGGGTAGAGCGACCGAAAAAATATGCTGGTTCATTATTACAATTATTTTTTATACGCAATTTTCAATTGATTTTTTGTTGGCTGACCGAATTCATGTGGAATCCGAGAGCAAATGTTAAAAGCATTTGCTGCACCCGCCATATAGGGGCGATAATAATATAAAATTGATTACACCTTGTTGCTGGCCCATGTTTTTTTTTTTATATTTGGAGGCAAGCGGCATGCCTACCTATTTGTGGTATTTCTCATCAATTTGGGCATATGTATTTGTGCAGCAGGTGTTTTTTTTTATCGTAGAAGTGTTAAATAATTGAGCAGCGAGGTGAAATACATTTGTTTTTACGCTCCTTTTTTTAGTTGTTTGTTTTTGCATTAAGCTCTTGTTCATGAACTCAAAGTTCCACAGACATGCTGCGGGCTTTGGATAATACTACATATGCTTTCATAAATGTTATGCAGCATCAGCAGTAAGTTTTTGTACATTTCGTTGTCATCAGATTTTGGCCAAAACACTCTTAGCTAATCTAATTTCAATAAAGTTTAACTTGAGCTGAAATTAAAGCCTAGCTTTGGCTATTGAGTTGAGATATATAAACCTTTCTTTAGTTTTTAAATCATTCGACTCTAGTGAAATTGTGTAAATATAAGCAAAACTAACCAAGCAAGCGGCACAGGCGGCTCCAAATCGAGCTGCTGTTCACTTGTCAGAGATTTAGCGATTTTACTACAATAATTAAAATTACAAGTATTTTACTCGTAATTGTCTACTAGATAAATAAGCCTTTGGATAATACTATAGATTTTTTGTAAAGCAAATTTTTTTGTAAACGAGCAACGCATACTTCAAGTATAAAAATAAAAAAAACAAAAACCAAAAAGCGAAACAGAAGAAAGAAACAAATACTACAATTTTTATTAGATGTTATATGCCTAACTGAATAAATATATATATAATAATATATAATTTTTTTTTTTTGGATAGCATAAGCACGCATACGACTAACGACTGCAAGCATTGTATGTAAACTATAAATGGCCCCGATAAAATTTCAAAACGGAGCATTCAAATGAATTAATGAATGGATTAAAAAAAGCATAAAACATAATTTTGATTAAGTAAAAATTATAATTGTGTGTGTGAAAATATGTGTAAAATACAAATAAAAATTTAAAAAATAAATTGTCTAATGCTACAAAATAAATTTTAATGTGCAAAGTGTGCGCAATAATGCGTTTTTATTTCTCTCTATAGTCCCGTGCAGCCCAGCTACAAGCCACAATTGATAAATCTAGTCAGCAAACCAGAAAAAACTATGCCTCTTAAAATGTTAAGGAAATTACAATTTTAATTAAACAAGTAATTTATTAATTAATTAAATTGTTGCCGCTTTCAACCAGAGTCTCTTATCCCTTCTGCTTTCAGTTAATAAACTGCGCTCGATACAAAATATCATTAGGTTTCCATCTCGGAGCAGACTATGATACTCTGGCAATATACATATTTCATACCGTAAACCCAATGAAAATGTATAAGAAAGGTATATTGATTTTGTGCAAATGTATGTAACAGGCTGAAGGAATCATCTCCGACCCCATAGAGTACATATATTCTTTATCAGCATCAACAACCGAGTCGATCTAGCCATATCCGCCTGTCTGTTCGTCTGTCCGTCCGTCCATATGTATGAACGCAAGGATTTCAGCACGAGTTTGTTTCCGATAATCGATAACATACTCCGATATCAAATCGAAGTACTGTTTTTTGGGAAAATTAAACTTGATATATGGCTTCTAGATATATATATCTTTCATTTCATAGCTATGACCACATCCTCGCTACCAACGCGTAGCTATAAATCAAGTAAATAAACCAATTTATGCTGCCCACCAATAAAAGCCACAATTTAAATGCAATTGACTTTTTGAGAATGCACAAACATTCTATAGCACAGTAAGATTTACTGTGGAAACTTCATTAAGATCGGTTAAGAAACACAACATTTTATTTTGCGGCTGGCCTGCGGCAGCTCGGGGATATTGCAAGAATTTCTGTATAAATGTACACACACACATTCATGTGCGTCTTCTTTGAATTCTATCAACAGCATTGCAATTGCGATTGTATTGTTTTCTGTGCTGCCTTTTTATCGTTTTTATTTCCTAATTAAGACTCAATTATGGGTGTGGATGTTAAGTAGACCCTGAACCCATTAAAAATGGGTATAAGGGTATATTGTATTTGTGCAAAATCCAAATGTATGTAACAGGCAGAAGGAAGCTTCTCCGACCCCATAAAGTATTTATATTCTTGATCAGCATCAATAGCCTAGTCGATCTAGCCATGTCCATGTATGAACGCAAGGATCTCAGAAGCTATAAGAGCTACAGACTTGAAATTTTAGATGTAGATGCTCGATATCGATATCGATATCCTGTTTTTGGGCAATTTTGGTAAATAATAAGAACTAGAGTCACCAAACTTGACATATAGCATCTAAAATAGAATATATATATGCATTTGATATTGGAAGAAGAAAAGGGAGCTCCCGACTTGAACCTCTTACTTGTTTAATATTATGTTCAAGCAAATGGCTTGGGTATGCAAAGTAAGTATATTGATTTAGATAAAGCTACCTATTTATATGGCTTGAATAAATCCAGTGGAATCCAGAATCTAACTTGAGATACTCCAAAAAAGGTGGACTTTGCAAGCGAAACGTTTTTTGGCCAACAACTTTTTTTTAATGAATGCCATATGATCGTAGAGATCCGTACGCATTCAAAAAGGTATAACATTTCAAAAACAGGATATATTTACCCGAGAGTTAAAAAAAAAATCGTCAAAAAAGTTTGTTTTTTTAACTTATATATGTTTATTGTATTGAATCAAAAAATAGCATACATTTTTATTACAAAACCGTTAACTTAGGTGGTATCTCGCCAATCCTGGTTGGCTCCTCAGGCTTTGTCGTGGACAAACGTCCAAAACGACATAACTCCGCGCGGAAATATGACGTTCCTAAACGACATAACTCCGCGCGGAGATCTGACGTTCCAAAACGACATATCTCCGCGCAGAGATATGACGTTCCAAAACGACATAACTCCGCGCGGAGATATGACGTTCCAAAACGACATATCTCCAAGATGACATAACTTCGCGCGGAGATATGACGTTCCAAAACGACATAACTCCGCGCGGAGATATGACGTTCCAAAACAACATATCTCCAAGATGACATAACTTCGCTTGGAGATATGACGTTCTAAAACGACATATCTCCAAGATGACATAACTTCGCGCGGAGATATGACGTTCTAAAACGACATAACTCCGCGCGGAGATATGACGTTCCAAAACGACATATCTCCAAGATGACATAACTTCGCTTGGAGATATGACGTTCCTAAACGACATATCTCCAAGATGACATAACTTCGCGCGGAGATATGACGTTCTAAAACGACATAACTCCGCGCGGAGATATGACGTTCCAAAACGACATATCTCCAAGATGACATAACTTCGCTTGGAGATATGACGTTCCTAAACGACATATCTCCAAGATGACATAACTTCGCGCGGAGATATGACGTTCTAAAACGACATAACTCCGCGCGGAGGTATGACGCTCCAAATAGACAAACCTCCGCGCGGAGATATGACGTTCCAAAACGACATATCTCCAAGATGACATAACTTCGCTTCGCGGAGTTATGTCGTTTAGGAACGTCATATCTCCAAGATGACATAACTTCGCGCGGAGATATGACGTTCCTAAACGACATAACTCCGCGCGGAGATATGACGTTCCAAAACGACATAACTCCGCGCGGAGATATGACGTTCCAAAACGACATAACTCCGCGCGGAGATATGACGTTCCAAAACGACATATCTCCAAGATGACATAACTTCGCGCGGAGATATGACGTTCCTAAACGACATAACTCCGCGCGGAGATATGACGTTCCAAAACGACATAACTCCGCGCGGAGATCTGACGTTCCAAAACGACATATCTCCGCGCAGAGATATGACGTTCCAAAATGACATAACTCCGCGCGGAGATATGACGTTCCAAACCGACATATCTCCAAGATGACATAACTTCGCGCGAAGATATGACGTTCCAAAACGACATATCTCCAAGATGACATAACTTCGCGCGGAGATATGACGTTCCAAAACGACATATCTCCAAAACGACATAACTCCGCGCGGAGATATGACGTTCCAAAATGACATAACTTCGCGCGGAGATATGACGTTCCAAAACGACATAACTCCGCGCGGAGATATGACGTTCCACAACGACATAACTCCGCGCGGAGATATGACGTTCCAAAACGACATATCTCCAAGATGACATAACTTCGCGCGGAGATATGACGTTCCAAAACGACATAACTCCGCGCGGAGATATGACGTTCTAAAACGACATAACTCCGCGCGGAGGTATGACGCTCCAAATAGACATAACTCCGCGCGGAGATATGACGTTCCAAACGTCAGATCGAGTTTGCTTCCGATAATCGATAACTTACTCCGTTTTCAAGAAATCGATAAAAATCGATATCGATATCCTGATCTTTGCCCAATTTTGGTAAATAATAGGAGCTACAGTCACCAAACTTGACATATAGCTTCTAAAATAGAATATATATATGCATTTGATGTTGGAAGAAGAGGGTTCAGGGTATCCCCTAGTCGGGAGCTCTCGACTTGAGCCTCTTACTTGTTTTAAATTTATTTGAATTGCTACTCAAGCAAACGAACCCGTAGCTTCAGCTGGAGGGTTCAGGGTATTCCCTAGCCGGGAGCTCCCGACTAGAACCTCTTACTTGTTTTAAATTGGCGAATTGGCAAATCGTAATAATATAAGAGCATATAACAGCCATAGGAACGAGTAGGAAAACTTTTTTATTTATCAAGTTTTCTAATTCAAACTCGGAATTTAAAAGTTTCAGTATGCTCCCTATATATGCCAAATCCGATCAATATCGAATCACTATATATTATTATATTATATGGTATATAATCTAGCTCTCATAGGAGCAATCGGTCGAAAATAAGGTTCTTGTGTGAGCAGATTTTTATTTTTTTTTTTTAATATTTTGACTATATTTTCAAATCTTGGCATTTATGAAGATTTACAAGATACAATAAAGCGAGATACTATTTAACTTAGATTTCTTAGCAGAATCGGTTGAAAATTTAATCTTTGTATGGAAAAGTTTTCCTTCTTAAATCGATCTTCTAAATGAGATGGCTTTTATAGGCAATACAACTTTTTTCCAAAAGCAACAAGTGTGAAAGGATATTGGGTCAGCGGCGCTTCAAGGATAATTGATCTTTCTTTTTTCGAAGAAACAGCCTTTTTTCTTTTACTATTACATTTGCAGAGCTGTTTATTTATACCGTTACACTTGAAAATCTGTTCAAAACCAGATTTAAATTAAGTTCAGCAAAAGCTTATTTCAAATATTTGGTTTGTGTCCGAACTATGTTCTAACCGGTTAGTTTTAGGCTTCGTTAAAAGAGCTATATTTTTATAGAAAATGGTATTGGTTTCGTTAAAAGAGAAGTGCGATTCAATGGCGAAGTGTGTCTTGGCTAAGGGTTAACTCACTACAATGCGATTTGTTATATTTTAGGAAATTCATTCAAGATATAACAATGTACATGTAAACGAATTGACTGCCATACTGTTATACTACTCTCAGTACCTGTAACAAATTCCACAATTAACTAAATAAAGTCCCTCGGTTGCTGGGTAATAATTCTAGGAAGAACTTTCTCTAATGGCTCGTTAAAAGAGCTATCTTGTTGCACGAAGCATATATTAGTGTCGTTAAAATATAAGAAAGATTAAGAGAGGCAATATATGCCGAAATTCGTTCAAAATTTGACTTGCGCATACTTAACAAAATGTGCCTTTATACTGTTATACTACTTTGCGGTAACTGCAATAAGCTTGGGAATTAAGTGAATATAGTCTCATTGTTGATGGGCAAAAATTCTAAGAACTTTCATCAAGGGCTCGTAAAAGCAACTATCTCGATACAATAATCATTCGATTAGTATCGTTAAGAGAGAAGGAAGATTAAGTGTGTCTTGGCTAAGTGTTAACACTCCACGATGCGAGTTGCTCTATTTCACGAAAATCGTTCAAGATTTAGGCTACACATACTTTACGAAAGGAATTGTCGGTCAAACTGTTATACTACCATGCAGAATCGGTAACTTATTCCACAATTGACTGAATAAAGTCCCACGCTTGATGGTTAAAAATTCTAGGAAGAGCTTTAATTTAGGGCTTTCGAATTATCCGGTTATGTTGCAATCACCTGCAGCTTTAAAAGACCACATATCCTAAGCTTTATTTCTCTACGTAAAGTGGATGAATATAAATTCATATGTATACCTAGTTGTTTCCTATATCGGTCTGATCTTCCTATATAAGTACGCATGCTTAAGTCGAGAGTGCCCGACTGGGCAATACTACGTACCCAGACTCTAAGAACGCAGCTTGATATCTGTTATGATTTCCGATAAAAAGAAGACATGTCAATAATTTGAACTAAAATTGATCTGTGCGTTAACTTACTGGTAACTTTGAGGCAAAAAGAGATTTTATGCCAAATTTAGATTGGCCAGAATTCACTGAGCTATGTTGGCAATGCCGAGATTTCCACAAGGCATGCGCAGATCTAATTGGCGCGAATATTCAAATTTATTCGTTTTTCGTTTGAATATTGATTTTTTTATTAAGACTGCCTTGTGCAGGTTGACTTATTTCAGTTTTTTCTCCAATCTCTTTATTACAAAGGAAAAATAAGACAATAAAATAAGATAATAAATAAATTGAATATATTTTTTATCCAAATAACTGTGATGTATTTAAGACTTCGACTTTACATTAGAGTGCGTTGCAAAGCAACTTATATAAGTGTCATGATATGTAGCTCGTGTAAGCTTAGGAGAAAACTCCTTCAATCCCGACGAATGGACTTCAAAAAAATTGATAACAAAGTTCGTAACTTTACCGTTAGTTAAAATAAAAATATATCGCAAAGCTTTCTTTTGACAACAAGTACAGAATGATGCGAGATTTAAGACCGCGTTTCTATTCTCTTCTATTTCTATGCATTTTACATGAAGATGGGCTCATAATTTTGTTTAATGTTGGCTTCTATAGCTTAAGCTGAATGAAGAGATTTTAACTGATTTACTAGATAGTTCGTTATCTTACAGAATGTGCAAAAGGAAATATCAATCATGTTCGACATGTAAGTTTACAATATTTCACATTGCAGGAAATATGTAAATCGTAATATATCATGCCTCAAAAATAATCCACTGAATTTCATTATATTTCATTAGCAATGCTCTTGCAAGTATCTGACACGCCTTCATAAAAAAAGTCTTCGCTGGGGTGTTATTAAAGCTTTCAGCCGAGTTTGATTCATAATTTTTATTTTTTTTTTTGCCTGCTGGGCTCAGGGAATTTGTATTCATAAGTTGGGCGCCGCAGAACATTTTCATGGCGGATATAAAAGCAGATTAAAAAAGGCTTACACTTTTAATAATAAAAATTTAAGGTTGCTTATTAAACAGATCAATCTTGTCCGCAACATAAGCATGTTTGGGCCGACAGATATGCCAGTAACGCCCCGCCCACCCAGCCTCTGTTTCCCTTGGCAACCAAGCTGTAGACCACAAGGAAGAAGCTTAAGTTGAATTTTGAGCGACTTCCAACCACGAGCCTCAAACCACGAGAAACCCAACGGCAAGTGAATTCGAGTGAAAAGCAGAGCAGACAGACGAAAAGAAAATGGCGCTCTTTAAGCGTGATACAATAATTTCCTTGCGCCTCGGAAATTTCCCAAGGATTCCCACACACACACACACACACACACGCATGCACACATACAGAGGCGCTTGTGCCAGAAAGAGATACCGCACATGCTGCACAGTGGGCGGGATTCCATTCACGACGACGGCGCCCAACGGGGGGCGGTGGCCTGCCGCCTTTAATTAAGTGCTAAAACTTGCGCACAACAACCCCCTGGCAGAGGCCTGGCCCAACATTATACGACAGCACGATACGCTGAACAGCGTGCGATTTTTTAAAATTAAAACAAGCCGATGATTGATGTACTCGAGGCTAATAAGTGTCCGCCAGTTTGTTGCTGTGCGGCAAAGTGAGGCCACAGAGTGAGATAGCGAGAGGCAACAGGAGCAAATATCCTGCAATGGGATTGGTTATCCAACGACTTTATGTCCGACGAACAAGCTCATGCACACAGATTAATGAATATTACTCCCATTTTAAGAGTCGTATGCAAAACACAACTATAAGGTATAGTCGGCAGTTTCCGACATCCAGATGCTCTGCTCTCATTCTAATTATAGCTCGAACAGGTGGAACAGATTCTTTCTTTCTTTTATCTTCCATCAGTTGTCTGATACACAAATAAATGAACAGCGATTTTTGGCAGGCTTAAGTTGTAGATTCCACATTTGGAAGAGTGGAGATGTTACTTTTCTGCCAACTACTCCATTTTCGCCCAGCGATGTTGATTTTTGCAGTTTGTGAATCATTTTTCAATCGAGTTTCAGAATGGGTTTAGATTAATATTATTCCACACTCTTTTCGCACGCGGGGTAGATTTTCCATAATCGTTGGAACAAAGTTCATGTTTATTAATTCATTATTATTATTTATTAATTGAATGGTTCAAAATTCATCGGGCAAAAATTTCATATGACGTCTTTTCAAGCTTGCTCCACACTTTCCACCGAGGGGAGTGGATTTTACAGTAAGGGTGAATCACGTATTTATTAATAATTAAGGGCTTCCCATCCTTACGCGTAATTTAATGAAATTGTACTTATTTCTTTTGAGAAGAACTTAGCAAATGTAAATATGATCGAACGAAAGTTGAACTTTAATCCTTTCTCACAGGGCAATGTATTTTCCGAAAAACACATACAGATTACGGCGAATATATGCTAAGGAAAGGATAGACAGATGGCATATGGTATGCTCATAGCCTACATTTATACGCTTTTACGCTTCGAAAACAACGTTTAATAACTTTCAGAAGTCATTTTAGACAATATATTGAAATTTAATAAGAACTATAATAATATTACCCGGACACCCACAGTTACAAGAATATCACATTCTTAATTCTTTTTATATCCTTGATCAGCATCAACAGCCGAGTCGATATAGCCATGTCCGTCTGTCCGTTTGACCGTCTGTCCGTCTGTCTGTTTCTATGCGAACTAGTCTCTCATTTTTAAAGCTATCTTAATGAAACTTTGCAGAAGTCCCTTTTTCTGTTGCACGCAGCTCATATGTCAAAACCAGCTGGATCGGACCACTCGAAAATTAAGTTGTTCTATCAAAAGACATTTTGTTTATCAAGATATCTTGACCAAGCTCGGCATTAACTATTTTCCCTGTGCTTCTTAGATACGGGCAAAGCACTAAAAGCATTATGAAAAGGTTGGGTCTGCAAGGGTATTAGATCTTCGGCGTGCCGAAGATAGCCTTTCTTTTTCGTTGTATATATATTAAAGTGCTTAAGCAGAACACATATTCATGGTTAAAGATTGCAATGTGTTTACAACTATCTGATTTCACTTAGCCCATTTAATATTGAACATATGCCATATGCGATGCATATTGGGATAATGAAGTTGTATTTTTATGGTTGATTAAATTAACAGTTGATTTATTCAGAAACTCGTTTCGTTATCAGCGTGCAATTTTAACACTTTGGCCTAATTGTCACAAAGATCTAGTGTAGAAACGTACATAAATCTGCTCATTGCTGGCCACAACACGTACTGGCCAACTGACAGGCCGTTGGACGGACCACCAGGTAGCCCAGGCGACAACTATGAGAAACCGCACAAAGAAACGCATTCAATTAAGCGATTACCCTTCTAGGGGTGTGGGGCATGGGCTGTGGCGGGGCAAGCATAAAAGTAAGTGTATCTTTTAATGTGTGGCACATGGCGAGGCATGAACGAGCGCTGACGCATCATTTGTTGACCAGCGGACGGACGAGCAGTTGGCCAGTTGGGCAGTTGGGTAGTTGGGTAGTTGGGCGGTCGAGTCCGGTGAAATAAAAGAAATGCGAAGTCATAAATCAAGAAATCGGCAAATAAATTTCAATGCGCCAACATTTTAATATACAAAATAGTCGACAAAGAGACAATGCACCTCACACTGCAACTATAAATATATTATCTATAGTTTCCACTTAGCTGCACAACGGCGGCACTTACCGGACGACGCTTACGGACCGGTTCGGTGGTTTGGGTGGGTTTCTCGGTGGCTTACTGCTTACTGTGGGGCGTAAATCATAACGGTATCATATAATGGCTAATGTGCACTCATAAATGGATAAGCGCTTGCCATATGCTTGGGTCGGTGGTTCGGTGGTTCGGTGGGTCCGACAATTGCCTGAACGGGCCGGCGTTCACTCAGCTCGGGCAAAATGATTTTCTGTGCGTGTCCTTTCATATGGACGCTGTCATTTATGGGTCATTTGCTCAACGAAAGTGGAGCATAATCGAAATATTAGTGCCCTATCTTAAAGAGTGGAAGCATTCAAATTGCAAGATCAACCAACCGACCCCTCAGCTCTAGCTTTATAGAAAGTGATAGAGAGAGTCGTCTTGTGAATCGATGGAAATCGTCTTTAAGCAGACACACACAATTTTAGTCAGTCCACCTTTAAAAGTTACGAATGACAGGCTTATTGATATTTTGAACCAGAATATACTTATATATGTATATACATATAATAGGTCGGGGACAATCAAGAACCTTATAAAACTCTATTGTCCGCTTTTAAAAGTTGTAGTAAAAGGATTTAAAATTTCTCATGACACTCCTAAAAATAATATTTGACACAATTGCTGCACTTGCTCCACTTCTATAAACCAGACCACACGCACCCAGAGACAAAGAGAAAGAGAGAGAGAGAGAGAGAGAGAGACCCACCTATGCTGACATCTAGTTGGCTACACAAATGCGAGAAAGTTGACTTCCTGCCATGAAATTGAATGTTAATTTTTCGATCAGCGACCCCTTTGAGATGAGGTCGGCGTCTTAGCATTTCCGATTGCGTCTGAGCAAATCCTGTTTACTGCCTGTCAACTTATAAACAGTTTTCCATAATAAAGAAAAACTTTTGCGGCGGAAACATGCCGTGACCTTATACAAAACTCAAAACTACCAAAAAAAAAAAAAAAAAACCAAATATATATAAAGTAAAAAATTAAGGATTATAATCATGTAATAGAAATTCGAAGAGCAGCAGAGATTGAATGCGCTGGGCAACATTTCCGGTTCGCACATAAGGAGGGTCCGACTTTATAGAAAAAAAAAATAATATAAGAACTAACAACTGCGATGATGAAACAAAATGACCAAGGGCCAAGACGAGGTCGGTCCACGGCATGACGCGGCCGCTTCCATTTGACTTCCTCTCTGCCAGATACCGGGCACAAAGAGCTTTATGATTTTCCGGTCAATACAATTGACAACCGCTGCGATGCATCCTTACAAATCAACAAGCATGACACATTGCCATTGTTGTTGCTGCTCTTGTTGATGCTGAGGCAGCACTAAAAAAGAGAAAGAGAGAAAAAAAAAACGAAAAAGAAAAACGAGCAGCCGACAACTCGCAGTGCAATGACAAAGTGTAAGTGTTTGCATTGGCCTAATGCTCCCTGCTTTTTTATATTCTCTCTTTCAATCGCATTACAGTCGTTATTGCCATTGAAATCTGAACAAGTCGGCTTCGTTTTAGCCCATTGATGGATCAGCTAATGACCAATAAATTTACGTTTCGTGCTCCTCTATCATGCACCAAGCTGTTGCCCAAATAGAAATTCACTTGAGATTGTTCAAAAAATCCTTAAGGACTTGCCCATTTCCTTATACTCAATTGCGTACATTAAGACATTTACAGCATAGCTTTTGAATATTTATTATTAGTGTAGTATAAAATATGTTAAACAGGAGATTTTATAATAAAGAATAAAAAAAAAAAAAAAACAATTTATAAAATATTTCCCCAATCTCCAAAGATAAACGTTATTTCCCCTGGCAAGACTTGCTGGTTATAATATTTATTTAATGAAATAATTTATATTTAATAGGTTAGGTATCTTTCCGTACACTAGGTAAATTCTTTCAATTTCTCACTGAATAAAATATATAATAATATTACTATAAGTAAATATTTATCTCGAAAGAAACAGAAATCTGTTTATTTTATTGATACCTCAAGCTTGGCGATGTGCAATACTTACCTATCGATTATGCAGTTTATGCAGCTGGGTTCTTTTAATATTTCGTACTTTACAACACTATTTCGAAGTTTTATTTCAAATGCGTGCATGTGATTAATCCGACAATCGTTAGACTGTCTTTAGCTAAGAATTCCAGATTCATGAGCTTTTTTAACAGCTGTTATGCGTTTCCAATCTTCGAACATATCTCGCTGCAACGCTTCCAATTCTAATAATTCCAATTTCATCAATTCTGCAATTTGTGGCCCAGTACTCACCTGATTTCTCAGCACAATCCAGCAACTAGTCCACATATACTTCTATATTTCAACAGCATTGTTAAAGGATCCTTACATACTAAGGTATCTATATAAATAGAAATTGTTATTATTCAATGAAACACATCTAAGCAAAGTCAAGATATTAATTGAAAAGTTGAAGAGTTGTTTGAACCTTCACAGATTAGAATTAAAACCTAGAGATAAGAGAGACGAACAGATTGCCCAGCTGCTGCAAGTTTATAAAACTATCGAGCTAAGCTATCGGATATACTATCTACCGAAGTACGATTTTTTATAAATTAAATGATCCCATTGGACACATTTGCATTTGTATTAATATAGAGCTTAGCTTATTTTAAAATTTTACTGATAACCATCAAAATGAACTGAGAAAGTGCAAGTTAAACATAAAAAGAGTTTAAATATCAGAATCTCTCCTAAGACTTATTATAGATATAAAGAATTGCAGGACTGGATATTGACTGTAATCTTAAGGCGACATTTAAGCCTAACTATTTGAAATGGAACGCTATCTTGACATTTGACCAGCTATATTTTCTTTCCTCTAATGGACTGTGCAATGTGCTTAGGCAGAAACTGAATCAGGAATCTATAGATGGCCAACAATTTGTGTCCAGCTAAACATCAGCACAAAGCTAAACGCACCATTGTAATAGATACACTAAACATGTATCTATGTGCATATGTATGTATGCATGTGCATGTACAAACCCACTCTAATCATTTTGGGCTGGCATTGGATATGTTCGACTAGGTTGTCGTAACAGCCCGCCCTGCCCAACTCAGCCGTGCCCTGTTGTCCGTTTTCCAGTTGCTCGCTTTGATTTGCACGCATGAGCTGCTCATGAATGCCCAAAACGCTTTTCGTTTGCCCAATGTTTGTTTGGCTAGTTAAGTCTATTTGGCCCCGCGTCGCTCTTCTGGCCCATAGCTGATGTTCATACACCCTCGAGGAACACCCTTGTGTCTAACCAGATTTCAATTTGTGCGCCCGGCCAAAGCCAGAGGAAAGTGTTTATGAGATTTCTGCAGCGAGACATGCTGCTAAATGGCCGGGACTGGAGTCAGTGGCGGGCACGGCAACGAGGGCGAGAAACGGGATGACTGCCTGGAGATTTGCTCGCCTTTTATTGTGTTGTTATTGTATTTTGGTGTGTTGGTTGTGTGTGTGTGCGTGTGTGCGTATCAACACCCTCGCATACGATGGGCTGCTTGGTGCTAGTTTTTGATGTAATGTGACATGATGGCTTCATCAAAAGCGCATTAAAAACAAAGCGTGTAAATTGCATTAAGTAAAGACGGCAACAAATGCAAATATTGGAAACAGCTCACACGCAGATACAACACTGCCAAACGGGACAATCAATTTGTTTGCCACAAGGCCAAATGCCGAATCCGAATCCGCATCCGAATCAGAAACCGACTCTAATTTCAATTTCAATTCCTATTCCAAAGCTGCTCGTAAATTTGCCAGTTTTCCATAATTCAAAGTCAGCGTTGCAAATGATTTACACAAACTGTAAGATAAACGAGCACGACTGCGATCCAAAATAATTACGAGAGCAGACAACCAGAAGACAAATATTGCACATAAAAATGGGACAAGGGTGATAGACTTGATACCCTGCATTAAATGCTAAGGATTTACCAGAAGAAACAAGTCTTCTGCCCCTTACACACATTTGAAGCTGACTAGTATTCCCTGTTTGTGCATATTAAATGGTTAGAGGGTATAAAAACGAAGCACGAAGAACTTGCTGAACTGGGCATGGGATTATTACAGGCCAATGCACTTAACAAGTGTCCTGGGCAAACAAGGCAGCAATAACACAGAAACTCAAAAAGGCAAATCAAGCCAGCAGCAGCAGCAAAAGGATTCAGGCCATTAAGTTCCGGAAGTGTGTGTTGATAACCAGACAACAAGTACAAATACAATTGCAAATGCAAAAGATACGACTGCGGCCAGGACATTTGCTAGGACTGGGACTGGGACTAGGACTAGAGCAGGGATAACGCCACTGTCCTGACTGGGAATACATTGCAGTCATTTGCTGCAAAAAAAAAAAAAGAAACAGAAATGAAAGAATTCACGGTAAACTTTTGACTCGTTGAAAGGATTTTATGCTTCTGCTTTTGGCTGGCTCAGGCAGACGCAGGAAATGCCCTGCAACAATTGGAATGCATATGATTTGCAAACAATTTAAGCGCATGTTCATTCATGGGTTGCTCCCGTTTGTTCTTTGAATTAAATTAACCTAACTAAACTATTCAAGAATATCTTTTGGATGGGGCATTTTAAATTCTTTCAAATGCATTATATTTATTTAATTCAGCAAAATATTTCTTATTTTCCTTGTATTTTATTTTGATCTCGCACACAATAACTCACCATAGCCTAGCTCAGGCGAGAAAATTTGTTGTTTCAATGGCTCTTGCCTAGAAAAAAATAAAAATTAAGCAACCCTTCCGCATTGAATAAATCATCAAATTAATCGCAAATGCCAAGTGCAGACCACAGCATAAAAACTGGAAATGAAAGCGACAGCGAGAGCGCAACTGAAACCGGAAACCGGAAACGCACACACAGTTAGCCACATCAAATCTCGAATGTGGCTGGGCCGAGTTCCAAATGTCATTTTGAAGTGGTTTTAAAATGAGTTTGCGGCTGATTTTTCAAAATCACGCAGAAAAACTTCAAATTTAATTCTAAAATCTTGACGCTACCATTGAACGGCGACACATTTCCGCTTCCGCTTGGCTGTCGCTGTTGCTGTGGCTGTTGCTTGGCCAAGAAAGGATTGACTATTGGGGTGGCCGTGTGGCCATTTGGCTGATGTTGTTGCCCTTTGGCTTTACGTTTCATTTAGCAAACGATTTCATTAACTAAAAAGCACAGCACTACTGAGGGGTGCCCCTGCCAGGCACATATTGTGCCTGTCTTCGTCCTTGTCCTTGTCCAAAACGAGTGGGCGGAGTAGGGCACTGTGTGTGTGCGTGTGTATGTGTGTTCCTGGACTTGAGTTGTGTGCCGATTTTGTGACCCTTCTCGATGCTTGCGTATGTCGTGCGTTTTTTATCGCCATTCAAGTTTGTTTTTCCGCTTAAAGTATTTTTATTGAATAGTCGTCTTATCGTTTTTTATGACCAGCCAACCACTCGCTCATGTCCTGTGCGTCAGAATCAGAATCAGAGTGAGAGTGAGAGATGGAGTCAGGGTCACAGCCCCTCATCATCATGTTGTTGGCCATCAACATTGTGTTTCATGCGGGGTCCATTAATGCTAATCTAAACAAATTTTGTCATTAAAGGCCAAATGGGGCCAACTGGCTCGCAAAAGCCACGCTATACGCTTGGTCCATTCTACTTCCATATAAAATATTGTCAATCAATTCAATTACAAGTTGACATCATTGTTAGTTATTGTTGACGTCAATTGTTCTGACCCCCCCGCCCCGTCTGCACTCACTCCGACTCCAACTCGGACTCGCACCAGTGATTTATGCGGCACTTGGTGCCTCGTTACTTCTTCAGTGTCCAATGTCCAATGTGTAGTGTCTCGTGTCCTGCGTCCACTGCCCAATGTCCCATATTCAGGCACTGTTATTGTTTGCTCGAGCCTTTGTGCTGTAAAGCTTATGTTTGAGCCAAGTCAAAGCGACCAAGTTATGTTTTACTCGTAAGGCGAAAATATGTGCACATACTGGTGGATAATACAAATTTATATAGAGGATAAAACAAGATTATGCTTCGAAACTAAAATAAGCGGATATCTGTCTGCAACTTCGCAAATAATATTTATCTCTAAGCTAAGAAGTCCAAGTTTATAAAAAATTGTACAAAGAAAAACTTTTCACTGATGTTGAGCCTTCTTTGAAGTACACAAACGTATTCAACAAACAAATGGAATATACTGAAATAAAGTATCAAATCATTTTATTTTTATTTTTTTTATTTTTATTTTTTTATATCAAACTTGCTTTACAAGCTATCTGCAGATATAATGTTTATTTCGTTGGAAAAATCAACTGTCAGGATAGTTATTCGTCAAGCTAATAAGCTTGGTGAGTAACATGGTTGATTCTAGCCAAATCTGTGATCCTGAACGGCAATTCCAGCGGGTGACTCGCACTGAGTCAACGGGTGTGCAGCAGATTTTATGCGGAATGGCCAAGCCTGTCCAGTAGAGCATAGTGAATATCACTAAGCCTCTGAACATCAGATTTAATAAGGGGCTATTCCAAAGTCCCTATAAAAAACTGACCGCCATATTAAGAAAGGGGCCTTCGGAAATCTTCGCAGAAGCTTTTAACCGTGCATTAAGTACTAACAGAAATGGTAAGTTGACAGAGGATCTAAATTACCTCCTTCACTTAAATCTTCTATGTCAACAGTGTTTTGCAACAGTGTTTTCGAGCCAATTTACGCAAAAGTTGTGATCTAATCCCTTTCGATTGCCCATTTTTACGTCAACTTTGATTTACTTTTGACTTTAGTCTTTGATTTGTTGTCTACTATTCCAAACTCGGGCTTATTTAGTCGAGATATTCCAATATAGAAGTAACTATTTGTGATTTCAAAATCGAATAAAATTTTTGACAAAAATGTTGAGGAAATTGTGATTAACAATCGATAGCCATAATCCGTACGAGTACAAGCAATTTATCGTTCTCTATACTTTTGACCTTTTGCCTGAGATATTTAAAAAAAAAATAATTTTTACTTTCATAATCGATCCCACTCATTTTTGTTAAGCCCGATACAAATTTAGAAATTAGTTTTTGGAATTCCAATCGATATTAAAAATCCCCATAAGTCGAAAAAGCTACAACAATTTCGATTTTGGGATCGACTTAAAACGAAAAGCAACAAAAAAGAAAAACAATTTGTAATGTTTCGTCAAATTTTAGAATTTGATTTTTTGACAGCCAATCGATTATTGTAATCCGTGCGATTTAAAAATTGGTATATGTATATGGTATATGCAGCTTGACTCCGATTTTTTGTGGTGCATTAATAAGTTTAGTTCGGTTTCTGTTCTTCCCTCGAGTCTCTCCCTTTCTAATGAATAATATTCTCAGCATCTCTAAGCAAAGTAAAAAGGGACATTTTCTGGGGCCACTTCAATTTGCAGCAAATTAGCGCATCTGCCTATCGAATGTGTGTGTGTGTAGTTGTGCGACGAGTCGTCCAGGCGGTAAATGTCTACTCGAATTTCATTGCTGAGGCCGGGCACCCCTTTCAGCTTGGACGCGCGGCACCCACTCCCCCCGCGCAATTAGGCAGCACACGTCGTGAAACGCGCACCGTGAATCTCAACCCTTTTGAATGGCCAACTTAATGACTTCCGTTTGGTGTGTGGTTCGGGTTCGAAGCGCGGCCAGTTAATTGCCGAATGCTTCTCAGCGTCGGCGCCCAAATGCTGCAATGTAGACGACTAGAACGAGGACGAGTTCGAGGATTTCTATTGATTGATTTCTCTATTGTCTGCACCCTCGAATTCGAGCTGGCCGCGTTCTTGTGACTTTGCCAGTGTTTGCATACAAATCGCTGTTTGTTTTCGTTGTTGTTGTTGCTATTGTTGATCTTATTTATTTACAAATAATAATGCAATAAAAATCAAAGGTTAAATAATCAACCAACTTTTGTTAGCAACTCTATTGATTTAAGCCCAGATCTGAGCTGCAGTTGCAAAAGAAAGAAAAGGGGTATCTGATCCTGGCACTGCTCAGGTGTTGCACGTGTAACTTACCCCTAGATAAAGACAAAATTGACGTGCGCTGCTGCCACGCTAATGGCTGCTGCCACTTTATTGTTTGTTGATTTGAATTTTGATTTGCCGCGACCCCCAGCGACACGACAAAGTCATATCAATATCGTGGGAAGCACTAAACACACATACGTTCACAGCTCGGCATATTCAAATTAGCCAAAGAGCACAATACCCACACACACACACACATACACACATACAGACACACACTCATTGACAGACTGAGCTCCCAATATTGAGGAGGAATATCAACCGCCGACGCGAGGTCATGTGAAAGTGCAAATTTATATTGGTTTAATGGTTGTTATACCCTATGCGGCGCAGAGGGACAGGGTTGGCTATATCAGGCTGTAGATATATGTATATATAAAAAACAAAACATTCTCTTAAGAGGAGTGTCCGTCTAATGGAGGAAGAATGCCCTGCCCAAGAAGGGTGAACGCCTAATAGAAGTGGCCATTACAAGAGACTTCACTGTATCTAGACACCAAAATTTTGAATATCATAAACAAAATACCATACAAATCTGAAGCTAAAATGTTTTGTTGAATTTATGGTGGAAAATATGAATTTAATTGCATTTAAGACAAAACCAAGATACTTTTTTAATTGCATATTCTTTTCTAAGCAATCAAATTCTGATTGAGAAAACCTTCCAAGAGTTAATAGAGTGGTTTTCGGGGTATTTGTCGACTATCTATTTGGTTTAATTCGGGCTCGCTTACAGGGTATCCTGGACTACATCATTCTCAACTACACGAATCTTTCTTGTTAGGTTTGATTTTTGAGAGACAACGACCTGGTCTCGCTCACCCATTCACACAACCATTCACACACTCATTCGATTGTTGTTGTTGTTGGTGCTGCTGCGTGTTGCCTTTTATGCAAATCATTGTAATGCAATATTTAAATTGATGTTCGGTGGCTTTTTAATGGCAAACATTGCCAGACACGCAACTTGGGCCATAAAGTGCTCCGTTTTCGGGGGTAAGTGAGCAGAGGACCGAAAGGTTTTCCTTTCGTTCCTTTACTTTTGCTTTTACATGTTAATTATGGCACAAACGAACTGCGAAGCATCGGTTCGTGTGAACTCTCGAGCTGTGCGAGTGGTAAATGGATTTATTAATGAGTTCATTCAAATTGCCATTCACATGGACTCAAATAGATGAATTGCTTAAATATTTGTATTAATATTTGACTAAAATTCTTACCATATATTTTTTTAAAGAAAATAATCATTATTTTTCTGGCTTTAATCTTGTTTTTATGAAAAACTTCAGTATTTCACCTGGGCACATCAATCTCTATAAGAATATTGAATGATTCATTTTAACCAAATTAGTATTCGCCAAAACTTGTTCTTTAATTTCCGTTACTTGATTAATGCGCTCTACAAATCATATTCGAACAATTTGCACTTGCTGTCGTCGGTGTCAAAAGGCAAAAGCTAATCCTGGCCGCAATGTCAATGGCTAAGCACATAAGTCCGCGCACCCGTTTATGTCTTGGACCCCACCCTTTGCGGCTGGGGAGCTGTTCACAAATAGTCAACATATTGGTCGCATCTTCATAAATAAAGAAGTGTGACTGGCTTGTGGCGTGGCCAGGGGTTGGGTGGGCAAGGCGCACGCGCCTGCACACCCATAAGTTGCACGTGTACGGCTCACCCGAAAAACAACAGCGAGAACAACGTGCACAGAGGGTGGGTGGCTTGCCCCCAGCCAGCACTTTGCCCATACAGAAACAATTGACTCGACAAGATTACATGCAGGAAATTCAATTTTAAAAGCAGCTGCCACGTGTCCTTTTAGTGCTTGAAATTGTTACAGTTATTGAGCTGGTCCTGGCCAACGGCCTGATGAGACGTGTGGGCTGTTGTGGTAATGGTAATCGTAATGCTGGTGGTGGCGGAGGTGGTGGTGGATTTCCTAGGCCAGAGCGACCAAGCGGGCAAGCGGCCAAGCTATGAATATGTAATTTTGGCAACATCGATGAAAATTGAGCAATAAACGCGCTGCCCCGCGCTGCATTGCGTTACAAATAAACAAAAGGCCGCTGGCAGTGGCAACGGAAACGGAACACACACACCACCAGCCCACCAGCCCACCAGCTCGCCAGCCCGACCGCCCGCCCGACCGTCAACCCACCGACGCAGCCTATCATCAGCCCACCAATCCAACAAACCAACAACCCACGACGGCGGCGACGACGTGTTAATTTGCAGGGTTGCTTTCTAGCCGCCGGGAAAGGCAACGGCGACGGCGGCGACGGCTGCGACGACGACGCTGCGGTGGCTAAAAGGGCGTGTGATTGACTTAATTGACTATGAAAATGAGAAATTACATGCAGATAATGACGATGGCCGCGAAATGAACAACAAACAACCGCTGGCAACATCAACAGCAACAACAACAAGAGCACCAACAAGGACAACAACCTCGCAAGGCGTTATTAAATTTTCCAATCCCCAGCCCCTCTCGCTAATCCCCAACCACTAACAACTGTAAAATGCGCCATCAACTTTGATTTAATTTGATTTGATTAGCTAGCACCAAACCACCCAAAGAAGACACAACCCCCTCCAAAAAAAAAAAAAAAAAACCTACACCCAACCTAGCCCAGCCGATCCGAGCCGAACCCATGCCGCAGCCATTTCGCAGTTTCCCAGCGCACCTTGACGCCCCAGGGCGATGTTTTCCGGCGCCTTATTGCAGCACATTGGCTAATTAGAATTGCGACTTTGCGACTTTGTAGCCATGCCACATGCCGCATGCCACAATGTGTGAGAGTTTTGTCATTAAAATTGCATTTTATTTGCGGACAACGGTCAAACCGAAACCGAGTCATACCCAACTAATTGAAAAAACCCTGCGTAGGCTCCCCAGGCTAATATGTCATATGACTCTGCCAGAAGAACTAGCCCAAGCAACTATTTTGTAAGAGATTTGTATCCACGTTTAAATATATTTGTACATTTATTTGCGTATATATCTCAATCATAATTTTTATCTGATTTGTTAAATACTTTTTACGGGCGCCTTGAAACAATAATTATTTTTGAGCTACGTTAAGAGATATGGTAAACAGTCTGTAGACTTGGAATGAAATTTGTGTGAATAACTAACCTAAGCAATTATTTTGTCCATGATATAAGGCCACGTTTAAGCATGCATGATTTTTATGTGATTTTTAAAAATACTTTTTAAGGTTATTTTGAAACAATAATAATCTCAGAACTCCCTCAACAAATATGGTAAGCCAATTGAAGTTTAGGTGGACATCAAGTTTGTTAGTTTGTTACAATATGCAGATTTGGGTGGATATCAGACAGTCATTAATTACTTGTTTAAACAGGTCATTAAAGTAATTTCAGTTGGGATTAAATAAATGCTTAATAAATAAGTAATTAATAAATGAACAACAAAACTAAAATTGCCTCATTTAAAGAAAGGTTTTATGCTCGCTCACTATTGGATGAGTTGTATTCTTTCAACAACAAATACATATTTATTAATTGTTAGGAGATCTTAATTATTTCAACACAGAATATCTATAAATTGATAAGATATTTTTTTAGAATTTTACATTATCAATTTTTCAGCAAAATTTAGTAAATTTAAGAAAAATATGCTTTAAAATAGACCATAAATACCACATATATCACAACTGGTAAACTAATGGACTCTTTAGCTCTAGTTATGATGTTCTCTAATTGAGTTCAATATTGAGTTCAGATTTATTATAGCTAATTCGCTCGAGATGCCTTAGTTTTCGCTGAGAAGTATTAGTATATTCCAATAGTTTCTTTCAATCAAACAGAAGGATGCAGGAATTACCGTTCGATTATTGTGTTATATATTGAGCTGAGCGGTCCGAATTGTTTGTTGACCAATGGGAGGTGCCTGCCTGGGGGCTTATCTAACGGCCAGCCCCTAATGGAAGCGAAATCAACGAAAATGTTAAATTGAAAAATCACATAACGAATTTGTTAACGCCCACTTGGAACAAGTGCCAGCTCGCTGCGTACGCCAATTAAATGTCATTTCAGTTTCACACGCAACGACCATGCCAGATATGGGGGCTATACGGGCCATACGAGGTATATTGGACATGGACTTGGAGCACCCGGGGAGCGCCAGCTCAAGTGCCTGCTGATTCGCGCTGGACGTTGTTAAATCAAAAACGCAATTAACTTTGGCCTACAATCAAAATGAAGGGTATAGAAATCAACACAACAAAAGTGCTTTAGTTGCTATTGTAGAGTATAGTCGGCAACTGGGCAGAGCTCGGGCACTTATCGATTATTTTATATTAATTGTAATCTCATTTATTTGCTTAACGGTCTTTACTTGGCCTGTTTAATTTCTACATTTCTGTTCATTGATTTACGTTTATTTTGTGATAAATTTATTTATTCGATCAGTTCGCCGTGTATGTATACGTATATACTTATATATGTCTGTCTGTGCGTGTGTGTATATCGTAGTATTATTTTGCGTTAATTAACTTTTCATTACAAACTGCCCACATTCGAATATATGTCGTTGTCGTGGTCGTTGTCTGGCACTGTCTGCCAGCCTTATCAATGCCAAATTTGAACAACAAGAGCAAAAAATACAAAAAATAAATAAAATCAAATAAAAATAAAGAACAACAACATTCATTATATCGACAGAAATCGGAGCTGATTAAGCATTGTAAGTGGCGTTCGACTCACATGGCATTCTACGTACTCCTTGTTCTTGGGACTTGTTGACAAGTGCTTCGGGCTGCTCAGCGTGGCTTGAAGTGCTGCTTCTATTGTTGTTGTTGTTATTGTTGCTGTTGTTCTTGTTGTACATTCGCTGACCTTACCTTGTTCTCATTACCCAATTACTAGTCTCTGCTAAGTATTTGCCAACTTGAGATGAGTCCAGGCCATGCTGCCGTGTGTGCTAAAACATGAAAAAGAAAACATATTTCAGGATAGAACAAAATCAAGAGACTTAAGCGAATTAAATACATACTAATTTTAATGTAACTACCGCAAAAACAGTCATAACGGACGCTTCTATTAGGCGGACACCATTCTTGGGTGTACAATTACCCGTCAGTTCGTTGTCCTTTCAAGAGAGTTTTCATTGTTCAAAAAAGACTTGGTATAATGCAGAAAATGTATCTTCTGAATAAAATTGTAAATACGTGGCAACTGAAAAGGAAGCATGGCAAGAGCATGCTGCAGCATGGATCATATTGAATATCAATGACAAATGAGTACAAGAAAAAGAATACAAATATCATTGAATTCTCAAGATTAAAGTGACAATGAACCCACAATGGGCATTGACAGACAGGTGAAAATAAATTAAAACCGAATAGAGATAAATTATAATATATAAAATATGAAGCACGTAATTGTGCTCTAGTTAAGAGTGTCCGACTAGTATTTGACGTATAAGGCATTCGCATTTCCCCTTAAAGATTGTGCAAAACACATGCGGAAATATATTTTTATTATTCAATTTTCAAGTCTTCCGCCATTTGCATTTACACAAAACCAGAATTCTGTGGGGGCAAAGCGAAGAGGAGGATAATATTGCTAGATTTTATATTTCTTTGTATGCCTCAGCTTATGGTCTAGATATCTAAAGATCATAAGTTTCTCTGGATCTAAGCAAATATTGATTAATATTATTCTAATATTCATAAATGGCATTGAAATATCAAAGGCGTTTGCTGTCCCAACTGTGAATTTTGCTTAGTTCTTCGATTTAAAACAATTTAATCTAAAATATATAGATATGTAGATACACGAAGGAGGTGAAGTGATTGTCGGAGTAAACAATGACTTTCAGGTATATTCAGAAATATTGGTAAATTTATAACTATTTAGTGCACGCAATATCTTGGCTGTGTACACAATTTAAATACAGATTGTGGGCCAGCTCTATCTACAGCCTGGCACCGCATCCATCAAGCGCTTACCCCATCGTTGCTGGCGTTCTCGAATTGATAAGCTCGCACGTTTGCACTCGACATGACGTCCACGCATGCCTAGCAATGTATCGATGTTTGTGACGCGATCGCTGGCCAAGCTGTCCGGTCGCGCAAGACATGTCGCTGATACGGCCGGACACTCACACACACACACACACACAAACACACACAAAAAGAAATAGTGGCAATCAGGTTGACGCCGATTGGCGACCAGTTTGCACCTTGCGGGAGCTGTTCGAACACGGCTTATCTGAAAGTAAAGCGGCCAACAACAATAAAAAATAATATTAACAATAATAACAAAAAGTTTATTATTGTGTTAACTTCAACAGCCGCTGCCGGGCAATATCAGTCTTGAGCAGCTATTACGTCTAATCTAGATCTTTGGCACTGAATGGCGCGAATAATCAACATCCTGTGCGATAGCCAAAACTTTATGCAAATAAACTTAATGGCCCCGGAACGGGGGGGTGGAATTTACGATTTTTAACAACCCAAATTTATAAGCCAATTACCTGAGGTGGTATTTTTATGGGGCCACTCGGATCTGAAAATATAAATCTACAAGCTAACACGTACTTTTATATACATATACTATACATTATTTTAATATAAACTATTTAATACACGTACTTTTATACATACTAAACATTATTTTAATATAAACTATTTAATATAATCTTTTAGCAAAACTGGATATTATATTGATTTACTATTTACCACAAAATAACATAAAAAATAAACTATGCAAATGTAATTAGTCTTTGTATTAAATTAATTGTATTTTATTTTGATATTTATTCAAAAATTCGAATGAGTTTACAAATGTAGTCTGCTGGAACTGGCTGTCGTTAGATAAATCTAAATAAAAAAGAATGAATAAAGAAATCATAAAAATAGTATATAATATTTATGGTACTTCAGTAATCGCCGAGTTTATGGCCAGTGTAAAAATGTTGCTATTGTTGTTGTTATTGTTGCTGCGCAAAATATATGACCAGGCACTCGATGTTTATTAATACTCGCAATGGTTATTGTTAAGTTGCGTATACCCTTTCCCTAAGCATATTGGCAACGACAAACCACAAAACTGTTATTTAGAGAAAGTTTAAGTACTCATGTAACTGGTGGTTGGGCAGACCACCAGGTAGACGACTAAATGGAGATACTTCCAATGGCCACAGTTGAAAAGTCTCTGCCTATGGCTTTCAGTTAAAGAGTTGTCGACAAGACTCGTTTCGACTGAATGCAAAACTGTGGACAGAGTATTGCGCAGTCGACTGCACCTGCATGCAATGTGGCCCCTTGTATTCAGATGACAAATGAGAAACTCAGAAGCCAATAGTGACATTCATACGAATGTATGTGGAGGTATGTGTGTATTCAATGTTTTGTTTCGTGGCTCTTGAGTGTTTTCAGTGCTCATTGATGAGTAATTTAATTTGTAGTTTATTCGAATAGCACTTGTTTATTTTATGAGATACTCCAAAACATCTACTTGAGTTCGAGTTCTTTATTTGCGCAAATTATGTGCCCTCACATGGAGTAGAGAGTTAAGAGGGCCTCGGGCCGTATCCCATGATTGCTGATTGTCTCTATTGATGCGGCTTGATTTCGTTGTATTGACAATGTATATTGTAAATGCTACTTGTTCGCAATAATCTGGTCATTCAGCGCAGACATGCCCCGGTACAAGCTCATTATACCACACTTACTTGCCATGTAGTTTAGCTGCCTTTGTGACTGACTGCATATTATGGCCACCCACTAAATTAGCTATTGATGGCCATACCATAAAGTCAATATGTAGCAACCGGGCAATTATAGTGCCATACCGTGCCCCATTCGCATTGAATGCATCGTCTGGGCCGGGGCGGGCTTATCGCGAGGCAGCATTTCCAAAGTCCAAGCGGCCCCTGAACGTACGGCGGGTATTATGAGTGCTGGTAGTACAATTCGTATAATCATTAATGGATTACGATCCCAATCGCCGGGCTGCAGACCTAAACGGTAGCTAAAAGCCATAATCACAAGTTGTATTTATGAGCTGCTTAATATTTTTACCAGGTGCTCGCACCTGACACCTCGTGGGGAGGCTCAACTCTTTGAACCGCTATCTGCAGCTTGTCAACGCCTCAATGCCCCTGCAGCTCTATCCTATATAACAATATACTTATGTGATCTTAACTAATGTGGTCTAAATAAAGGTGAATAAAGTAAAACGCGATAAATAAAAATATATGTGCCTATATTCTTATATATATATATGTATCGATCGAGAAATACCTGTCCAATATACCTGTTCGAAGAATATTTTATTTTGAAAAATGACTTTGATGCAAATAGCTTAAAATTAAACTAACTTCGTTCCCAAGCATTGGAGTAATCTGACCATATTTGATAGATGCCAATTTTGGGTTATATATCAAATTTAGCCCGCAACTTCTATATGAAAATATATATGGCATCGCAATGTTTTCAGTAGAACGGGCAGCTATAAATTAAAAATTGAATTGTTAAACGAAACTTATCAAATTATATGACAAAGGCTTGGACTAAGGAATGGGATGAGTAAAACCGGGTTAACGAAGGAAACCGTCGGGCAGGGAGTTGGCTTGAATTGTATAGGTTAGTTGGGTTGGGTAAGTTAGTTCATTGATCCCAGCTATAAAATATGAATTATATATGTAGCTTAGCAGGAAGTTTATAAAAACACACAGCGGTGCGTCCACGTCAATGCCAACATAGCATAAGCTGGAATCAAAAGAAAGTCAAGTCTACAAATTTCAACATGTTATAGAGACTGGCCTCCTCTTTCTGATTAACAATATATATAAGTACAGATAATGACTCAGATTTTGTGGTTTCGAATATTGTTTTCTTCAAGGCGTTACAAGTTTTCCGACCGAATTGACGAGAAATACTTCTCTTTTTAGAACATTTTCTTTAACGCATTCTATTAATATTGTTTTGAATTTTTTATTTTTTCCTTATATTACAAATACATTTGTTAAGTTTTATTCTGTGTGTGTGTGTGTGTTAACATTTATGAACTCATTACGCGCTATAAATTCAAAGAGTTTGTTTTTATTAATTTATGCACTATACAAAAAAAAAAAAGAGTTGATTATTTTGTGATTTTATAATTATAATTTTTACATTAACAGTTACGACTTCGCATGTATGTAAATATGTATTTATTGTGTATAAACAAATGTAAATATGCCTACAAATTGGACACTAGTTTTTTATTGTTAAAAAATATGTACATGATTATTTGTTGTATTATCTGCATTGATATTTGAAATATTGTTTTAATGTCATTTTCATGAATTTATTTCCTTCTTTTCAGTATGTACAAAACGATTTTATAAATTGTTGTATATTTTATATTTGAATAAAAATAAGATTTAATTTATTTAGGTCTAGGCGAAAAAAAAAACTTGTCTCTATATCTAGTATTTTATAGGTATTAACGACTTTTGTTAAAAAAAAAGGTAAAAAAAAAAACTTATGGCTAAATGGCCCGCAGCCTTAGAGCTGCAGGAAAAAAATGTATTTGTATTTATAGCGATTTATTACACGAATGATATATGTTGTTGACATTGTTGCACATGCAACATGCAACATGCAACAACAACTTTTGCTTGGCGAAGATTTCTTCAAGTTGAGCACTTGCTGCTCCCGGCTTGGCCTTGCCACAAGCTTGTGGCAGCTGACGCCTTCCGCTTGTTTTTTTTTTTTTTTTGCTTTTTCTAAATTTTATTTTTTGAGACGGGAGACGGAGAGTTGGAGTAGAGGAGAGTGCGTCAATTGCTTGTTGTCGACCCATTGTTATATATTATTGCACCAATTTTGTTTGTTTGTTCGAATTCCCAACCGAAATGTGCCACAATTTGTGGCAGTGTCACACAGCTGCGACTTTGACAGCGAGTTTATTGTCCAGTATTCGAGTTACCAGTCATTTGGCCGCTCCCACCCGGCTCGGCCAACTCGAATCTAGGCAGCTAGCAATATTAGGGCCACCAGGCGGCGCGCTGCGCATGCGGATGGGCGTGGGCATGGGCATGGGCGTGGAGACCAGCCGCTGCGGCAGCCGCCGCATGCTGATAGGCGGCGGCACCGTTCAGCGCCACCAGATGATGTGCGGCGGCATTCTGCATCGCGGTGGCAGTGCTTACACAATCCTGCGTCAGCTTGGAGCCATCGCCCAGACACGGCTTGCCATTGCGCACCAGCACGGGTACGGCGACGCGTCGTGGCGACGGCAGCGCAGACGGATGATGCGGATGTGTGGCATGCCCATGCAGCAGGCCCGGATGCTCATAGCCCTTCTCGTTCTGTGCCCGCTTGGTCTTGTAGCGATGATTCTGGAACCAGATCTTCACCTGAGTCGGCGTCAGCCTTATCAAACTGGCCAAGTGTTCGCGCTCCGGTGCGCTTAGATACCGCTGCTGCCGGAAACGCCTCTCCAGCTCGTATGTTTGCGCCTTGGTGAAGAGAACGCGCCGTTTGCGCTTCTTGTTGGGCATGCCGTCGGCGTTGACGCCGCCGCCGCCGCTGCCATCCGCATCGTCCACATCATCGATGTCCTCTTCGATGCCATCCTCGTTCAGGCTGTCGTCATGGGCGCTGCCGCTGCCGGCACCTGCGTCATGCTTCAGGCTATTGTTGTTGTTGTTATTATTATTATTATTATTGTTATTATTATTGTTGTTGTTATGCAACGCATGCGCCGCTGAGCTGACACCGGCTGCACCGCCAGCATGCAACGTGTGTAGCGCATCGCCTACGGAGAGCGCATCGCTGTCAGCTGAACGGCTGTAGCTCTTGTAGTCGCCGGAGAGAGCCGGCGACGTTTGGCAATTGGAGCCTATGTAAGTGTAGGAGACCTCCGACGTGACGGGCGAGGTGCTGTCCGGGCTGGCCGGCTGCTGAGTGCCTGCAGAGAAAGAAAAGCGGAAAGCGAGCGAGAGGTTACTAAGGGCTTGGGCGAAATAAAGACAACTAATTAAGCGCAGTAAGCAACCAACAAGAGCAAAATACAGTTTATTATTAACTAATAAAAATTCATATCAATTATCGTATACCGAATGTATATGATGCAGTATCAAGCTGCAAATATCAAGGCTCCTGAATAAAGAATATCCTAGCACTCAACAAAAACTAACTGATTTATGTTACACATAACTTGAAATTTCTTAAACTACATTCAATTTTCATTAAGAAGATCAAGATTTCGTTCGTTGCGATCTTCGCGCACTTTTATTGCTCAGTTTAGTCACAGAGTCAATTTGTCAACAATTTCGAAAAATTAATTCACACACACAGCCAAGCACAGAGTGGCAGACATACCCCAATCAGCATGAACAGGCAGAAATTGGCAGCGGTGCTAAATGAATAGTCAGTGGGTAAACAGATACAGCCGCCAACGACTCGTACAATTGGATTATGCCCTGCAGATAGGCGGCGCGGGGCAGAGATCGTGGTGGCCAGATGCGAGCTACCCTCCTCGAGCCACACCGCAGCGAGCCCAACTAATAACGTCAATTAGAGGACCGGGCCATTGACAAGGCTCGATCGATCGTCGGGTGCTACCTGGCTGCGTTTGCATTCCCTGCCCTGCGGGGCAACCCTGCGGAGTTACACCTTTTGGGCAATTGCTCGGCTGCCTTCTGACCTTCGAGGTGTTGCCTTTAGCGTGTAGCGTGTATGTGTGCGATCTTTTTTGCTGCTGTCATTGTTTGCCGTTTTGAGAGAGAATACACAACCAAATGCTAATGAAAATACATTAAGGTTTGAAACTGGGCAACCAACTGGGAGACAATGGGATGCGACACAAAAGCCAAACCTCAAACAGAGCTGCCTTCTAATGGCCGCCCTGCCCCTGACTTCTGTGTCCCTCTGCCTGCATCCGGCTCCCTTTCTTCCGTTTTTGCCGTTTTACCCGACTCTCGGTCGGTTTGCCAATGCTGCGTACGCCCACTTTTTTTTTTTGCTATCGGGATATAGTTACTTTGATTTATCGCACATGGGCATTCAAGCTGTTTAATATGTTTTTCCTTTGTTTTGTTTTTTATTTGGGTGTGATCTATGTAGAATATTTCATAGTACACTTATTACATGCATGCAAGGCTGAATTTAATGATTCGCATTCATTCATAGTTGACTAAATTGAACTTAGACTCAGTCCATGTCCCAGTCCAGACCAATGTAAGCCAGTCCCAGTCCAGTTTGAGTCCTGCACTAGAATCGTCTTCACCATGACAACTCAACAAATTAATAACTTAATATAATCAAAACGACTCGACTTACAGCTGTGAAATTTCCCAAAAAAAAAAGAACGGCAATCAGGCAACAATTATAATTTGTAGCTGAGCACCATATCAACAAAAAGACTAAAAGAAAAAATTGGAATAATAAAACAAGGAAAGGCCGTGCAAAAGCGAAAAAAGGACGAAGCGGAAGTGCGTGCCATAAATTTCCAGGCTTATATGAAAGGAATGACTGAACAATGTTGTGTCCGCGACAACAATGAAGGGGGGAATACGACAGCGACATGGTACCAAATAAAAAAAAAAAAACGAAAAAGAAAAAACAAAAAGCGAAAAAAATAAAATAACAAAATTAATCCTCAAGTGTGAAGCGCATACAAACTATTAGTCAAGATTATGTTGGGCCACAGTTTCTAGGGTATGTACTCGTAAGCGACCAAAGGGGTGGTTCCGACCGCGGGCACTTCGCGTTTCAAGCACCTGAATCGACACATATCGCATCTAACACTACACTGCACCACAATACATAGCGTCTGCCGAACGGGGCGTGGCATATGGCCATAGCCAAGGGTTAGTGCTCATCGAGCCCTCGGCGAGTGGTTCCCACTGACTGACGTCGCCCGTAGATATGCAAACACAGCTGCCTTTTGTGAGGCAATTATTGAACAATATTATTAGGCGTTCGCTCTTAAAATTCCATATCCCTGCGCGTTCCCGGTTCCCCAGCTAAAATAATTCCAGTAGCTGCAGCTTGACTTTACGAGAAACGTTTTACATGCATGTAGCAAAATTAAATTAGGCCCAGAAGCTTGACAACTTAGAGGCAGTTAAGTATTAACATGCGTTTAAGCTTTTACTAAGAATATTTAATAGCCATATTTTCAAACTCAACATTTGCAATAGATTTTAATAAACAGAAAGATTTTAGAATATCTATATTTTCGCATTAAAAATGTTTTTTTCTGAACGATATTAGAAAACGTTTACAAATTATAAACGAATAATCAAATCAGTATAAAAATGATTAGATATTGACTGAGGGATTCTTTTCATTTCTTTAAAGCTATATTTGGTTTCAATCAAAAAAATCTTTGGCTTATGCAAGCATTTAAGGCTTATGAAATACCTACGATTTGTGTATGAACACTTACCATATATTTCGTTCTCCTTGATCCATGCACTGCGACCCGAGTGGGAGAGCATTGTTTGGGCCATGTGATGGTATGAGGACATTTCGTCGCCGAAGTTGCCGGCAAAGTTCTTCGGCAGATATTGGCCGGCGGCAACCGCCGCAGCGGCCGCTGCATTGTGACTGGCCAGCAGATGGGCAGCGGCCTGCGCTGAAGCGGCATGGGCATGGGCGCCCATATGGGGCATGGGCGGCTGAGCGCCGCCAGCGCTCTGATGATGGGGCAAGTGCAGCGGGGCAACGGGCTGATGCGGCTGATGGTGCAGATGCGGATGATGATGTTGTTGCTGCTGTTGCTGGTGAAGGTGGAGGTGTTGCTGCTGCTGATGGTGCGCCGACTGCGCACTGTGCTCCGTGGTTTGATGATCACCATGGGCCGCGGGTGCTACATGCTCATCCCCGCTGCTGGGCGGCGGTGGCGGCGGCAGTACTGAGCTGGGCGTCGGCGACAGTGTTGCTGGCGCTGGATGACCATGCCCATTGCTGGACTCCGAGCCCAGTTCCGCGCTATGGCTGTGGGTATGATGCGCCGCCGCTGCCGCTGCCGCTGCAGCGCTCTTCAGCTCGGAGCCATCCAAATTGAGTATGTCGGATATATGAAAGCCGGAACGCTGCGAGGACGGCACCTTGGCATCAAAGAGGCTGCAAGTAGACAAGAGCACAGTTTTAATTGTCGATTCACCACTTCCAACACACACACACACACACACACACACTTGCTGCACATCGTTGTACGTCCTACATCCGACATCCGGTGTCGTGTCATGAATGAAATGGCCGGAAAGCAACACAATAGACGCACACTGCAGTTCGGGTCTAAATTTCTACCTGACCAAGCAGCAAGTACCTGACGCACTGACTTTGACGAAAATTGCATCGGGCTGCGACTTGGGTTTAGATTTTTCACACTTGCTCGGAATTAACTTTGATTAAGTGCCAGCCAAATCGCTGGATTATTGACACCTAGTCCCAGTTGCAAAAGCAAAACCCCAGTCACAGTTGAAAACCCAGTTTGAGTTCAGTTTCAGTTTCAGTTTTAGTTTTGGGCTTAGCTAGGGCTAATGCAAATTTGATTTTCCACTAATACCATCAACAATTAAACTCAAATCCGCTTTTGGTGCACCGCTGCACTACCTGGGCGATCGGGCGCGGGTCTCTTTGGTCAGGCCTAACCATTTTTCGGCCACATGTTGGCGCAAGTAAAAAGCGCTCTTGCTTCCGGTTTTTCCACGCTGAGTTTTCCCAAATTGTGCGCGCGAAATTCCCACGCGCTCAGGTCCATCAGGACGCGGGGCATTCCCCGCATGTCTGAGCGGAATTCCCTTTGCACTCCGACCGGCCTTCGACCAGACAGTGTGACGCCGTCTACGTCGCCGCTGCTGTTGCTGTTACTGTTGCTGTTGCTGTCGTCTGCTGCACACATGTTGCCAGGTTGGGGTTTCCCTGCAACTCACCTATGGGAATTTCTAAGCCAGCCAGGCCAAACAGATCGACGTCTTTTGCGTCTTTTGCCACTTGAGCTGCGATCGCCAATCAATGTCGGACAACAGCGCTGCACACAATTACAGGACCTTGAGCACATTTGAGCATGCACCAGCCCAGCAAATCTGCGGATCTTCTCTGGGGGAATTACGTGTGGTCACTGTCACATCTTAAGGCTGCTGCAGGATTTGGGTAATTTGCTTCAGCAGGCTTTGCGCGGGGCAAGTGCCCCGCACAATGTTTAGGGAGTAAGTGCCTTGATTGGATTGCCGGCTCAGTGGCATAGCTCGTTACAGTTGATGGCTGGCTGGCTTAGAGGGCAAAGTTCATTAGCTGAACGAGGCCTAAAATAACACTGTCACGGGCCACGACGGTGAAGAGGGTGCTGCAAGTGCCCTAAAAAACTATACCCTTAAATTACAAGGCTAAAAGGATTCTTTTAATATTCCCAGCATTTGCCATTATTCTTTTAGCAAAGTTGAGCAAAATATGATGGGATGCTGTTGGTCTTAATCACAAATATTCGAGGATTGTTTTTACCGCGAATCTATTTTTTTTTTTAACAGATATAAATGTATTGCATAAAGCTCATGTACGTTACGCACACGCTCGAATACGTAACTAAGTTAATTAGTATATAATACAAATATACATATTGTTATCATTATAATTACGTATGCTGATTAATCTACTGCTCATAGGCTTACAGACCGAAACAAATTACCACAGGTTCGACTTGCAGCTTGCACAAACTGCACAAACATGGCTGTTGTTGGTTAAAGGTTTGGTTAATCGTAAAGCATAAATCTAACAAAAGTCGGAGATCCGAACCCAAGCATTTTTTCAGTTGTCTGAATGTATATATGCAATATATAAATATATGAAGTACAGGACTGATTAATGTTTTATGCCCTAAGCTGTGTAGGAAAACTAATATTTGATTAGAGCCAACAGTTTCTCTTCAAATTTTCTCAGGAAAACAGGAGGTTTCCTGTAGTGGTAGCTTAAATATTCCTACTATGCGTTTATTATTTTATTACTAACTAAAAAACCCACTTGAAAAATGTTCACCGTGGGAAAATCCCAAACGTAGCCACCATTTTCGCTATTCGCAACTTTCGCAATTTTCGAAATTCGCACAAGTGCCAGGCGAGCTTTGCGTGTGAAAGCGTTAGAAAGAGGTAGAAATACAGAGGAAGGGAGAGAGAGAGATAGGGCAAGATCTCTAATCCGGGCATCGGGGATTGCGGTTAGCGCGTTTTATCAATTTTGCTTACCCGGGCAAAGCGTTGCGCAGAGCCGCCGGATAAAATGCGGCGGGCAGCAGAGCATGGCTCCAAGGGGGCAGCAGTATGGGCGACCAGGGCAGGAAAGGTGCAGCCGCAGCGGCCGCGACCGCCGCCGACGAGGGCACCATTAGACTGCTCATGCTGTGCAGCCCGGGGAAGCCGCTGAATGCCGCCGCGCCCGTTGGGATGCGCAGCTGCTCGGCGGCCGCCAAGTTGGCGCCACTCGTTGGCGTTGTTGTGGGCACCGTGGTGCTGGCGGTGCTTATGATTTTGGATGCCCGCTGCTCCACCGAGGGCGTCGATGTGCGCAGCGGTCGCTTGGGCGTTGTGGGCGTGCCAGGACTAACTGTGGCCGCACTCTGCGGCGAGGCAGGCAGGCTGCCAGCACTGCCCAGGCCGCTGCTATTGCCGCTGCTGTTGGTTGTCTCCGTCCGCTCACGCTCTCGTTCCCGTTCCCGCTCGCGCTCCTTGTGCTTGGACGGCGTGCGCTCCAACGCCGGCTGGCTGTGCGTGGTGGTCATGTCCGTAGCCGTTGTGGGCGTCGTTTTGGGAGCCGGTATGGCTATCGGATGTGTTGCCGGTGGCGTCGCGTTGCCCGATTTTCGTCGCTGCTGCGCGGGCGGCGGCGTTGGCGACGGCGTACCTTTGCGTTTCTCCGCCACTTTGCGGCCGTTCAAATCACAAGTGTCACACGTGCAAAAAAAACAACAATAACAAACACAAATCCAAAAGGATCGTATTGTACAACACTCTCTGCTGCACCGCAACACTATCTAACACTTGGCAAGAGCTTTGACTGTGCTGCCTGTTATCATAATAATTTGGAATGCAATTCACTTGACGCGGATGCGATGCGATTCAATAACGCGACAGCGATTACGTTAAGAGTCTTGATTTGGATTTTGGCCACAGATCCAGCTTCAGCTTCAGTTTTTGATTTCAATCTCGTTGTCGACTCGTGCTCGGGTTGCGTTGTCAGCCGCACTCTAAACATTCCAAACTGAAGTGTCATCAACAACTAACGAGACATCAAGAACTCGACACGAGTCCAAGCAGCCAACGGCGCAAAAGTACCAAAAACTACTCTGCACACAGACACACTCACACACACACATACATACATGGATGTAAGTGTTGTATATGGTGCATCCATCCACCATTGGGTATATAGCCTCACACACACACAAACACACACATGCACACCGCCATAGAGAGTCTCTCTGGCTCTTGTTTAGCCGCGGCGCGTTCGTCGCATTTTCACTAAGTGGCTTCTCATGTCCTTTTCAACAAGGATACTACGTCGGCAGCAGCAGCAGCAGCAACTATGTGAGTGGCTCATTCAACCACCAGCAAAAGCAACAGCAACAACCACCACCATTTGTTGTCCAACGCACATCCTTGCGCCAAACAAGGCCAGCCTAGGCGTGTGCAAGCCTGCCATCTCGCTTGCACCCGCTCACAACTGCCAGCCGACGAGTGCCCACTTGAGCCGCCTCTCTATATACACGTGTGTGTGTGTGTGTGTGTGTGTGTGTGTGTGTCTGTGTGTGTGTGGAGAGCTGCCATTGTACCGCTCGAGTATCGGCAGAGGCTGCCAGCCAGTCAGACAAGTCGCCGCATCCCAACATATTCAAACGTTCTGCTCTGGACCTCTTTCATTCATGGGCACGGCGCTCAGCTGGGTTGATGGGTTGACGGGCTGACGGGCCGACTGGCTAGCTGAGTCGACTTCTGCCCGGTCCAGCACTTGATGTTGTCAACAATTGCCGTGTCATTATATTGTATTTATCATTATCGTCTCTCCAGTGACCAGCTCCTAGCCCTGGCGGCTACTTATGTATGCGTGTGCATGAGCCATCAATTGTCCTGGCGGTAACGGGATCCCATTTGTGCGATATTAGCCTCATTTGGCATCTCATTAAAGAGTTTGCTCTTTAAGCTCTGTTTCGAGCTCATTCGTCGATTAATAAGTATCTAAACAGAACTTTTTATGCACTCATTTGCTAAGGTCTTTCTAGCTTTAAATAAGTAATAATCAAAGCTCGCTGGGATTGGGCAAAGCTATCCTGACTTCTTATAAGGCTCAATGTATATTTTTGTAAATTTCATACAATAATCATCAATATATTTGACGAAGTTCACGAATTCAATTACTTCCAATTGAAAATGGAAATGAAAATTTTTAATATAATAAATAAATTACCGTTATATGTCTTCAATACTTACAGATTCTTAATTTAACTGTTTTTAAAATATGCCAAAATATTTTTATATATATCGAATTACATACAACCTATACCGATTATTAATCGATAAAAGGGTATTTTCAAACGGAAATTTTTGTAGGTTATCCCTGATAACATCGACTAATATAAAATATACATTTTATTTAGCCATAGTAGTTGAATTTGTATAGCCCTAGCTGAAACGGACCAATCACATAAGCTCTAAGACCTACAGACACCAAATTTGGCATATGGTATCTGAAAGTCAACGAATCTAAACGGGAAGTTTTATTTTTTAAGAAAATCTCACTAAGGATCACGTGTTATCTTCAATCAAATGGGGTTCAAAAATCAAAACGTTTTGTTCTTAAAATGTTAGGCAAATACTTAAATTTAAACTTAACCTCTTACTTTAAGAATCTGGATACATGATATACGCTAATAAAGTTCTTAACAGAGTAACACATTTTCTTAAATTGAGAACAATGTTTTTGTTTTTCCTTCAGTGTATTTTTCTTTTTATTTTGCTCAACAAACAGTTTAATTATTTATCACCTTAATTATATAGATGAGCTTATATAGACGGTAAGTTGCATAGGGAATGTATTATATTGAGGTATACGTAATTATTATATTTTATGCGAACTATTCCCTCAGTCTTAAAGCTATTATCTTAAAATTTTGCATTCGTTTCTCTTTCTATTACAAGCGGATATATGTCGCAACCGGCCAGATTTAACCTTCTATATCACATAGCTGACATAGGAACAATCGGTCGAAAGTTAAATTCTTGTATGAAAAACATTTATATTTATCAAGATATCCTTACCAAACCCGGCATATCTTAGTTGAACTATGCTCTTTACATATGTACAAAATCCTATCAAGATCAGACCACTATATCATATAGCTACCTGGGGATATTTCGGTCGAAAATTAAGTTTTTGTAAGAAAACGATATTTGTATTTTAAGATATGAAGACATATCTGTAAGGCCGTAAAGAAAATGTATACAAGTGTATTATATTTTCGGTGTGCCGAAGATAACCGAAGATAAATTGAGTAAGAATTTCTAAATTGCGACTCAAAGCAATTCCTTTTTCTATGGTATTTAATTTGTGTGTTATATATTTTCATCTGGGAAAACCTGTTTTTAATTTAAATGTTTTTAAGTTTTAATATTTATTTGTTTAGTATTATTCAAATTATTACTATAATTATTGATTACTTTTAATTATATTCTAAATTGTGTATATTATATGTTAGTATCTTCAATATTAGTAAGGGTTGAGTATTAATTCATTGAACTGGTTGTTCAATATTGTCGTGAGGACTTGCCAAGCACTTGAGGGCACAGCCGGCACATTTGAAATTCGATTTCATAAGTAAACCCATGATTAGCTCAGGCTCTGCACAACAACTCCATGCATATATGTAGTCACATATACACACACACGCACACACATGTGGAGCTGACGCTTGTCTAATATTGGAGAACACACCCAATTGTGTAGGTGGCTATTTGGGGTGGGGGTGGTAGGGTAGCCAATGTAGGGTCTGCTGATGAAAGGAACATAATCAAAACGACCATTAGCTAACTTGAACAATGCCAAGAGGACGCGTGCAGGGCGAAAAGTTTTAGCAATTGAAAAAATAACATGGCAGACATGGCGTGCATGAAGGGCCCCCATTCTGGATAATAATATATATATAGATGAATACATATATATAAATGTATATGTATACATAAGCAGATCCACATTTATGTGCATGGCACATGAGAGGCCACTGGCACTCTATGGCCGTTCATGGCTCGGATTACAAATGAAAATGGGAAAACACGCGCACACCTCATCCAAAAACAAAACACACACAGAACACACGCCTGGGGAAATTACGTGTAATGCCGTCGGCGTCGCTGTTGCTGTTGCGCCGCTGCTGCTGCCGCCGCTGCTGCCGCCGCTGCTGCTGTTCATGGCACTGCAAAAGTGGGCGCGTCACTGTGTTGCCTCTGGCCAATCGTAGTGCGGCGCGAGCAAGATAGCTAGCATGCATGGCGCACTTGCGCGCTGCTGTTGGGAAATTTCCCAAGTTGCCCAGCGGCAGGATAACGGTGCTAAGGGAAATTTTATAGCGCGGCAACGTTAAGCACCAGCAGCAGCAGCATATCGCACGCCCATTTTGTGCGCTGCCTCTTCTAAATACGAGTACATAGAGAGCGCTATGTGCGTATGCAGTGTGTGAGTGTGTGCGTGATTGTGTGTGTGTGTGTGATGGCTATTGTTATGCGCTTAATGATGATGTTGCATTTAACAATAGCAGCAACAATAAATACAACACCAACAAGAATAACAACCAGAGGGAAGCGAGCTAACCAAAGTAAAAGCCTTTCAACGTTGGCAGCGACGTCGCTGCGACGCGTCGCTTTGCCTGTTGTTGTTACTTTCGTTGTTGCTGCTGTTGTTGTTGCTGCTATTGTAGTTTTAGCTTCCGCAGGAAGTTTAAGTAGCCAGTCAGCGGCAACAACAATAACAACATGAATGAGTCTCTCATATTGGCAAATGTATCTTGTATCTGTGGCATTCAAAATACATACAAATTCAATTGAATTTCGCGCACAAAACTTGTTCTGTTTTTCCGGCAGTTTCAGCTCCGTCCAACAATTTATTTATTTATTTATTTGTTTCTTCTTTCTAACACTTCAAAGTACTCTAGCGGGTTGTTGTTGTTACGCTTGTTGTTTATTGAAGTTGTTTTTGTTCTTGTTGTTGTTGTTCGTTCGCTTGGCTCTTGCCCATTTGAATTTTTGTTTAGGGTTAAGTAACTCGAATCAATTGGCTCATGTTGTCGTTGTCCCTTTTTTATTTTGTTGGCCAAAGGATTTTATATCTTTGCATTTAATAGATTCTAATTTATTTGAATTGCATTGAGCGTAAGTGTCTTTACTGGCGAGTTGATTGTGTGATTCTCTTATTATCCAATGCCAAAGACAATGCCCCACAAGAAGGTAATAGGAATCATTATAAAATAATATTTGCAGTATGTTTAATGGTGACACACAGAATGTTATTAGAGCCTTATTAAAATGCAGAAAGTTTGATCATATGTTATAGTTTATATCGATAAAAGGAACAAACTATCTTGTTTCTTAATATAATTTTGAATAAGGTTAACTTTCAATGTGGTAGTAATAATGTAAAGCGCTTCCCATCAGATGTTTCTAGCCAAGACTGCAAATCAGCTTCGAGCCGAACCTGCTTGATTCCGCAATAACATTTTCTTTTTATTATTAAGAACCGAATCTTTAACCAATCAAAATCTCCCAAAACAAGCTGAACCGAGCCACATCCATTTGAAAATTAATATAGCTTAAAATTGAAAGCTTTAACAGGAGACACATAACTAACTTGGCGCGCAACCTTTGTATTTATCTTACCAAATTTGGTAGATGCCAAGATTTGGTAGAGATCATTTATAAAGCCTGCAACTTTCGAGATGTTTTATATTAAAAATTTTCCAAATATTTGAGCAACAAGGCTTTAACCAAACCCTCATTTGAACTATGTGGTTGACGAACCGAACTCAAAGACGAGGTTCCAGCTGGTTCGAACCGTAAGCTGAAACACCAACATTCCCAGGGCGTGCAGCACTGTTCCTAACTATGAATATAAATAAGTTTCTTAAATGAAATCTGAAGCTCTTTTTTCAGTTTCGAATTTTTCTATAGAAAGTTTGAATAGCTTTCTATAGATACAATAAAAATGTGCTTATAACCTTTAACCAAATTTGAAATAACAAAAATAATTTTATGCATACAAAACTATAATTATCTCGACACTTGAGTATTAAATATAGTAAAAGTTAGTTAGATCTGACTGACTAGCTCTGATTGATTGATTGACCAACACTCAGCTCAAAGCGTTTAAGTTAGGAAGCTGCTTGAGTGCAAGCCATGATGGAGTTCGAACGAAATTCCACTCATAAATGTGAAAGCTTGGCGGAAAACAATTGAATAGAACTTTTTTAACCAAGCAATTCTATGAAAATATTTCGCCTTTCATCCGAGCTCAAAAGTAAAGTGTGCGTTCCGAAATAAAGTCATTAGATATTTTTATTAGATGAGAATATAAATATATATGACTGATTACTTGAAGATGCATCGCAAATCTTTGAAGCATACCAAAACGTAGACAGACCATTCCGTTTATGAAATCTTTTAACAAATCGTCAGAAGAGTCGCGTTCATTGCTTCCCTTGCGATTATTTCTAATCTTCAGCTAGACTCTTTTGTACCTGAGCGAAACGTTGTAGAATACTAGCAAAGCTCCAAGGAAATTGCGTGTTCTTCATATAAGTACATACTTTTACAATCTAGATCTAATTACCAATACTTTATTGTACGCTTAGATTTGATACTTAAGGTTTAGTGCTAATCATTCTACAATGACACATGACAATTTTTTTTAGTTTCCTTTCGTTGATAATCCCAAATATCTTATACGAATATCATCAAGTCGTATCTATGCATTGGAATCTCTTCTTATTCAAGGCATGGGTGAATAAAAATTATCTGCTTGCACTTAGATTATCTTATATAAATTAACAGAGGAGGGAGAGGTGGGCATATGTTTAGGTGAGGCATATTAGAAAGGTATTACGTAGCTTTATAAAACACTTAAATTCCAACGAGATTCCCAATTGCTAGCTTCTATTAAATGATATTTTTAGTGCTAGCAATCTTTTTTTTTTTTTTTTGATTTGCAGCTGTTCCAGGGGCAACTCGTCTCCCAATGGGCAACTCAAACTGAAGTGTGACAATGCGTAGGCCACTCAAACAAGCCGTATCCGGGAGATACAATTAACAACAATAGCTCGACATGGTGACTGCTAATGTTGTTGTTCCCATTGCTGCAGGATTCGAATCTATACAAATGCAATAAAATATGTTGAATGTCAGAATGTTGGGCAGGCAAAAACCGCGCGACAGTTTTTCGGCTTTTAGGGGCGGGCGGGCTAACAACCCCAATTAAACGGTTCGTTGCCAACACCAAGCGGCGGCTGCTGCATTGAGCGTAAAAAATCAGGCACGCATACGGATATGTATGTATATACACATATATAGGCAAATAGATGGATAGACAGGGCGCAGAAGAGTTTTGGCAAAAGGTGTTTGCTTAGCTGCAGATACAGGATACATGCAAGGCTTGCTAACTACGAGGTACTTTGCAGCCATGACAGCACAGCGATCAGAGTGGCGTGCCATGTACACCTTTGCACACACACACACACACACACGCACACAGGCACACACACTCGAAGCTGAGCGCAGCCATTCATTCAATGCTCGTTTATAGCAGCAACAGCAGCCCGTCTCATCCATTGTCATCCATTTTAATTTACCTTCCGGTTTTCCTTTCGTTACATACCGTCTGCCCTCACTCTCGCTCTCGCTCTCACTCTCGCTCTCTTCTATTTTATTTGTATTTTATTTTCCAGGTTACCCTCCACCTCGACGTACCCATGAACTCGAACTGAGCTCGTGTTGTCAATTGACGGCCATGACAATTTGGGTTCCAGATTCGTTGCGCGGAAGTGATTTACCCAAAAAGTGACTTTGTTCCAAGGAGATTCGAATGGGCGGAAGTGCCTCGTTCAGCGCACACCTTTTGCGCAATCTTTCTACCCGGCCCATTTGATATTGATTGATCTCGGGTTTGTTTAACAAGCCCAGGCCCCGGTCAGTTGCTGGCGTGATCTCTGTAACCAGCCTGCCCCTTTGTCTCATCCTATTGATTCTAGAGAATGTGTTGTAGTTGCCAAAATTTTGAATGGGCTTTACTTTTGCCGCTTTTCATCTACTCATACTTAAGGCTATTGAGCTGAATTTCAAGCTACAGCTGTGGGTAAATACAGCTGGAAGCTGGACTCGATGTACCTTTGCACCTGGCAGGCGATGCCCCACATGCCTCTAATGCAATAGTAGACCCATTATCTTAAAGCATAAATGTTACGCAAAACGAAAGTTTCCTCTAAACAAGTATTTCGTATTAGATAAACAAAATTATCAATCATTGGGAATATGACACCTGTAAAACGGATTGTGTCTAGTGTAATGTGTATGCGGGTTGTATGTGATCCATCCACTTTGTGCCCTATAAAGGTCGTTGATACAGAAATTGATATATGCTTAGCGTTGACTCGTGTGCTCAAAAGCAAAATTGTATTGCTTAATTTTTAACATAATTACGAACACTTGGTTAACATAAAAACCAATTTTCAGTTAGTTAACTAATTACTAATAAAATAATCTATTTTCAATTAGTTGCCTAACATAAGAACCTATTTTCAATTACTGAAGTAATCAAAAAGTTAATTTCGTATTCAATTGCTGAGCTTTTGCATTTCTAACTGAGTTTCTTTAATTTCCGTGGAAGCATAGGCTTGAAGAAGTGTTATCTGTTAGGGCCAAATCGTTCCTTTCTTGCATTTAGCATATCGATGCAGACGCATCGAAAGAGTTAGATATAAATAAATATAACATAAGATGTCCTAAAATTTGACTCCGAACTGGAAGAAAGCGTCTTTGAAATCGAATTCATTTGTATTCCTCAATTTATTACAAATCTCTTCACACTCGTCAGTTTCTCTTTAATTTCTACGTGCTAGCTGTTTATTTAGCTGTTTGGCAAATGGCACAAATCAGCTTAGGATACTTTCACACAATTGTCATTAGCGCATGTGGCTGGACGAGGAACGTAATCAGAATTCCATACGGAATGCAAAGCGATTTGATGCGTTCGGCTTAGTAAATTTAGATAAATTACTTCCTACTTTCAGGTTCCCCCTTCCCGGTTCCCATTTGAATTGTGCAGCCTGCGTCTAATGCCATTTCATGGGCTCTATTGAAAGGACATCGACGTCGATGTTGGTATACGAATCGGTATCGGCATAGGAATCGAAATCGGAATCGAACTCGAGCAGCGGATGTTGTGCTCTCCATGCGAGTACCTCATTTCGACTTTGAGTCAATGGATCGCTAAACGATTGAAGGCAGGCAGCCACACACAAAGGGCGGGACAAGCTCATTGACTAATAAAAAAAAAAAAGAGTAATTGTCTGTGAGTGTACGTGTGCGTTTGTGTGTGTGTGTGTGTATTTACAGCTGCAAGAGTCGGCTATGAGTATCTAATTGTGAGTGCCATAGCCATAAAGTAAACCCGAACTTGACAAATGGGTTTGCACTGCGTGTCCCACTGTGCCAGTGCCAGTTGGGCTAGTTTGTCAGTTAGCCAGTTTGTCAGTTTGTCAGTCATGCCTTTGGCTACAAACTTCCTCTGCGCACTTCCTACTTCCTTCTTCACAGCTTGACGCATTCGCCAGTTACACATTTGCAATTTATTTCGAATGCCAAACAATTTCAATTGCAATATTTTCATGAATGGCACAGCGGCATTTTAAACACACAGACACAGAGACACACACAGATTTACACACACCTTGCCCATTATTGTGGTATTGTTTTTGGACCCTTGCAATTGTATCTGTATCTCTGGGCATGTATCTGTGTATCTTTTGTGCGTTTAATTGTTGCGTTTTGTCAGCTTTGATTTGTGGACTGAAGTATTTGCGCCAGGCAGCGGGCTGCGGGCTTATGAGACATTAGAGTCACGGCCCAGAAACGATTTCAGCTGTACGTTAATTTTATTTTGTGCACTTCCCCCACTTGCATGTTGAGGCGCCTGTGACACTTCAGCCAATCACATGCTTCATTATAGGCCCATCAAACCAGCAAAAAGAAAACTACACATTTTTAATCGGGAGTAGTCGACCAGCAGGTACTCTAGCGTATAACAGGATAGATGAGTTTGTTTTGAGTCTGCTAAAATTAAAAACTTATGAAAATAACATTTTTTTTTATACAATATGGTAATAAGCTTTTTGCAGCAGCAGACAGACGGTTCGACATCAATCTGGCTCGGTGTTTTGAGCAAGAATTATTATACCTTATTGGCTTGATGAAGCATTCTTTAATGCATGAAATCTTGCATGACAAAACATGAATACCCCTTGCCCAGGGTTCGACAGCGACCTACGATACGATGTATTGGTTAGTAGTAGATGCAAATTTTATTGTGTTATTTTCACATTCGCATGGCGCATGCGATCTGCAAGCTGACTGACTGACTGCCTGACAAACTGGCATTAAATGTCACAAAGTCACGCGTCGCGCCGAGTCAACTCGAAAGCTGGGCAACATTTTGTTAAATGTATCAATTTCTGATTTGGCCCAAACTGTCGCCATTTGAGCCAAACTTGCTGCCACAGTGTCTTTTCTTTTGTGAGCCCCCACTCTCATGACATGTGGCACAGACAACAGTTCGGCAGACGGAGCAGAAAACAACAGCAACAACAATGACAGCCTGCGCTGGCAAGTGGCCGCTTTGACAGCGTCGTTTTAGTCAGGCAGATACCAAAAAAAAAGTATATGGAAAAGAAAAAACGAAGCGAAAAACAGAATATAGTTCGCGGGTGACAGTTTGGGCAACAACGAGCTGGCTAAAACCAAATGCACAAAATCCAGGGTTGTCGAGTGTCCTTAATATGAGTTGCAGCGTGAGTCGTTTTTTGATCAGTGCCCAAGACTACTTAATTTGCATCTAAGTTTTGACTTTAATTTAAAGTGAGTCTTAACTTCATTTAAAATGCGCTTTTTTTCAGTAACTCGACAGCCCTGCACTGCTGGCCAAAATAATAAAGCAAAGAAGTACGACTTAACGTTAATATTTGCCCTAAAAAAATACAAATTATCGCGCGTAAGGGGCGTATTAAACGCATTCAAAACATGCAACACACTTGCATACCCTGCAATTCAAACTATCTTTTTTGTGTCGTGTCTGGTTTCGGTTGAAAATCGAACTTTTACATTGTGTTAAATTAACATTAAGTTATACATTATTAAGTTTTAGCTCTAATCCTGCAAAAGAAAATATATAATGCATAATGCTGCTTTTTTTCAGGATAAATAGCTTAACATAAAGAAAAGAAACGAGTTTTAGAATTCAAGTCAAAAGCTCTTAACTTCTCTTCAGTCTAAGGTAATATATGGATCCCAAATAAACTCATTTAAATTTTCAAAAGCTTAATTAAATATATATTGAACTAGCTGGCTCGTTTGATTAAATAACTATCGAATATAAAATATTGGATATTTTACCAAACTTTGCATCTTGAGTCAAATGTTTATTCAAAAGACCCTTCTGTAATTTTTTGAAAATACACAGATATATATATTTCAAATTCAAGCAGTAGCCTTCCTCCGCTGCCTCTTTTGCAATAAATGATAATTTGGTAGAACAAAATACGAAAAAATATCACTCAGTATATACAACGACATTTAGATATAGAAAGAATACTCAGATATGGTTGCGAGACCACCGAAGCATCATATCGAATATATTAAAATGTAGGGTATTCAAAGAGCTTGCCAGTCTACCAGGGGCAACATTTGAAATATGCTGGCTGGCGATTCGTGTATGTTTTGTTTACTTCCTGGCTCATCCGACGGGGACGATGTTGATGATGATGACGACGACGACATGTGCTCATATTCCCAGGCATTCGAAGCTTACGATTTTTGGAGTACGTTCAACTTGACTGACTGCGTTTCCGAGTTGCGTTTAGTAACGCTTAACGTTACTTTTTTCTTCTTTTGTTACTTTTTTGTTTTATTAATAAAAATAGTATCATCAAATAAAATTATGTTTTCGAACTTCATATTTCAGGGGGCCAGACAAGTGCATAGCGTGTCCTTTTCTACTCCAGAACACAAGTGAGTGCGCAGACTGTGAAAAGGGGCAACTTATAAAGCCTAACTGGTTTCATATTTATTTATTTTTATATATATATATATATTTTTTTTTTCAACTTTGGACAAGAGTTGGGCCTGTTGTTTGACTGGCTGGCTTGAAGCACTGTGAGAACTATTTGCATTTAGCAGACGAGATCTTTGGATTTGTTGTCTGTTGTGGGTTTTGTTTGTGCAAGCAACAAACTAAAGAAAACCAAACAGCTTGCGGATTTGTGGTATAACATGAGCTAGAACTTTAAACAAATATACAAATTAGTTCTCTTTGCGCAAGACTCTCTTAATTATAAATAATGCTGGACTTAAGGGCGCACAATGGCAGCAAATTGCGAAAGATTTTGCCAACAACCTGTGCCCCACGACACACACACAAAAAAAGGAAACAAGCAAAAAAAAAAACAGAAGAAAACAACCTGTGACAGGGGAAAATCCCAGAGAGCTCCCGACCAGGTTTAGTTTTGGCCAAAACATCAATGAAAAATGATTCGAAATAACAACAACAACAAGAAAAACAATGAGCGTGAAAATAAAATGGAAATAAAAATAGAATTGCTTTTATTTGGCAAACAGTATTATCCGAGATTAGCCGAGGGTTCGATGCAACGATTATGGACAAACCCAATTAAAGTAAAATTTGTGAAACTCTCATTCTCATTCTCAGTCTCAGACTCATTCGCACACGCACTCGCTCTATCCCGTTTTCATGTGATTTTCCAAACGATTTCACAAAACATGTGTTTTGGTTTTCAAAGTGCAGCCGTGAAAAACCCGGTCGCCCCGTTGCCGTGCTAAAAATGCAAAAGGTGACAAAGTGGAAATAATGCGCATTGTTGAGAGTGCGTCCCTCGCAACTGCCTGGCTCTGGCTCTGGCTCTGGCTCTGGCCCTGGCTGAGCGACACCTTTTGCCCTCGGCTTATCACACATGCTCGGCCAGCCAGTCAGCCAGCCAGTCTGTCAGTCAGTTCCAGTCGGCGGCAGTCAGTCAGCTAGCTAGCCATTCTGGCCGGCCACATTCAGTGCTCCGCTCGCTGCCAGCATTACAATGCCGTAACATTGGCTTAGGCCAACGCACTGTGTGTGCGTGCTTGTGTGTATGTGTGTATGTATGTGCGAAAATCAGGGGCTTAAAACAGGCTGATATGCGATCTGTGTGTGTGCGATCAGCACAATTTCATTATGTTATGCCATTAAATGTTAATACGTTTGCCTCGGCTCTAACTGAATTGATCCTTTTAAACTTCGGTCTTCGGACGCATCTGGCCAGGTCTGTTCTCGTTTTGGCCCTTGTCTGCGCTTCTGTTTTCTTTACTGATTTAAAATCAAACTGTTTTTAATTGCCGCAGCGATTTCTTGGAAATGTTTTGACACTTTTCTCTGTGTGGGGCTAAGCACTGCACTTGTATAATGTTCATCGTGGTAGTACATGCATATATTGTGGTAGATATCTGACTGACCTGATATTTATAAATTGGTGTTCATTCCAAAACTGGTTTTTCATATTAATTAGAATGAATATTGAATAATGTGTTTTGTTATAAGCAAGGATGCAAACATATCTTGAAACGAACCGATTCGTTCCCGAATTCCAATTCAATTTTCACTATGATCCAAACCCCAAATCAAAGCAGTTGTCCAAATTAATTAGTTGTCTCAAAAATGGTTTTAACTTGATAATGAAAAACTCCAAATGGAGACCCAGTCCCGAAGTAAAAACACATTTGGGCCCAGATATTGAATTAATCTGACCATCGATGCGCCTTTTGGGTATGGATCTATTTTAGCCCGCAACTTGTGTATGAAAGTATTTACTTTTACAATATTTTCAGTACAACGGGCAGTCGTTAATTTAAAATTGAATTGTTTTATTAACAGTTTCAGAAGGTTACTGGATTCACGAATCGAATCTTAGGCAGGGTGTTGGATCGAATAGTGAACCGAACAATTATTGGGGCTTATCGAACAGATTGTACTATGAAAACGAGATCTATATTGTATATTTATATTTATCTCTTTCACATACTGAATAAAAATTCATTTACGAAAAGAATGTGGTTCTACGTAAAGTCAATATGAAAGCCCTACTGCGCCAAATAGAATAGAAAAAATGCTTATAACTAACAATAGTGTTCATATGTGTAAATGGAAGAGTTGGGCATTTTATAAACGACTTCTTAAAGTTATCCCGATAAACACAATATTATTTAGGCAGTCTAGTTAAGCCTATATGTATGGCTGTCATAGCATGGGGAACAGTTGAAAAAAAACGTTTTCGTCAAAATGTGTCTGCTAAAAACTAACTCTGCTATCAGGCCAGGTACTTTAATTGTAAATAAGTGAGAATTTGACACATTTAGAAAGTAAATACATGAGTTGTTATATATATAGTTAGTATTGTCATGAGGCAAAGTATTTATTACTGCAAGTGAATTTGTTATGGCCGAGTCCATTGGCCCAAAAGGCTATTGCCGTCGGCATTTTGCATTGGGTGCGACTTATTGACCCTAATCGTGTCGTGAGGCGCATTTGAGATTGTTGCTATTATCCATTCATTACATGACGTTTGGCAATGGGATTCGTAAAAGGGAAATGTGAAATGGAAATGGCGCTGAGCCAATTTGTTTTGGGTACTCACTCGTAGACGTGTTTGTTGTAATCATAATCCGGCTGCATGCAATAATCCGGTTGATATACATTATTTGCATAATAGCTGCAATCCTCAAAGTAACCGCAATTCGGATTATAATTGCTCATAATTAAAATTCTTGACGCTGTTGCCGTTTGCGTGTTTTGCCAACAACAACAAAATGAGAACAGAAAAAAAAATATGAATAATATATATTTGTATATTTGTACGTTGTATATATTTTTTTGTATTCCCTTGGCACTGGGCGTTTGGGTGTATGGGCGTGTGTTGGTGGTGGGTGGTTTCTCAATTGCACATTGATTACAATTAACTTTAGATCTGGCAGCAATTATTTGCACGATACGTTGTTGCTGGATCGATTTTTAATGCGCGATCGCTTTTTAATTTGTGTACAAATATAATAACGAATAACAAACAAAAAAACTAATTGGTCACGATTTGGCCGTGTCACGACCACGCTTTGATTTATTATTGAATCCAATTCAAATACTAATTCATTTATGGCAATTTACTGGCTTTTACTGCCAATGCATGCAATTCGGGCCTAATTCCAATTGTTGGCCTTTTATCGCGCTCCACTTGACGCGACGAGTGCGGTTAACGGTTAACAGTTAACAGTTAACGGTAGCGACGGGGCTCGTTACATTTTCTTTGGGTGCTGCCGGAGTGTTGTATCGAGCGGTGAGCGCGCTTTTGACTGTCGTCGCGATTTCAATAAGCCATAAAAATGCCATTCGGCGATCCAGCGAGAGACCGCGGTCCTACTTACGCACTCGCTGATATGGCGACGACAGCGACTAACTAGGCAAAAACAAAAAGAACATGCAGCAGCTCATTTAATACACATGCGCATGCGCTCTACTACTCTCTCGCTTTCTCTCTCTCTCTCTCTGTCTGTCTCTTTCTCTCTGTCTCTCTCTCTCTCTCTCTGTCTCTATACGCGCTCTAACCAGTCGACGATCGGCAACGTGCGATCAGTGATCAGCGAGTAAATTAGCGGAATCGCAACGTTCTGCAATCGCTCGGCGATGCGTTTTTTGGACTCTGCGTCAAATGGAATCAACTGACACGGACTAACTGGAGGCCAGGCCCGAACGTTGCCTGTGCCTGTGTCTCACTTGCCGTTGATCCAAACACACACACACACACACACACACACACGCACAGAGGAGAGCTTACAGTGAGCACTGAAGTGGCGCAACGTTCGACACTTTAAATGCTACAACAATCACTTATTAAAGTCAAATAGGTATTAAACAAAAAGGTAGAAAAAACCGAGTTAAACAAATATAAATAAAGTACACAAAAACATCGACGAACGGGCGTACATCGATAATGTATCCCTGTATGCGTGCGCCTGTGTTTGTCTGTGTGTGTGTGTGTGTCTGTGCACGCAGATATCGCTGGCATGAATATATGAATACGAATACGAATACACTCGGGCTTATGAATATGTGGAGCCACTGCCACAGATATAGTCACAGATACAGACACAGACACACGGGCAACAGGCAAAGATACTCACAACAGGCAACGTTTGCTGTTGATTCCAAAACGGGGTTTTTGCTTATATTTGTTCTTGTACCCTTTTTTTAAAACCGATTTGCTGGTCTACTGCTGCGTGCACAGTGGTATCAAAATGTAAAAAAACATACAAAATAAAATGCATTATTAAAAGCTAATTAAATATTTTAAATCAATAGCAAAATATGAAAATATTCTTAAATTTATATGGGTCATATAATAATAATTATTTACTTTGAAATAAATTTAAAAAAAAAAGTGTTGTATGGGGCCGTACACGAGACGTGTACCGTAACCACCCGCCTGTCAGGAAGACCCTCAGACTCTTATGCCATATAAACCCAGATTTTCAACATACCCAACTAGTAATATATTGCATCGTTCTAGTATTTCATACTAATATAATAATAGAACTACTAAGCTAGAATAAACCTAAAGCATTCATAAATAGTAGCCATTAAATAAAAACCTAACAGTACGTGGCTTGAACTCCTTCAAAAAGCAACATTGACTACACCTAACTTGTTTATAAATTCCCAAATAATTATGGCAAAATACCAGAGAAAGATTAAAGATTGATTTAAGATTTGAGCAATTGAATTATAGCAATATATGAAAGGAATATGATATAAATATATATTACACTTGCGCGTAAATATACCTAAAATATGTATCTCCATCTCCACATGTCCACATACCACTGTACCCCCGCTTGCTACACACAGCCTGATATTCCAGAGACGAGTGGAATGCAATAAAATAATGCCAAACAGTATTATTATGATGACGATTATGTGGCGCATATGTTTATTGACAAACAATAACTCCCGATGCCCGAGCTGTGGTAAATGCTCGTATAACTCCCGTATGACATTCCGGCTGCACAGCATGGCCGGAGGCCGTGCCGCACTGCTACTACCACTGCTGCAGGGTTGCGCGGGCAGCCGCTTACTACTGCTGCTGCTGCTGCTGCTGTTGCTGCTCTACGACAGTGTCGCTTACAACAACTTTATTTGTACACAACTCGTGGCGATATCAGTTGCGATACGGTCGCTGTGATAGTGCTCCATACAAGCTGAAATAACCTACATACGAGGCGCGGACTGTCAGCAGTAAAGCACATACAGGCTACATATTTAGCCATGAGGTAGTCGTAGTTGTTTACCTGTTGTTGTTGTCGCCGTTGTTGCTGTCTTATCATAAGTATTAAAAGTATTTTGATATATGCTTCGATCATGCGTTGATTATGATTTAGCTCTATTGAGCTCAACCACTGCGAGCTGTCTTTCTGGGCTGCAGTTGGGCCTTGTGCGCTGCAGCTTATCGTGCCCGACCGGTAGCCCTGTTTTGATATTCAGTTAGTGCAGCAATACAAACACAATCTCTGGTTGTTATCGCCCCGTCAAACACAGCTACAGATATCTCTCGCCATACATACATATATATATATACATATATATACATATATACATATATGTATTGTATGGGTATGCATATATGTAGTAGGCTGTGACCGTTCGGCCCCCAAAAGCAGGCAACTACCATGCTAAAGAGGCCGCACTGTTGCCGTCCCGCTTCCGCTGCACACGCTGCGGTTTGGTTTTTGCTTGGCCGCTTATCTGATGCCAATTCAATATGACTCTTATCGCCTAACAACTGCCTATGGCTGGCACTTTCTTACGCCCTCGGCCGGTGGCAGCTACTGCCCAGCCTATTCTATTAGCGCGTTCGCGCCTTTTCGTCTACTCACGAATAACCTCTGGTGAACTCGACACGATTGGGCTGATTCCTTTTTATATAGCTCATCTTAAAGCTCGAATTTATGTTTCGATTTACATACGCAAAAGTTGGACTGTGGGCTGTTCTTGGCCAGACTTATCAGCTCAGCTAATTTTCAATAATTTCTTCAAGAACTTCAAGTGTATTTCAAAGTTGCTCTGCCAGAACAAGTACTGTCTGCTATCTGTAGAACTGTATCTGTATCTATCTATATCTGTATCTGTATCTGTTTCAATCTCTGTTAGTACATTGTGTGCACATTCTGTAAGTGCATTATTTGTTAGTTGTCGTGTAGACGACGGTGGCCACTTGGAATACGAAATGCACTTTGGAAGTTTGTCGACCAACAGAGCAGATATCGGGCCAATAACAGCCCAACTGCTCGACTAGCAGATACCTTGGTACCAGATCAAAATGTCCTACCAATTAATCTATATCACACAATAAATTGTTGAGTATAAATAATTAATGTTTAATAGGATATAATATAATATATATAAGAAACTGTTACAGATTGATTTCTATAATAAGAGTAATAAATGTTTTGGGTACGAATACATGAATTCGTTTTACGCAAACAGTCAAAATGGAATCGATTTGGATATTTGAATTGATTAATAAGTGTGTTCGAAAGAGTATAAATTGAGGAAGAAGTTTAAATACAATTGTAAATAAATTAAATTATTAATAACATAAAATCTGCAATACAAAATCAAACATTTCAATGTCACTTGAATGACATAATTATATTAGATATCACCCGATAAGAAGCAGGCAGGAGATAGAACAAATGAATATACCCGTTGCGAGTACATAAAAATTAGGCATTTATCACGCTGCATTTTTAGCTCAGAGTCGTGATCTTTATCTATGTCTATGCCGTGCTCCACATTGTTGCTACACATCAATCATTTGTGTGTTTAGCTCTAGTAGGTGGCCCATCAGGCAGGCGGAGAATCACCCAACCACCCAACTACCCAACGACCCAATGGTTGCTGCGTTTGCCGCCGTCTGTCGTTTTGGCTCATATATCAAAATGTACGTCAATTTTCATGCTTTGGACACTTGATAGACTGAAGTGCTTTACATTGATTTCACGTATACTCCATACAGTTTCAAGTGATTTATTGTAAAGGCTTGTTCGTGCACTCCAAGTTGAAACTCATAATGATCACACATCATAATCAACGTAAGCGCTGCGGCATAGAAATCGCCTTATATTAAGTGGCCCAACAGATCCCTCCCCCCACCTCTATCTCTCTCTCTCTCACACACAAGCTTTCTCACTCACTGTCTGTCTCATTTTGTAGAAATTACTTACGCAATCTAAACATTTTCTTTTGGTCGCCCCAGCACCCTTGCCCAGCGTGAAGGACACAGACCAAGGGCCACTTCAAATGCCAAACGTTGCAATTATCTACGCCAAAGTGGCGTAGTGAATTAATTTGTTAACGAACACTAAGCTAACCAACAAACCAACAATAACAAGCCTCTGATAGATAAACTGATACTTTACGATGATCAAACTGTTCAAACGGAATTTATCAAAAACAGACTTATAGTGATGACAAGGGCTGAAAACTGGGCTGCACCCAGAACTCCTATGTTTAACTAAGCTTGAGTCTTTGCTCTAATCGGACTAGTTGGATAAAGAACAATTGCACCTTAACCTGAACCAAAATAAATTTTATTTTTATATATTGCTAATATATTTGGGGTATTTACAATACTTTCAATAATAACAAGTGAGAGGTTCTAGTCGGGAGTTCCCGACTGGGGGATACCCTGAACCCTCTTCTTCCAGCACCAAATGCACATCGCGCTAAGCGCTCGTTTGTAAAAATAAAGATAAATTAAAAAAAATAGTTCCCTTGGCCGGGTTCGAACTCACAACTGTCCTCACTACTTGCTGCCGACTCTACTCCAAAAAAAAAAGAAGTAGATACCTCCTTAGTGCTCCAACTCGCAACAGACCGCTACAGTTTCCGCCGCTTCTAATCAGCAGCCACTCCAATAATTAAATCTTTATGAGAAATCAACGAATTAAAATAGCAGCACAGAAAACAATACAACCGCAATCGCAATGCTGTTGATAGAATTCAAAGAAGACGCGCATGAATGTGTGTGTGTACATGTATACAGTAATTCTTGCAATATGCCCGAGCTGCCGCAAGTAAAAGGCCAGTCAAACACATTAACTTTAATATCTTTGTGTTTCTTAACCGGTCTTAAAAAAATGTTCTACAGTATATCTTATTGCCTTAGAATATTTGCGTATTCTCAAAAAGTCAATTGTATTAAAATTGTGGCTTAAATTGGTGGGCAATATAAGTTGGGTTATTAACTTGATTTATAGCTATTAGGTGGTAGCTGGAAGGTGGCGATAGGTATAAAATGAAAGGACCTACAGCTAAATTTTAAGTCTCTAGCTCTTATATCCTTACGTTCATACATACGGACGGACAGACAGACGGACATGGCTGGATCGACTCAGCTATTGATGCTGATCAAGAATATATATACTTTATGGGGTCGGAGATGCTTCCTTCTGCCTGTTACATACATTTGCACAAATACATTATTCCCTTTTAATGGGGATACAAAATTACCTCATTTCGAATAATTTGAAAATATGTTTTGTTATATTTAAGACTTAAACCAACCTAAAAGAAACAGCTGAACTAAGACCGGCATTGATCCATATGATTTCTATTAAAAAGGTTTCTTGCCAACAACTTTTGAGAGTTTCTTGACCCAGCTCCAAATTTTCAATAGCTTCGGCCCAAAGCATTAGATTTATCGTACTATATTTGGTTGCCATCAGTTCTAGGATGACTTAATTTAGCCCATATATTGCATATGAAAATATTTATGAATAACAATATTTTGAGTAGCACGGGCAGCTATAAATAAGAAATAACATCATGAAAATATATGAACCAAAACGTGGGTTCATATATATGGAAAGCCAGGCTCACATCAAGGCATGCAATCAACCGATAAACTTTTGGTTGGCTTGCACATATGGAAATGTCATAGTAATAAATGCCAAGTAAAATAACAACTTACTTTCATAGGAAATTCATCTTATGGTTAAGATCTGAATAAAGTTAAACTTTAAAGAAGTAAATTCATATTGATGATGAATCAGTCGATTAATCCGAAGCAGTTGAAAAGTGATTCTGATTTATGATGCGTCTTTATTGTATTGCTGTAGTTATACCGCGCTTATATACATTATCAAAGCAAATAGTTTGCAATAAATAAGCGATTGAATTACCGCAAGTCTTTTCAATTATAGGTGCCACGTTTTTATTCAAAACGAATTTCGCTTTCTGGAGCAATAATTATCAAAGTTTTCTATAATATATGGTAGGAAATTTGAAAATGGCTTATTAAATAAATCATTGTAATCTAAAGACCAAAAGGCATTATGTCGTCTATCAACATAAGGTAGAGGACTTCAAGTGTTGGGAGTTTACAGGAAAGAGTGAGAGAGAGAGAGACGGAGAGTAAGAGAGAGAGAGAGAGAGAAAGAGAGAGAGAGAGAGAGAGAGAGAAAGAGTAGAAGGAAGCATGAGTAACACACTTGCAAAATTAGTTTTTCTGTTATTTTATTTTATTTATGCAAAATATTTCGAAAAAGAACACAAAAATTTAAAATAAATTATATGATTATACAATGAAAATTGTTTTGTTTGCCATTTAGTTTTTGTTTGTTGTTTGTTATTTTTTCTTTGTTTTGCATTTTGTTTTTTATTTGGTTTTGTTTGCTTAAGTTTTATGTTTTGGTTTTGCATTTTTTTTGTGAAACATTTTACAATTTGTATGCATAATTTGTCATGGCTTTTGTGTATTTGTTTCTCGTCTTGCAATTTGTTAGCTGCATATTCAAGCACATTTGCTTGCCGCACTCGGGCTCTGTCTGACAAATTCAAGATTTGAAATTCCAAAATTCAAAATTGCAATTACAATTATTCAGCTGCATGGCGCAATGTTTACACTTTTCCACATTAATAATAATATATATAGCGTACAATTATTGTTGCAATTACAATTGTCTTGAGTACATTTAATATTTAAATTTTTTTATACGTTTTCATTTCAAACCTATGCAAAAATCATAGTTGACAAAAAGAATTACACGTTTTGTTTTGTTTTTTTTTTTTGCATTTGTTTTATTTTTATGATGAGACTACGACAAAAACACATGCGACTTATTACACGTTTTCTTATATTTGTGTGTTGTTCAATTTTCTTTTTTTTTTCTTGATTTTTTTGTGTTTCTTTTTTTTTTTTGTAATTTGTTAATGTTTGCTTTTAAATTTTGTGTAAATTTTTCATTTATGATATTTTTTTTATTTTTATGTTTAATTTTATTTACGCAGGACGGGGTTTATTTCTTACACATTTGCATTTTTGCTTTCATATTTTTCTCTTCTCTTTTTCTTTTTGCTTCACTAAGTGTAAATATCAATTGTTGTTTTTTTTTGTTGCATTCTCGCATTCTTATATATATGTATATATTTTGTCATTTTTAAATATTAATGAATAAATTAAAAAATATTCAAGCTTTGACTAGTTAGATTTTCTTTTATATTTATTTTTTTCCTGTGTGTGTGTCTTGAAATATATATTTTTCTTGTAATACTCTAATGCCATGTGTCCGTGTATGTGCGCGTATATATACGTGTTTGTTTGTGTTTGTGTGTTTGTTGTGTGTGAGTGTGAGTATGTGTGTGTGTTCAAGTGCAGCATTCATAATAAACGATTTCGCTTAACACTCCTGTCGATTTGCTGCTTACGTGCCGATCTTGGGACTGAATATGACATAATATATATGTATGTGTTTACGTATAGCGAAAAAAAAACAAACAAACAATTGTTTAGCGTTTAGTGGTTTGCTTGGAGCGTAAAAAAGCTTTACTATATATATGCCTTAAGGCATTCTGCTATGTTTGCGCAGTTAGCTAGAGAGAGGTTATGAAATATGGGTGTCACAGCAATATCTTGTGGGGGGGTAGTTGCCTGAGAAATGCAACCGAGACGCGAACAAACTAATAGATATGATAAATCAAAGAGATATAGAAGTCGAATAGAAATCATATGAAACAGCTTGAATATCAACATCAAGGGCTATTTTAAGTTATATACTCATTTATAATTGTTGCTTCTCTTTTTGGTTTTGTTATATATATACATAAATGTATATGTATATATATATATCAAATACAAATTAGAATATATACGTATATATATATACATATATATTTATACATATATATAAATACTCTATATAGATATACAAATAAAGTTACAAACTTTGGTTTATAGCAAAAAATGTACTACAAATTACACGTATATAAATTGGATCTGCCCGTGTTTTTTTGAGCATATATAACTGTATCGGTACATATATATATCATAGTGTATACACACACATACATATATTTGGGTGTGTGTGGGTGTGCGTGTGTGTAGGTGTGTCATTCTATTAAATAACAAAGCGTCTCGAATCAAGCATTCGGCACTTGTCCAATATTTGCCAAGCAATCGAGCTGAAAAATTAAACTAGCAATTTCTGTCGGTTTATCTGCAACCCTGCCTATCTGTCCCACTGTCAATTGCTTTGATTCAGTCCGTCTGTCTATCTGTCCCGTCTGTCGCATGCAGCTTTCTAATATATATATAAATATATATAGGTATTTCTATTTTCCGTTATAATTGTTTTGCTGCCATTGTGCAATCGGCTTGAAGTGCAACTGAAGAACTCGAGCGAACCCTGACTACAGCATAGGTATATTCATGTATACACTCATGCGAGTATTTGTTTTGGCTGCATAATTTCAGTTCCATTGTCAAATGTAACAAGCTATTTGATATAAACAAAAGCCAACACATACCAAATTCTAGCTGCATGCGCAGAATCCTCATGTCTGTGTGTTGGTGTGGGTGTGTGTGAAGGTGCCTTGAGTGTGTGTGTGTGTGTGTGCTGAAAGAAACAAAAGCCAGTTACAAAAATCTGGAGAAAATGTTCTAAAAGAGCTTATGCAATTAGCTTTGCTTTTTGTTTTGAGTTTTGAATTTTGTTGCTTAATTTGCTGCTTGTTAAATTTACTTGGTTGGCTTAATAGCTGAGTTTTTTCTTTATTTAATTCTTTTATATATTTATTTATTTTCTGGGTGTTGTGTATAGATACATAAATACATTTATGGACATTTTGCGTTTGCGTTTTTGCGTTTTTGTTTTTCTTTAAATATATTTTATATATATATATATATATATATATGGTGTATATATATACATATATATATATATATATTTATATATATGTATATATAATTTGCCTTTTACCATTTATATAGCTGTATATGTGAGTATATATATGCTTAAATACATATATATATGTACATACATATAAAGTAAATGTATATGTATATATATATAGATATATATTTATATATATGTTCATATAGAGATTAGTACGCGTAGGTAGCTCTTAGGTTCACATGTGTCTGTGTCGCTCTGTTTTGCAAGTGTGTATATGCGTGTGTGTGTTTATGTGTGTGTTTAGTTGTTTGCTTACGTATTCGCTTTGCTTTTGCTTAATGCATTTAAATTTTAGCAGCTACTAATTTGCATGCAGCGCAGGTTTTAGCTTTTGCTATTCTCAATAATTTTGTATAGTTCGTTTTCTGTGCTGCAAAGTATGCAATACTTTGTTGCCTGTGTACTGTGTTTGTGTGTGTGTTTTTGTTGGTTGGAGTGTGCGCGGTGAGGGTGTTTGACAATTTATTGACTAGGAATATATATCATTATATTCGCAACGCTGCAATTCAAGTGTTTTACTTGGTTTTTTGATAATAATTTTTTTGTTGCGCGGTGTGTGTGTGTATGTGTATGATTAAACTTTTACATTAAATATGCTTGAAATTTTTCGCGTTACACTTTTAAGCCTTTAATACTTTTCTAAACAAGAACAACACAGTACGAAAGGAAACAATTTGGTTGACTTCTTTAGTTTCTCTTAAATTTGATTTTAAGCAAATGTTTTCTTTCTCCTCAAGTAAAGTATGCATACATATGTGTGTGTGTGTGTGTGTATTTGCGTATCTGTGTGTCTATGTGTGTGTGTAAGTGTGTTGCAAATGAAGGGTATTACCTTTTTTACTGTGATTTGTAGGTGTTGCACGTTTTCCTTATGAAACTCTTACATTTGAAGCATTTTTTCATTTTCTTACGTTCAGAATGTGAGAAAGGGAGAGAGTTAGAGAGAGATGTTTTTTTTTTTGTTTTACTGCATTTTGTTAAACATTTAAATACTTAAATTTAATTGCTTGCATTATATTTCTGCCTTTCATTAATTTAATATATAGATGCATTACATTTCACGTACATTGCGGAACTGCGGTCCTTTAGACAAAAAAAAATGTTATTTTGTTTATATTAATATCATTTAATTTTTGTTTGTTTTTTTTTTTATTTTTAGTGATGTGCCATGCTCTTTGCTGATTGTTGTTGCCTTTTTTAGGTGCATGCATTTTGTTGTTGTTGTTGTTATTATTGTATTCTTTTTTATTTTTATTATTATTTTTCTCTTTTTGCTCTAGGTGTTTACTCTTTCACTTCGAAATATTTGTAGGTTGGATTCTCGTACCCGTTGATTTGCATATTGGGTACAATCTTCTCCTCTTGTACGATGGGATTATGTGTGGTTACATTCTGTAGGTAAATATAGAGAGAGATATTGAGTATTTGTGTAACAGAGAGAGAAGTAAGGGTACTTCACACAAAAGAGAGAGAGAGAGAAAGATAGGTTATTTTAAGAACTAGATAGTTTACAAATACCTCAAACGCATAACCATTACAGTACTGTAAAGACTCTTTTAATGAACATTCCTATTGGGCGGGCATTCCTGCCCGTTTGAAGGGGAGTAACCCACTCCCGATTTTATATATTCCTTTCTCATGAAAGGGAGATTGTTGGTTATTACAATTTAATATGTAAAATATATTTACATGTATTTGACAAAGGAAACCATTTTTTCATGTCTTCAAGTCTTATATAGTAAACTTCGTAAAAAACGTTAGGCGATTTTTTACTGTGTATATACACAGTCGGATGCCGTATTAAAGCTATCAACATTGCATAAAGATCGGACTATAAGCACCGAAGTAATTCAAGAGTATGCTGGCTAAAAAGAAGCACAATCAAATGTCTGTTCATGTGTGTTATTTGACAGCTCGGATTCCTCGGATTTCCTAATCGGACATTTACTGGTAAGAAAGGGCTGTGCTTCCCATAATCTTAATTTTTTTTTGTCAAAAGATCTGTTCTCCCTTTAGCCACCCTTGTCTATCATCTTTATATCCCAATGCTACTCCTACGTGTTCCTCAATGTTATACAAAAGAGCGTGCAGAAATGATCTCTTATAGTAAAAAGCTCTCTCTTTTCTCTCTCCGTGGAGAGATGTACTTGGTATGATACCTGATCGACTTCAATGAAGCCCTGAGCGTGCGGCGAGCGAGATGTTCGCCATTTGGCAACGGCCACACCTACGAAAACGGCAGCCATTAGGGCGATGCCGGCAAAGGAGAGCGTGAAGTAGACGTTGCGTCCCTCCTTGGCCGCGTGCGCGTGCGTAAACTCACGGCGCAACGAGAAGCTCTGTAATGAGAACGAGAGAGGATAGGCTTTAGGCAGATACGGCGTGAGGCTTGGACGCCGCAGTTCAAATACCGATTCACGGTGGCCCAAATCGTGGGTCATGAAGTGCTGCACCTGCGGCTCAGCTTCCTGATGGGCCACTGCGGCGGCCACATCCTCCACCGCGCGCTGCACGGCATCATCATCTACTGTTGGCAGCACGGTCTGCACCTTGGTGCTGAGTTTTAACGCGAGCGGGGAAGAGAAAAGAAAATATGTTAGATGATCTGTAAAAAGGGGAGAGGCGTGATTAAGAGTAACTAACCTGACCGTAGCCTCGGCGTACTCGGCATCGGCTAGGTCCTTCTCGCTCTTTGTTGTATCGATGTTTAGATTGGGCACGGTAACCAATCCGCCAGGACCCTTCAACTCCTTGCTCCTGTCCTGCAACTGTTGCTGCTGCTGCTGGTATTGTTTCTGCTGCTGCTGCTGCTCGGCCGCCTGCGACTTGAGCATGTCATCGACCTTCTTGGCCTCCATTCGCAGCTTCTCCTCACGCAGCTTCTCGCGCTCGGCGGCGCGCTGCTCCTTGCGCTGCTTTTCGGCCAGACGGAGACGCTCTTTTTCGGCAACCTTGCGCTCGATCTCAATGCGATACTTGTCCAGTATGCCAGCCTCTGCCTCCTCGCTCATGCCCAGGGATGAGCCGGGTATGTCATCCTTGCTGCGCAGCGCCAAAATGTAATCGTTCATTAGTTGCGCTATCTTGGCCGACAGCTCAGGATAGCGTTTGAGCATGGTCATGGACTGGTTAACAGCACGATCGATATCAATTAGGCGCTCCAGGGTGCGTGGTCGCTCCGATGCAGCCGCCTCCAGGCCACCCGGTCCGCCCGAGTTCAACAGATGTCGATAGTGAGCCAAGGCATGAGCCCGATCCTTGTGCAAAGCGCGCAACAGCTTCTGCAGACACTTCTCCACATGATGTGCCTACATTCACAAAATCAACAACGACAACAATATAAATAATAATTTTCGGCTTAGACGGATGGAGATACTCACGTTCGGTGGCTGCTCGGTTAAAGCCTGGGTATAGCAAGTCATGGCCTCGCGCTTGCGTTGATTGATATGGGCGAGGACGCGTTGCTGGTGCATGGCCGCCAGCTGGTGCTTCTCGGCGTTGCCTTCTTCCTCGAGTGCCTGAACAGAAGTCTAAAATTACATTCCAATATAAAGACGTATTGCACACCAAGAGAGAAAGATTATCAGCATGAAGTTGAATTTTTTAAAACTTTGGATTGTTTGATTTATCGATAACAATTTATCGATTTCAATTTCGAATGCAGTTATGTTTCGTTGTCTTTTTTAAGTACAGTTACGTTTGGCTAAATTGTACAGATTATTGGCTATAGCTTGTCCATAGTTAGGGTTGTGTGTGTGTGTAAGTGTGTGTGTGAGTGAGTAAGTTGGTGGGGGATAATAGATCGTTCGATAAGTGCTGCGAACGTTTCACAATACTGTGCAGAGAAAAAGTTGATCGAGTCTGTGAATTGCAAATGCAATGAATGATACGAACAATCCCCAACATGTTCTATGCTTTATATAACATCATGAATGGGCTAAAAGCAAGGCAAGTCATGTATCTGAATCAGAAACTGAACTGGTTGACAACAGTTGCAACAGTTTGGCAACCTCATCGAGTATGTTTTGACATGAGTTTGAATTGGATTTAAGTTCTTAAGATCTACAATAATACATTTTCTATATAGGCATGAGTAAATATGCAAATTATGTACATAGCTATATAGGCGATTCATTCCTTACTAATGCATTCTATGATTTGATATATTTGTACGTTTTTTTTATGTTTATGCTAATGCAGAAAGCGCAGCATTTGAGGCATTTGATTTTCGGTTTAGCACTTAAGCGGCATTTGATTATAGCTGAGTATGCACTTATATGTATTATACATATGCAAAGTTTGCGTGTGTGTGTGTATGTGTGTGTGAGAAAGAAAGGACAAGAGTCATTGATTTGTTTCTATTGAGTTTTGTTGTGTTAGTTGGTTTTGTTAGTTGGGTTTGATTTTGGTTAGCGCTAATTGATAATTGGACAGAAATGAAAATGCGTCGGAAACTAAGGGTTATACGAGTACATTATAAAGCCAATCAGTTCAACTACTTAAGCACTTTTTGAGTACAATAAATAAATGTTTTCTTTCTTGAATTTTTTTTGATGTTCTGTAAATAGTTGTTTGCTGTACTTGTGGTGAGTTTAGCTTTCGTTATAACGAGTATGATTCATAAATCATAATGCTTCTTTGTTGTTATTGTTATTATTATTGTTATTATTATCATTATTATTATGATTACAATCTGATGCCTCTTTCGCTCCCATTTGCCATACATGGATACACAGAGAGTAGGAATTACAACTACATACATACAGATACAAAGTTAAGAAAATTATAATTTCAGGCAGAAGTTGTATGTTAGGTACGGCTAAAATCATTAAGTGGAAAGCGACAGGTGCATTGATATTGTGCTGTTAAATTAGGCAAAAGATAAACCAACTCTAATGATAATCATAATGATAGTGTTAATGATAATGATAATATGGAATATAGAATATAAAAATGAAAATGATAATGATGGTGAGACTAGATAGAGAATAGCTACTTAAAGAGGGCGCATGGTTTTGCCATGGCTTCGAGTTGGAGCCAGCCACAACTGTGCGCCCCCTCCTAAAAGACAGACGCAGACGGACACACACACATACATACATACATAAAGGTATGTACATACATATGTAAGTAGTTCGATACACATACATACATATACATATGTACATTGTTTTCATCTTTTTCTTTTTATAAAGATAGTGAGTTAGTGCGTGAGACAGAGATAGAGATAGCCAGAAAAAACAGACAATAAAACTTGTGACAGGTTGGTTGGATTGGATTGGGTGTTGGTTCTTAGGTTGGTTGGGGCTTGGGTGGTGGTGACCGGATTTTAGGTGGGTTGGTAGGGGAGGGCGGGGGGATCGGGGGACAAACCTGGAAACGTGCGGTCATGCGCTGCTTAAAGCTCTGCGCTGCCTTTGGATCGGCCAGACGCATATCCTGATACTTCTCCTCTAGATCGGACCAGTCCTTCATGACACGTGTGACCTTCTCGCGATGCGATTCCTCAAGGCGCTGTTGGGCTTCCTTTGTTTAGAATACGTTTTTTTTTTTGTTTGATAAATAAACCTGCGCCCTCAACGTAAACACTTACTTTCTGACTTACTTTGTAGCTCTGATGCTCGTAGTGCGGATCGAAGTGGGTGAAATACGGATCTGAAGTGGGCTGTGCCGTCGATGGTGGTGCGCCAATGGCCACACCTGCAGCGACTGCTGCAGCAGCGGCGGACAGCTGCGGTGTGCCAGTGGACAGTTCCTGCTTCAGCACAGACGGCTTGTTACCCACTTGCTCGGCAACGGTCAGACTTGCGGGCGATGAGGCCAGGGTGGGTGCTTTAATGGGGGGCTTGACACCGCTTGAGCTGCCATTGGAATCCCAGGCATCGGCAATGCCGGCCACTTCGCTATCAGAACCGGCGCCATCCTCCTCGTAGTTGTCGCTGTCCTCGCCGCTTTCGTACTCGGCATTGATGTCGTCCAGGGCACTGCTATTCGCATCGCTGGCAGCGCCATTTCCGCCCACCGTGGCTGCCTCGTCGGCGACCATTTCGTCCTCTTCGTCATCGGCCATCAGGTCATCCTCATCGTCGAGCTCATCGTCATTGGCATCCTTCGAGTAGTTCGAGTCGTTGCTGTCATCGTCCTCATTCACGCTCAGCTCCTCGTTGGCACTATTCAGCTGTGCTGGCGGCATAACAGGAATATCGGTCTTCTTCACGCGTATCTCATCGGCTGCAAGAAGCAAAAGCAGAAATATGACATTGAGTCAACAATATTATGCTCCTCAGTTGGAGTCAGCTACTCACTCTTGAAGTGCTTGGGGCAGCAGACGAACTCAACTCCCGAGAAGAGCGAAATACCGCAGGGCAAGAGCATGGCAAAGCTGCGCATCTGCATGCCTCGCTCCTGGCAAGCAGCGGCTCCGGTCTGATTCCATCTCACAAAGGGCCAGCAGCGTGAGGCGTTGTGTATGTGGTCAAAGAGGCAACCCTCTGGCACCAGCAGCGCGTCCGATTGGAATGGTCCTTCTGAAGCCAAACGAGTTGCCAAATTGCCAGTTGGTTCGCAGCATTTGTGGAAAATAGAAAGCAGATGGTTCACATTGGTGACGGCCGTCCAAAAACTGAAGGCTCATCCAGCTGTTACTTACCCAGGCAACGGAATGGCTTGATCCAACGGTGGGCACCCTTGCACTTGGCCGCATTCAAAGAGCCCTGACGACACCAGCCGCCAATCTTCTGATAGTGCGATGATTCCACAATGTTCGTAATATCCCTGTTCGGATAGGCCTGCAACAACAAAGGAGAGAGCAAAAGTTAGTTATCTATCCAACAAAAACTTAAGGTATATCTATTTTTTGAATATTACGCAACGAAGACATAATATTTATCTTAGAATAAACATAACTAAGTTTCATCTAGAATCGTTCAGTGTTAGAAATTTAAAACACCGTTTATAATTGAATTTGCTGATTTACTGTTACACAACACTGATAACTGATGTGTGGCCATGTTTTGGTTGTCGCACTGCCCTCTTTTCTGGGCAAAGTGAAAAATGCATCAACTTGTAATTAACATGAAATATAAATTTTCCAGCTTCACTGCAGCTCTGAAATCAACTGATGAAATAACACTGTTAGGTAACAATTCACATTTCTAGTACACAACATTGCGGATTGACACATATCAAATGTTGTGAAAACTAATTAAACATTTTAATTACTTTCGAAGATGACTTTATGCCACAACCAGTGCACAATATTCCCATTGTGCAATGGTGTCCCATTACTTCTACAGAGGTTTCAGTGCTGCTAGGTGAATGCATACGACAAGCCCAACACTAGACTATAAATGCATATGTTATTTCTCAGCCTGACCTGCCAGCTCGCCCGATAAGCTGTTGCCGACTGATGCAAGTGGCATGTGTCCCATTTTAACACATTGCTGACAAGTTAATGCAAAAAAGAATTGCAAGCCGAATAAATATTTGGCAAGAGTCAATTAGATTGAAGTATGCAGAGAATGTGAAATTAAATTAAATACGTTTTGAATTCCGACAAATTGATTTCCGCTTTCTGCACAACCATAAACTCAAGCCTGAATGCTCTCTCGCCTTTAGTCCCAGAAGTGGATTTGCTTATTGAATTCTCTTTAGCGAGGCATTCGTAAACGTTTCAACCTTGTTGGGATGCTATTTGTGAATTGGAACAGACAGAGCCACAGCCAATTCTCATGAGTGGCTCTCAAGATTCAAGACTTTGGTTTTCCCTTTGAGTTGAGCTAAGCAAGTGGCCTTTTCATTATCTTTGAGGCGTTATTTCATGTGCCCAATAAATACGTCCACTAATCCAAATTTTTGTCCCAACATGCTTGCGTCTCTGTTTATGCATGTGCTATTTTTGGGCCCTAGCAACAACAACAAAATTATCATCAGCATCAAGAGTGAGTTGTGCCAAGTGGCAGCAGCTTCTTGTCAAGTGCGTGTGTGTGCGTGTTTATGCGTGTGTACGTGAGCGTACTTGAGGGCACATGTAAATTGAGTGCAACGAAGCCTTGGCTTCGATTTTGACACCTGACTGCTGCTGCACACACACACACACACACAGGCAAACTCAAGCAAAATTGGAGCACATACACACATAAACACTCAAGTGCCTATAAGTGGGCAGATGAAAGTTTTCAGTACGTTTTGCACCATTGTTGTGGCTGCCTGCAACAAAGCGAACTACTTGGCGTATTCGTAATGTGCGCATTAAGCACTCAAAGATCTATGAAGAGCAGGCTGACATTAGTCCTAGGCTATAGCTCTTTATGTTGATTAGTGCGTATATTTACAACCTTCTGCTTATCAGTATCTACACCCATATCCTCGACCGCATCCGCATCCGCGTCCGCATCCGTAAGCGTTTAGTCCGCTCCAGTCTATAAATATTCATCGTGTGTCTGTGTGCGTGTGCATATCCTCCGGGGAATTTCGAAGTGGATAAGCGGTTAAATCATTAGATATTTATAGGTTCCAGTTTCATTGTCTGTACGAATGCTTAGCCAAGCATTTGATGCGCTTTTGTTTGGTCAACGAGCAGTAAAACTTTAATTGGCTGCCCAGTTTGATTGACTGGCTAAATGACTGACTAACTGAATGGCCTAATAAAATATCGCACACAGCCACGTGTTACCCACATGCATATTCTTGTGTGTGTATGCGGTATGTGAGTGTGTGCTTGTGTGTGTATGTGCACTACATTTGTTTCAAACAATTATGTGCCGAGTGCCGCACACGCACACACCCACACACACGTAACACCAACAGCTCATGAAAATGAGGCCTTTTTAAATGTTGTTTGAGTGTTTCGCTGCAAATAGCACACACACAAGCATTTATATACACATCATAGTCACACTCACACATACACACAGAATGAGTGCAAACGGCACGTAGGCAACGAATCGCTTGGTGCTGAGCCATACGCCCAGACAGTTAGTCCCCACCGGATCCCCATAGCCCCCCCCCCCCCCCCCCCCCCTAACCCACAGGGCCTACGTCACAGCTTTTGGCGTCCAGCAGGCCTCCTCAGTCTGGCTGTGAGTATGCGATGTATTGCCGTATAGCTGTTGGCAACCAGGCTAAATAAAACATTAAAAGCACAAAATAATGATGCTGATGCATGTCAAGTCAAACTGAAAACCGAAACCCCAAAGGCACCCAAACTCGCTGAACACTGAAAATAAAACAAGACTCGGCGGGACCCCACATTGCGTGGGCATACATTCATGCAAATACATATACAGATAAAGACGTGTATATATATATATAAACATATATCTTTATATGTGTGTGTGTGTATCGCATAATACATAATCATATAATAGCACAGTGGCAACCTCTTGAATGGAGCATGTCCTCAGAATTGTTTCAGCATATACAAGTATTTCATTTCAAAAAAATTAATTCTATTTTGAAGTTTTCTAGAAATATATTATATTCTAACTTTTCATTTTTATGCTATATATATATTTATTTATTTTACCTTGGCAGAAAATTGGACTTAAACCTAAGCGGCTCAAGCTGGGGCCTCTGATTTATTTTTGACTAACCTAAAGCAAATTATGTGTTCCAAAAATATGCGAGCCCAAAATGGTTTGGCTGAAAATGAAACTGTTTTGAGGGAGATTTAGGTCCAAAGCATAAATAACTAACGCCCCAAACATGGCATTTATTTTTGGTGGATGACAATTTTGGATGGAAATCAAATTTAGCACGCTTTTTGTATATGAACATATTTATATACAATATTTTCATTACAAGCGGCAATTATCAATTTTAAATTGAACATGACAAATTAAGGTTTGAACACGAATCGAACGTTAAGGTTGGGTGCTGGTTCGAACCTCAAGTTTTTGATTGGATTAACAGAATTAAATAAGAATTGAAGACACATTGTGGTCCACATTCTTTAGTTTGCTCGAACTTAACTATTTATTCGCCTCCTGTAGCCAAAAAAGATCGCACAATTGAATATATGTACAACTAAAGTAGGCAGTACTCATGCAACAGTTTATTGTTGTCATGATTTCCTCTCGAAAAGCCTTACAAGTTCTAATTCTATTTTTGGTCCTGACAATACGATTGAATAGCTTAACTTGAAATTATGTGTCTATTGAATTGGGCAATTATTATTATTATGTATTATGGCATGGAATAAACGCTGTAACTGTCAACATAATTTTTTCAATTGCACAAAGACAACATTACATTACATCCATACGCTTGGCTGGGTTTTGAAAGCGGATCTTCGCTGTTCAGTTGGCCAAGTAAATGAGTCACTTCGTATTTGTCACCCGTATTTGTGCTCAGTTATCCGTTAATTGCTCAAGTGTTGTGTAATAGTTTAGGATACAGTCACGAATAAGATACGACATAAACTGGCAGGTCAATCAGTGGCATCGACTTTAACTGACCAGCTGTGAAATTGATGGCCCACTGTGCACAGTGTGTTTGGCTGTCGCTGCGATAGCGTGCGTGCGACTTGATATATGAGCACTCCTTCCATGCCCCACTTGGTTGCCATTTAAAGGAAAATGTAAAAACGCACATCATCAGCAGTGGCAGCAGCAGTGGCAGTGGCACCAGCAGTAGCAGTAGCAGCACCAGCGATGACGACGTCGACGGCATTCACACAACGGCCTCAACCTGACCAGCGGCGGTCGCTGCTGCTGTTGCTGCTGCTGCCTGTGGGTGACTTGTTTGGTCGTTGGAGTATATAAACGTGCCAACCGAATGCGCAAACCAACACACATGTTCACAAACACAAACGCACACATTTACAAAACACACACACACACACAGAATCACTTTCACACGTACACGTGAAAGTGCGGCGGCGGGAATGAGAGAAAACATTGTGGGCATTGGCTGGGCTCTTGGGTGTCTTGGCTACCCAGGCAGCCGCAAGCCCTGCCCAAGCCGACACTTTTTACCTCGCCTCGCCTCGCCTCAGCCAGGCTTGGCCTGGCCCGGCACGGCCTGGCTGGACTGGGCTAAAATGTGTTCGTTCTACTTGGCTTAATCAAAACATATTCAACCGAGCGTGAGGCTGTTTAAGTGCTTCGCTCGAGAGAGCTTGCCACAAATACACACGCAGTGAAACTTATTGTAACAGAATTTGATTCTTTTGTTTCTATAAGCACACAAACACACACACACACACAGCACACTTGCATGTGGGGTAAAATGAAAAGCAAATTTAATTGTATAAAATTAGCAAAATGCGCGGCTCCCATGTGGGTCTGTATATAATTGTGTCGGTCTGTTTGTGTGTGTGTGTGTGTGTGTGTGTGTGTGTGTGTGTGTGTGTGTGTGTGTGTGTGTGTGTGTGTGTGTGTGTGTGTGTGTGTGTGTGTGTGTGTGTGTTGTGTGTGTGTGTGTGTGTGTGTGTGTGTGTGTGTGTGTGTGTGTGTGTGTGTGTGTGTGTGTGTGTGTGTGTGTGTGTGTGTGTGTGTGTGTGTGTGTGTGTGTGTGTGTGTGTGTGTGTGTGTGTGTGTGTGTGTGTGTGTGTGTGTGTGTGTGTGTGTGTGTGTATGTGTGTGTGTGTGTGTGGGTGTGTGTGTGTGTGTGTGTGTGTGGGTGGGTGGGTGTGTGTGTGTGTGGGTGTGTGTGTGTGTGGGTGTGTGTGTGTGTGTGTGTGCGCTAATGACAGGCAAACAATTAAACTTGACATTTTCTCTATTGTCCCTCGCTCAGAAACACGCATTTCTGCACACAGGACACGCGTGTTTTTCTATTGTTAACCGTGCTTATCCTTGAGCAATGCAATTAGACAAGTTTCAATATAGCAACCAGAACAACAACAATAACAATTGAAACAACAACAACAGCAGTTGTCACAAAACATTAGCAACAAGATGGCGTCTCAACATATTGAACACAAATGGCGGCCATTATTGTCAACCTCATCAGGAACAATAACAACAGCAACAGCAACAGCTTGCTCTCTGTCCTTGAAGGCAACATATTGTTTTATACATACATATTTTTTTTTATTATTTGTGGGCTCACATAGTTGGAACTAATGTGCACACTTGGCCAGCAAAGTGCAGCCAGACACAAATTGACACAATATATAGTTAATATTAAATAAATATTAGGCCTGCAAATCCCAGAAAAATTGGCACTAATGTATAATACGTTTCAAGCTGCGAACCAACTGCCTGTCTTAAATTAGGGTTTTAATCGAAGTCCGTATTTAAGTTTTTCCATATTTTTTTGATTGACATCGCTATTTTCTATGCAAAATAGAAACAGCTGCTCGATAAGAAGTTGACTAAAACAAATTTGATTGATTGCTTCAAAGTTTTCAATGTTCGGCTCAATAGATTTACATTTTGTACAAGCAATAGGGTAAGCGAAACCTCTTTTGCTCAACTTTATAAAGTCTGAAAAATAATTAATTTTAAACGCAGCTCATATTGAATTTTGGCAAATTGGCTGGCTTCCCTCACTTTGATTTTAACAAGCTCTCGAATTTCGTTCATTTGCTGGCAAAAAACTATAGCATACTGCGGTGCGCACACGGGCAACGCCCACATATCAATGCCTGCGGCTGACAGTTGGCGGCTTGGGCTTTGAAGCAGCGACTTCGTTCGCGGGGCACGCCCCAAATGCCCCAAGTGCTTGACAATGCAGGCCAAATGCAAACAATCAACTAGCGTGTGTGTGTGTGTATGCTTTGCCAGTGTGTGAGGTGCTGCAGTTGAACGCGTTATTGAAAATGATTTTTTAATGCGGTATTGACGCGAGGCCGCACAACACCGTCAGCCACCACCCTCCGCCGTCACTTGGCCACGTTATTCTTCAGGCTTCCATATCTACCGCCCTCTGGCCGGCCACCATCGCATTCTCCTCCGCTTGCGCAGACTCTATGCGTGCGCTGGCAAATCATTTTGTGGCAGCTTCCTATTCGCATTATTCTGTTGAAGGCTTTTTTCGTTTTGGTTTTTTTGAGTTTTTGTGCTAGTTTTTGCGCGCGGGCTTGCCTTAAAGTCCGTTGAGCATGTCTGAGCCGCCAGCGGCATTTGTTTGCACACGCCGAGCTGAGCTTGTTGTAATTTAAGTTCTGCCTCTAACGCCACTGCCACTGCCATGCCACGCCGACCCTTCCCTTGCCACCAAAGCCCTCCGGCAGGCTGCGCAAACAGTTTGAACTTGTGTCGTATACGTATTTTTAGTTCAGTCAACGCTGACGTTAGTAAGTTACTGTTACGGTTACGGTTACTCATGCCAACAGTTGGCCTGTGGCCAACCACGAGTGACCGCTGCAGACCCCCTTCCTCCCTTCCATACGAGCACACACAAACACACGCACCCATTCCTTAACTGGCCCCCGCAGAGAATCTGGGCACTCGGCCTTCGCGCGTGTTTGGGCCTCAACGCGTTGACATTGAAATTGTAAAAATAATTTTTCCTTTGCCACGATTCATTCACACACACCCACACACACGTATATACACTCACATTCGCTGACACACACCTAAAGATACACATTCAGTCAAACGCACACTCATACACACAAAGTATAACACACACACATACATATTTAAAATAATACGGGTAAAAGGCTAAATGATGTGTTCCTTCCATTTGTTTGTGTTGTTGTTGTTACTGTTGTCGTGGTTGTTGCTATGGTGGGGCTTTTGTAGTGTCAATTCAAACTTTTGTATCACAAAGTCATTTTTGTCAAACAGGCTAAGCAAACAATTTATTAGTTGGGTCTCTTTTTACTTTGTTTCTCTTCCTTTCTACTTCTCGCCCGATTTTTTTTCTCTTTCTGCATATGTGTGTGTGTGTGCGTATGTACATATATCTGTGCATGAGTGTTATTTAAAAGTCGTTTAGACATGCGTTGTTGGTCAGGCAGCGCATTAAGTTACACTTTTTAATAGGCTCTCCTTACAATGCGTATACGCTACGTGCCCTGAATATCACACCCCAGTTTCTCGTATACCCCTACCCTACACATCCTCGCCGAGGTGAACTTACATATCTGATGACTATTACTTGAAATTCTTTCAATTCTCATGATAGGCATATTCATACTATGAGTTCGTTATGGTTAATATCATCTTGATACTCGATGTATGTATATTATCGGATTCCTCTTTTTCTCTTAATTTTCACTCATTCGGTAGTGTCTCACTTGCTCCATCACTCTTACTTTCTCTATCTCTAGCCCGCCTACTCGTTATAGTAGCAGTAAAATCATTATGACTTACTTGAATTCATGAAAATCGCATAGAAAGGTAATCTCCATAGTAATTCAAATTAATTGGCATATTGCCATTATTATTAAGCTGGTAAATTAATTGTATTACTTGCTATTACTTATGAGACTGTTATAAATATTATACTGATTTATACTAATCTTTTAGCTGTTATAGTTCTCTAAAAAAAATGGCAACCCACAAACTGAAAAGCCCCACGCTTCCTCCACTAACCGCACAGCGTCCATTGGTCCATCCTCGCCTACATACACTAATGTATACATGTGTATATATGTATGTATGTGCATGCAATACATCACCTTTAATGGGCATTTTGTGTTAGCAGGCATTTAGCCCTAAATGGCCCGGCAACGTTACAAACAATTGAATTAAGACTGGGCCGCTGCACAATTGTCCCTCGCAGTGCCCCGTCCTCGTGTTGGGCCTCGAGCAGCCCCACCCTTTATTCTTACTTTGTAATTTTGCAGCCATTTAAGGACCAAAGGTCCAGCCCATGGGCCTTGGCGCAGGCTGTGGCCCAGGCCCATTTGTTAGTTGTGGTCTAATGTTTTTATGTATCTATGCCAGCCCCTTTATATACTTATCTCGCTGCTGCTTCTGTTTATTGGCCAACTATATTTAGCTTTTTATATACACACGTGTGTATGTATGCTTTGTATAGCTCGCTGGCTACTGGGTAAACGCGAATAAACTACTTTTTGCCTGTTCACTGAGTTTCAATGGGCACGCGGCATTTAATTATAAACATATCAAACGTATACATATCCATATAAAATGTAGAAAGAAAAAATAAAAACAACAAACGCACACATTAGCTGTGTTCTTATAAGCCAAGTGGATCAACTTGGCGCCGAGAGCTGTGAGCGCCAACAATTTGTTGCCAACTCGAGTCAAGTACCAATTACAGACAGCAGCAACAACAGTCAATAAATTTATGCAAGAGTATGTGGGTGCGTGCGTGTCTGTTGCAGTCATATTTGTGCTGATTATCAAGCAACTGATTGCATATGCAAATAAAGCGCCATTTTTTGATTCATTAATTTGCACTCAAAGTGCTCAAAATGCAGTTAAAGCTCGTTGCGCATACGGACTGTTAGCGTTTCGACTGCACTACTCAAATCAAGAAACGTTTACTAGACAAGTACACTTGCGATTCGTATTTAGTTGTGAGAGGTGGGAGTAAGGTCTACTTATAGGGCTTAGAAGGGCTGCTAACAATAAGCTTGTTAACGGGTAAGCTGCTTAACGATGAGAGCAAGTTTCTGCTGCGGGTAAAATAAATGAGTCAATTTGCCTAAAGACAAGTACCAGTACTCTAGGAGAGAGCTTCCGACTAGAGCATACTTCATGCCACAAAGCTTTAACAGAAATTTTCCATTTTGGAAGCAGTTAGGGAATTCAATATAATAATTGCAATACAAAGCGTATCTTTCGGTAATACACAATAAGCTACATGCCTGACTGTTCCCAGATCTTTTGAAGTCTTCGAACTCAAGGAAAATTAGGTTGACAGCGCTCGACTAGAGAAACCCTATACCCATCCAAAAATCTTAGCTTAGGAGACCCAACTAAAAAATTATGTGTTTCTTAGACATGTTGAGCTATTTAAAATATCAGAACTGCGAATGAAAAACGAGTATTTATATATTTCAAAAGAAAGTCAATTTGATTTAATTAAAGGACTCAGGGCATGCACATTTTTAACTCTAGTTGTCACTGAGCCAATCTCAGAATCTATGTGAAATTGGCATTCTTCACACTCGGATACCTGTCTACGAAATCTTACAATTTAATGGAGAAGTTTGGAAGCATGACGTTATCTAGACGAACATTTCCTTGCGATGATATATGCATAGATAAAAAAGCTGTTTGCTTTAAGAAATAAGTAAGACTTGAAAGTGCGCCACACTTCCTCCATTGACATTGACTAATCTTGGTAAGGCACATGTTGAAGAATCTTTCCAATTTACATAAGTGTACGAGACTCAGGATGCCTTAAAATATGATGCGAATCGACAATTTAATTGTTCTCAAGATTCGCATCTGCGTTAATGTCCTTGGTTTATGTGAGAAGATAGCATATGTGCGTCTGTGTGTGCCTGTGTGTATGTCGCATATTGCCTGCTTGCCTGTTTGTCCCCTGTCTGTCTGTGTCCTGCCATTAAAACGAGTAAATTGCATTTTGAAACATAAATCGCATCTAAATTCAATTAGCTGCATTAACTGCCACGACTCGGACAGTTTTTAGAGAGACTGCCTTGCCCGTGGAATGTGGACGGGGGGCGATGTCAGGGCGAGCCTGGCGCTTGGGCTGGAGCGCTGCCCACATTTGTAAGCTCATTTGCCGCAAAATCTCATTAACCGAGTGCGATCGAGGCGAGGGTCACGCGTCCTCTTTCATATCGTTAATCAGGAAGGTTTTGTAATCGAATACACTGCACCAAACCGCACTGTAATGAACTTACTTAACCGTTGCGATGCTCACAGTTACCCTATGAATGGCCTCCATTGTGCATGCTTATCAGCAACGTTTATCAATTGGTCATTAGCAACCATCTCGATTGTACAAGTTCTATCAAATGGCTATTTATGCTGCTCTGCTTAGGCAAATCATTTTGTGGGCAGAGCGAGAAGTAGAGGATATTTCGAATATGTTCTACACAAATTTATTCCACATTGAATCATGTTCAAATGCCTCGGGGAACACTTTGTTTTGCTTGTAAAATGTTAAATTTCCCAAAAAAAAATATTGAATAAATGCATTATTGATAACATGTCAATCTCTAGACAAGACCGCAAGCAAAAGGTGAACTCAGAATCTGATATCGAAAAGTCTCTAAGAAGTTAAAGGTAGAATTAGGAAAATGTAAGCATATTAATTAATGTCTACAATAAATTAAAATAAATATATATTGCAATTTTAACAATTGGAATCGATCTAGATGTCATGTCCTAAACCGAGGTCAACACGAAACATATGGTTGAATCAAGGATTTTTTTTGTTCTCAATTTTGATATTTAATAGTAATTGACTTTTGCGGTTAACACAATTGGGATTTAATTAAATAAAAGCAGTGGCAATAAATAACGTATGTTAAATATTACATAGTCAACGTAATTGAATATTTTAAGCACAATAGAAAATGCCTGAACTTTGTAAAATTCATATTAAGAAAATACACAATATGCTATTGCATTTAATGGTAATGAATAAGTTAAGTGCCTCAGCAGAAATTCCGAAACTCTGATATTACACAATGTCGATTTTGAATAAATATTTTATAAATGCGTGCGTGTAGGGACAGGAAATTTGTAGATATTGTTTGCAAAATGGCCAAAAATCAATGCTTGTTCAATGCAAATGAGTACAAAAGCGAAATTAGCTTGTGCCATACGCTTGGCCACACCTCTCACGGCTTGGAATATGTAATTCAACTCATTACTAAAACCAAACAACAAACAAGAGCCAGCTAACAGCAGCAGCAACAACAATAACAACTCAATGTGACTGTTCAAACAATTAGAAAACAACAACGATTTTTGGTAGCCTGACACCAATGCGGCTAAGTAAACAACGTTCCACCAAGCGACCTCAATCGATCCAACCAATGGCCAGGGACAAACGTAACCAAATGTTTGGTCGGCGGTTGTTTGGTCGTTTGACTCACGTTAATAGAGCTGCAAATTAATTAATTTCCATTTGAATGCAAACAGCGAAATGAAAACCAAAATAATGCGAGAGAAAAAAATACAGTGAGAGAAATCAACAAAGCGGGAAACGTACAAACAAACAAATAAACATTTAAATATGCATATACATAAATGAATTTGTTCTGCTGCACTTGGAGAACTACGGCGTACCCCAAAAGCGCAACCAGGGCGACCAGCAACAAGCAAGCGGCGACTACGACAACAACAACAACAACAACAAAAACAACAACAACAGCAATCTCAAAGGACAACAGGTTCTTTTGTGTGTGTGTTTTTTTAATTAATTTCTTTTTGCGACCGCCATCAAAATTTTTGAACGACTGTTGAAAAAAATAAAAAAATGTCTAGCATACTTTTCTGCGGCTTGATTTATTTGGTAAAAAAGGGTCGGTCGAGGGGATAAATGTGCGAAAAGTGCGAATGGTATGAGTGAAGTGCAGGGGGAATGAATGCGCCGCGCCCACAGCGGCCTTCTGTTTCTTTATGTGTGTGGTGTGTGAGTGTGTACGTGTGTGTGTATGTGTGTGTGTAAATTGAGGGAAAACTCTGCCCTGTATGCGTGTGCCTGTTTGTTTGGGGTCAGGGTACTGTCGCCCTCCGCATGAAAATAGCCAAATTAAAAAGCAAGCAAATGTTTAAGAAATGTACATACAAACACACGCACACACACACACACACAAAACTGCACGTTGCAGCAACATCAATTTGGCTTTTTGCACTACGCTTGACATTAATGGCCACCGAAGCTCGGCTTGAAAACGCTTTTATTTTTGTATATACCCTGCATAAAGGGTTTATAATCAAGTTGTGCATATATGAAAGAGACCGAATGCTGCCTGCCAGTCAAGTCGAGCTGCTCTCCATTTCTCTCTCTCTCTCTCTCTCTCTCTCTCTCCCTCTCTCTCTTTCTCTTTCTCTTTCTCCCTCTCTCTCTCTCTCTCTCTCTCTCTCTCTCTCTCTCTCTCTCTCTCTCTCTCTCTCTCTCTCTCTCTCTCTCTCTCTCTCTCTCTCTCTCTCTCTCTCTCTCTCTCTCCTACACACTATCACTTTTTCTCCCTCTTTTACGCGCTATCTCTTTTGGTTCACTCAGAGTCATCAAAACTTTGGCATGTAGTTTTTCCACTCTGATGCAAATGAAAACCAACCACATTAAAAGCATTAAAATTAAAATAACTAAGATTATAAATTTACCTGCGGAATGCAGTTAGTGTTGATTCTCTATAAAAACAAAGATTAAAAAAAAAGAGTACAAATTCAGAATCATTTTAGTTCCCTAGTATGCCAGTATGCATAGAGCTGTGTATTGTGTCCAATTTAAGGAGCACAATAACACTTTGAATAGATGAATTTATTTAAAAGATCTTCGATAATGCAAAAGCATATTGTATGACAGCTTTAACAACTACTGATGCGGTTTCGCTAAGTTTTTTGCATGAAAAGTTTCATTAAGATAGTTAACCATTCTGAATGTGTACTTGACTGCCAGATTTCGAGGAGTTTATCAGTATAGAGTATATATTAAGTGATAAATAGTATGTGTTAAAAGGACTTAGGAAAGGGTTCAAGAAGGTGTTGAATTGTATAATATATATATATATATATATATATATATATATTATATGTATGAGCAGCTGTCATGATACGCTATCATGTGAGGACAGTTTCTCAATCAGAGTATAGTCAAGTCGAGTAAGGTTACTCTATATTATTGTAAGTCGAAATTTTTTGTTGGGTTCGTTATTGGCGTGTTTCAAGGCTGTTGAGGCAATAGTCTGCGCCAAAGCCAAACAAAACGCTCGAATGGAAAATTGCGTGTACGTGAAAAATCAGCACAGGCGGGGGCAGAAGGAGAATGTGCAGCAGCAGAGGAAGCAGCAGCAGCTCTACACTGGACTGGGAAGCTGCTGGGATTTGCTTGGCTCTGGCAATTTCTAGTCGTTGTTATTGCTGTCTATGTTTCGGCTATTTCGGCTGCATCAGCAATTGCAAAAACATTGGCCAAATACGCATCCAGTTGCTGCATCTTCTGCTAAAAGTACTCTGCATTCGCTGGCAAGTGCTTCCATTGCGCATTACGCATACGCCGCGTTGTGTGGCTTTCAGTTAATAGACGCATGCTGAGTGGCCTCCATTGTGGTTGCTCTACCAATGGACTGCCAAAATAACAGCATGCTCAATTTGCTGAGAAAAAAGGAAAAAATCAAAACAAAGCTGATTGTGCAGCTGTTGCTTGCTATCATTGGATTCTGATGGGCTTGTCGATAGAAGATTTCCGCACGGTTTAGCTTGGTAGCATCAAATTTAAATTCATTGTTTACTCAGCCAATGAGAAATTCTAATATTTGAATGTTGAAAATCCTTTATTGTTTTGCAGTCAATAGTCAGAAATGAGAAATGAGTATGTCTGCTTTTTTATATGGATATCATTGAAATTGATTAAAACACTAAATGCGCACGTATTTGGACCATGTTCCACAATTATTGTTATTGTTGCTTGAAACAAAGCCAATTTAATCGGGATCCTCTTGAATTGTCTATTTGATATGCTTATTATTATTATTGCGCGTATATTGCAATTTATTACAATTTGCTTTGTCCACTGGCAACGATGGCAGGCGAGGCGATGTCATCAGTAACATGTTCATATAAATTAAGCATAATAAATAAATTAACATAATTATAAAATATGGCAAACATGGAGAAGAAAGAAAACACGCTTGAAATAAACAACGTAAATTGCAGATTGGTAACTTTCAGTCGGGTAAAAATAAAATGCAAATGTAATGCCAATAAAATATTTGCCGCAAAACCAAATATAGCCAGCCATATATGCGCACACATATATATGAGCCCGTTATTTCTGTGTAAGTGTACGTGTGTGTGTGTGTCTGTGTAATTTGATTTATGTTGTGGCAAAGTGACAGCAACAGCAGCAGGTCGCAACAAATTTGCGTGTCGAAATCAAGTGTGACAGTTTTGACAGCCCGCAAGGCTCATTAGAAACATCCACATAATGTTAAGGCTGAGCCTCTAGCGTCTAATACCAGACAAATGGAACATACATAGCTTAACGAAGTCAGTTCAGGGCTTAAACAATTGAGACATCAACTTATGCATATTGTTAAATTGGAATGTAAGTTAAGATCTAATGTGAGAATCGTTTGCTTTGTAATCAATTGATTTGCAATTCAAAACAAATTAGTTTAGCAATAACATTGTTATATAACTCTCGCGTACTTGCCTTCAAGCACTTGCACACAAACACACACACACATATGGATAGAGACTCAAATGCAATTTCCATTCATTCACATATTGCCATCCATATTGTTTTCGAGTTGTTACTGAAGAGCATAAATATGAATGCACTCGAGGATTCTGCCTTTTGATTTCATTTGCCGTAGCATTTCACTTAACACTGTCGCCGGTGTCAACCGCAGGAGCATGTGGCATTATTCGTTTCTCAACGCTCGACACCCTTCTTCCCCCTCAATTGATGGACTATTGTGAGGCCGTGTGCTCGATGAACGTCAGAGAAAAACGCTACATTAGCCGAGTGGAGAGCTAGTGGAATTTAATTAAAAAGCCAAAGGCTGTCGTCAACGCCAATGGCATGCCAATTTATGAGGGCGTCGCTGGCGGCGCACTCGGCGTATGCGTGATGTGATGTGTGTATCAGTTGATGGGGAAAGGGAATGCACGAGCGTATGCAAAGAGTAAAAAGCGAAAATTAATAGAAAATTAATTAAGTGTCTTTTAATGTTGTCTCAATGTAAACGCTTTCAACGCAGCGCAAATTAAATTGTTGATGCTCCACACACATCCAACTACAGAGTTAACTGCCCCAATGCGTTCTGCCTGATATGCCTACGAAATGCTGCTCTTGCCTCTTTTGATTTATTGCCTTTCATGTTGCTGCTGCATTTTGAGTGTTTCCTGAGATGGGGGCTGCGGCTGGCGTGAAGCATGGAAGGTGCTTGCTGCCCTCGTTGCCAGGCCACAGAAGCCTCTGCTGGTGCTCCTGTTGGGGCGGCTGCTTGTGCTGTTGGTGCAGCTTCCGGCTAGCCACTTAAACGTTAGCGTAGCCATAAAATTAAATTTTGCAATGGGGCCACGTGGCGTATGCGCAATCTCTGCATACTTTTCATATGCAAAGTAAATGCAATAGTGATTGCAAATAGCAATTTTCATGCGGCTTCAATTCAATCAGCAGCGCATTACAAACACGTCTCCGACCAAAACCAGGACCACTTCTGCCACCTTGCATCCTTTCGCCCCAAGCCACAATACACTTGGCATTTTCATTCCACTTGGATTTCAATTCGAATCGCAATCTCTTTACTTACCTTCTTGCAGTAATCAAGCAAATCCATTTTATCACGCAAACATGTGGCGCCCGTTGTCTTCTTGCTCAGGTCCGTTACCCAGCGCCCCTCCTCGGATAGATATTGCGGCTGGTAGATTTGTCCGGCTTCACAGAGCACGGCTATCTGTGGCTCCCAGCGCGGCGAAGCGGCCTGCGAATATTTGCAAATGCGAATGAACCAGAGATTAGATGATCGTATCATAAATATCAATTCAAAATTACTACAAATATGGGCATGTGCACATTAAATGTGAGTGTATGTGCTGTGGTTCGGTGCTGCAAACAAATCATATGTGTATAAATTTACGTTCATATTTGCCAGGATAAGGGGCGTGAGTGCTTATCAATGCGATAAACAAACATTCATGTCACGTTTGTTACAAACACTCTCGGCCAACAGTCGCTGCCACTCGAGACGGGGACAACATGCAACTGGCCAGCTGTCAGCTGGGTGTTGGGTGTATAAGTGTGCGGGTGGGTGTGTCTATGTAGAGTGTTGCTTTAATTGCTGAGCCAACAGCTAGCAAAGTGTTTCAAAAAGGCACAGTGAGGCAACTGTATAGAAATCGGTAGCTGATAATCAAGTAATGTGTTCTCACTTATATGTATATCGACACCAAAGCAATCGATAACCATATTAAGAACGTTCCCTAGCAAATTTTAGATGCCACTTTTCTTGCTATATCTAGATTTAGCTTGCTTGTGCTCACTTTCTGTGTGCTGTGGGTTGAGCACCAATCAGTCAGTCAGTAATTTGTAGATAAACGATATACTATTTCCACTATTCAAAGCTTTTCGATAGAAACCTCTGTAAAACCGTGAAGTTTTTTTTCACAACGCCCGTTGCACTGTGCAGAATCAATTGCAGCGGTGCGTATGCTAAATGTGTCTGGGCCAAGTGGCGAAGACTCGACTCGCAGAATAGGCAACAAGACATTAATCATACGCCACATTGTACTAGTGAAGCTTGCCGCCCACAGCCCGTTTCAATGCTTTGTGGGCGGACTAAGCGATAAAAAAGCCAGATAGAGAGTAACAGTGAGAGGGGAATGTCATTTGACTATGGATATGACTGAGCTACAACATCAGGCGGCACATGTGGCAATCAAGTGAGACAACTGAACTCATTAGGCGGACCTGGGCAGCTAAGCAGAGGCATGCATGTTGACGGCAGCTAAGCCTCAGCGATGTCTTAAATGGTTCATTACAGTTGCCATTGCCAGGGGGGAGGCAGCAGGCAGCAGACAGTTGCCAGTTGCCAGTTGGCAATAGGCATTTTGATGAATGGCCAGCTGAATTATGCACAGCAAAGCGGCCTCAATTGACGGATTGATTAAATGTTTTTGCTCTGACTTAGATCGCATCTGTTGGCCATGAGTTACTTTAACTCAAGTGCCACCCATCAAATGGCCTGGTCATCTTTTTTTTTTTTTTAGCTATCAAATTTGCGTTTGCTTTGAGGCGCTTTCCTCTGGCACTCTTTATGCTCTTCAACTCTCTTTTTGCTTTCATAGCTTTTGCTGTTTTTCAATGACGGTAAAAATACACACATACTCGCACGCACGCACGCAAGGGCGTGCCCAGACATCAAATAAAACAATTCGAAAGCGGCTTATTTTTTGAACCAGTTTTTGTTCCCATTTTCTTTTCTTTTTTTTTTTTTGCTCCCATTTCGCATAACTATGGTAACAAACAGATTAATAGCCAGTCCAACAGCTCGCCCCATTCCGCTTTCATTCATCTATCCAGGCTTTGGGCTCGTAATTGTTTTTACTGCTGCTGCAATTTCCATTAGTTGCTGCCATTGTTTGACATCAGCTCTGATAAGCTGCAGGTTGATGTTTCAACAAACTGAATGTTGAATGAATGCATGCATATTCGCATCTGGTTCCATTCAAAAGCAGCATTCATTCAGCCTGCCATGGATTCATTCGTTTAGTGTGCGAACTGAAAACTCGTCAGCGAAATGCTTTCAATACAGCACATGCATATGTAGAGCCTGCTTTCACATAAAGCATTGTTTGGCCAGATAAAGCTAGCTCGTCCACAAACAAACTGTCAATTTTCACGTAAAAAAATCAAACTGTTTTTAATATAAATATATACACTCTAAAAAAAACAGAAGCCTCTTGTGCAGATTTTCGGCTTAAATAGGGCGCTATTGATTCAAAGTACTATATACTAAATGCACCTGCATCATTTCAATCATTTTCTAAAAACTTCAAACAAAATATTTTTAAAATGTGCATAAAAAGATTTTTATTAAAGAGAGCTCACTGATTAACGTAGCTCCATTCACCTTGTCTACTTAGGTCAGGAAAGTTCTTTGTTTTTAACAAAAATGTGTATTGCATATATTTTGAATGAATAAATGTCCATTTACATAGCTTTTCCTGCAGCTACATAAGCCTTAACATCTTTTAGTTTCTTAAACACGTTTTCATCTTTGTGCCGTGCTAACTGATACTCTTGAGCGCTCTTGATTTCATCATCAACTCAATCAACATTGTGCCTTGTTCTCAATCTCCTGAGCTGTGTACTATAGATATACTCACATGGCTCATGGTGGAGCACATAATCTACAATATTCAAGTTTGTTTTTGTTTTTATTATGTTATCATGGCAGTACGAAAATTGAGTTGCCCAATGGCATAGGGCGGGGCTTGGCAGGCGACGGCGTCTATGCAAAATCCATTATCAAAATGCATTTGAGCAACGTTACGTAGCTGCACGTCAACTGCGTTAAAGAAGACTTCCTGCCTGTCCCACTAATAAATATAATAATAGCCTGCGCCCCGGGCATGTGTGAGCGGCGCGCGTAACAGGAGTCCTCCAGCCAGGACGACGGCTCCACTAGCCCCAGTGCCCGTGCCCGTGCCCGTGCCCGTTTCAATCGTCTCTGTTTGACTAACTGGCTTCTCAGTTCATCCATCCAGCCTGACACACACCAATTGCCATCATTCATGTGCCTGTGTTTGTGCTTGTGTGTGTGTGTGTGTGAGAGAGACAGAGAGAGTGTGTGCGCTCAACTATTTCAAAAGTAATTAAGTTGGCAAAAAGGCGGCAACATGGTCGTTCTTCAGCTCAACGTCGCCTATTTTGTTTCGTGCCAGCATTTTTCCAGGCAATCTAATAATTCACAAAACAGCACACACACACATACGCATGTACTTAGGGACGTATGTATTTATATATACATACAGATGCAGTTGTTTGGATGTGAAAAATTGGTTGGCCCAAGCTTTTGGCTTGGCTTGTGTGTTGCCTTTTCAACGCCATTATTGCAATCAGCTTTGTCGTTGTTTTTGTTGTTGTTTTAGTTGTTGTTTTGGCTACTGTTGTCACCGGCGACACCAGAGTCTATGCCAACAAACAACAAACAGCATGAGCTGCAATTGCAGCTGGCTTTGCCGTAGGCGGCATATTTAATAATGCCGCTGTCCGGGCAACCCAATCTTCACAACATAGAGGCAAAGACATGCAAAGTTACCGCAAAATAAGATTCATTTTAGCACAGGGTATACCCTGTAAATATACTAAGGGGTTGCTTATCTGCTAAGTCTTTTGAAGGTAGAACATTTTAATCGCGCTTTTTACTTCGATTTGTTTTAGTACCTTTCGAAAAGTATTTTTCGATTCCTCTGAAGTTAAAGATTAAAAGGCCAAAAATGGAAATATACTGAAAATGATTATCATGATCAACTCTGGTTTTAAAATGTTAATAAAACAATTCAACGACTTTCACCCAAACTAGGCATTTACTGAATATGTTTAGATGAATAAAATGGTTTGATCAAGTTATTTTCACTACGTTGCTTAAGCTTCCTGCAACCAATGCATTATTGAAGAAAAATATGGTTGGATTTGTTGGTTTTATTTAAAGGTGCGATCGTCAGGGAAAATTAATCCGGTAATCTATTTGATTAATAATGTAAGCGAATTTTTTTGAGGTCTCTTGTTTTCGTTTCATGGTATGATAGAAGTGAAGTCTGTTTTATAATAAGTGAATTGGCAATTGGCAAATGCAGGACATTGCGGATTGCAACAAAGGTCAGAAGCGGCAGCGGCAAATCCTTAGCAGAATTGATGGACTTGAAAGTGGGCGAATGCTGCCAATCATCGGAAATGAGTCGGCAACAATTTGCTGGTGGCAGTTGCAAACAGAGGCAAGCGGATGAATGAGTCAATGGCAGGCGGCAATCCAAATCGAAATTAAACACAGCACGAATACACACAAATACACACACACGCGCGCTCACACAAGCACATACGAAGCTGAACGGGAGGCACATGCAATGCAGCGGAAACGGAAACGGATGTTGCAACGGTGTGGGCCAGGCACACGGTCCAAAGGCAACGGCAATTGCATTTGCTAAAAGTCTATAGGCTAACATATTGCATATGTATGCAGCTCCACAGAGGCAGCCCAGACAGCCCAGGCAGGTCAGGCAGGCAATCAGCCACGCCCACAGCTGTCCGCTGTGGGGAATCAAAGCTGCTGTCGCGAGCCAATAACAAGGCAACAGGGTAATCAAACGCACGCCTTCAATGCTTTTGGGCACATGGGCGTGGCATTTGTATACAGTTCGCGTACATTCGCTCCCTACCTGGGCTGTCTCGGCTGGCTTTGCTTTGCTTCAGTTTTGTTCAGTTCAGGTGTCAGCAACAAAGGCAACAAGGGCATCGAGTGTTTGTCTGTTAGCAGACAAGCAGATTGTTGCGGTCACCTCGAACCGACAGCTGGTTCAAAATGTCCGCTAGAGTAAGTGCAATCATGGCTAAAGAAAGACCACAGGTGCAGGTCCAGGCCACTTTGAAATAAATGAGTGCACCGTGCAAGTTCATAATTATAGCACAAAAAGCAACTGCAAATTGATAGCATATCAATAAATAATGAGCAAAAGAAGAAGAGCAGCAACCATTACCTGCTGTGTGTAGGTGCTGCTTTTCCAACAGGGCGCACAAGTTTCCCTGTAGAGCTATTCATAGAATTCCTGGAAAAGGCTGCACAAATGTGTCCTGCATCGTTAGAGTGGATGTAAAAATAGATTTTCTTAGGGGGAAAACAAAGCTGCTATCATCCCTTTATCGACTCCAAGGCTGAGGAGCACAAATTAAAATAGCTCCCACCCACGCAAAGCCCACCCACCAGCAAATGCATGCAAGTGGGCTTTGCTGGGACTCGATTTAAGTCTTGCAATCAGTCTATTGAGAGGTTTTATGCTTGTTGCATAAATCTCAAAAGATTCACATAGTATTCAATTTGTAAAAGCAGCATGCGCCAGTTATCTAGGCAGGCAAGCAAATCCACAAATTGGTTTGCAACTCAGGCCAGTGTGTACATGAAGTATTGTCTTAGCCGAAGGCCATGCCAGTTGCCATAGCTTCTCTGAAAGTTGAGTGGCATGTTGCTATATATGCTATACCTTCAACAATGAAAGTTTATATAATGCGCAGGGCAAAGCGAAAGTTCGGAGAATGATGTTAGCTGAAACTTTCAAGTGGATTAATTAATTCCACTGAAATTAAAATGAGTTTTATGAACTCATTTTATGAAAAGAAAATTGGTTCGTGTGCTGGCAAATTCCAAGAATTGTAACACATATCCTGTGAAATGCCAGAGGACATAAATTCGTGCTTAAAATAAATCCATGTCATTTATTTATACAGTTCCACAAATTGATTCCTGTAATCGAATTGTACAACAGTCGATTTTAAATTGAATCCAATCATAAGTATTTTACGCACAGCCAGAGACAGGCCAAAAGTGCTCCAAGGAGAATAGAAGAGAGCTGCAAAAGCAAACTGGGCATTAAGTAGATGTTACTTATAATGCGGCAGACGCAGTGGCAATGGCCAGAAACACAATTATGTTAATGTTTACTCGACCGTAATTAACTCAAATTTATGATATTTTAATTTCGCCCCTAAACGAGGGTGCAGGCCGCGGGATCTGGGACATGGAGCGGGGGTCGTGGGCCGACCGGCGACAGGCGACACTTGAGAGAGCGCACAAAAGTTAAAAATGTTTCAAAGCAAAGCGCATACGAAGAGAAACAAAAAAAGAAATTGCGTTATAATGGCACACGTAATAAGTTTTTCCTTTCTTGCCCCATTTTTCCATTTCACATTTTGTTCAGCAGCCGGAACCAGAGCCACAGACAAATACATTTTTAATGCGGGCGCGTTAAAAAAGTAACACAAAAAAATAAGACAAACATGAAAACTTGCTTCCTTGAGATGCCGAAATTTGAATACTCTAGCTGATATATAATAATATATATATATATACATATGCATGTGCTAATTGGTCTGATATATTATTTTACTGAACTTTGAATGTTGAGACAAATGAATCTTATTTGTTCATTGAGCTATTATCTTGGGCTCTTTATTTGAGTTCAGCTTCTAATGACAGAAATATATTATATGCTCATTCCATAAAGGTGGCTTGCAGACCAACACACATACAGACAGGTAGAGTATTTATATTAATAGATCCTTAAATTAAAAGAGGATCTTTTCAGTGTGCTACACATCTGGCGACAGATACCTAATACCCCCTGCTAGGGTATGACAAATGTATAAAATTGGAAAAAATGAGCCAAAAAATTTATTGTTTGCTAAAGTCGCTGAAGAGGCGGCACAAAGTGCTGCAGCGTGGCGGCGGCGTTGCCACACAAAATATGTGTATGCCACCAAAAAGGAAAAAAACCCAAAAAAAAAGAACAAAATGATGGGAGAGAGGGGAAATGATGTTGTGCATGTTAAATGCGGACAGGCACGAAAACAACAACACGTAGCAAATGCAAGACAAATAGTGAAAAATAGCAAAAAGAAAATAATAAAAATGGGCGAAAATGGGACAGGCAAGCAAGTGTGGGTGTTGCTGAGGGGGTGAAGGGGTCGCCGAAGTGTGTGTGTTGGTTATGCTGGGATGGTGGTGGGGGGAAAACACACTCACACACACAGAGATGGTCGCCCCTTAAAGTAAGTCAGTTGAAAGTTTGCGAATATAGTGTTGCACTGCACACACACACACACACACACACACACACACGCAAAAATCAACTAAGCACACTAATACACACACACACACACACTGTGACACTCTGTGACAATTATTTATGAGCTTTCTACGTTTTTGCCTTTTGTGCCATTTTCGCTTTTTGGCATTTAATTTTTTTTCCGTTTTTTTGTTTTTGTTGTGTTGCGGCTCAATTTCGAGTGTCAAAGCATTCCGTAGTTGTTGTGTTTTGTGTGTTGCCACTTGCTGACTCAGCAAGGCACAACACAGACACGTACACACGCACACACATGGGCGAACAGCCTGCAATTGCGTGGGTTGCTTGTTTTTGTGGCACTTTCGGCTTGCCTCTGGCATTTGCCATAAAATTTCAGCGCTTTGTCGCTGTCCTTTTGTAGCCATGAATAGAACTAGTAGCTGGAGACATTGTACACAGACACAGACGCACACGCACACCCAAACACTCACAGCCACACACACATGGTCAGTTTTGTGTGGCATATTGAAAATCTGCTTGGGGCCGCAAACACGAAAGAGGAGCCAACGGCAAATGCACGCAAAACTGAAAAGCCACCAAAAACTCAAAATCTAAAACTTTGGCTCAAAGTTTTCTGCCAAGTGAAATTCGAAAATTGTTGCCTCGTCTTCGGCTAGCAGTTGTGTGCGCATGCGGGGGGCATGCGGGGGCATGCAGGTAAATCAGACAAGTGATTTCTTTGATGGAATGTATACAAGCGCACACTCACACACACGAGTGCAAATTTAAATGTATTTTGCCCGAAAGCATGCAACATTTTTGGGCAACTTTCTACCCTAACTATATGCATGTGTATGTGTAGAGCAATTGAGCGTGTGTGCACAGCACTTCTAATTGACGTTGCAAAAAGCAGTTTTAATTACATTTGCTAGCACAGCTTGAGTAGACGTAGGCTGAGGGGCTGTTGACAGCTGCTGCCAGCTGCTGGTCTGATTTCTGCTCTATTTTGGTTATTTTACTTTGATTTATTTCTGATTTCCTTGAGAGTGTGCGCGTATTTTTTTTTTTAACAACTGCTTGTCGCTAAGTAACATTCTCATAATCAATATAATTATTTTGCCAGCGTGTGCTCTGGTTAGAAGTGATCAGAAGAAACGCTGGCATTTCAATTACATTCTTATCGGACTAGAAATGCACTTTCCACTTGCTGCTATCGCAACGTTCATCTAATTGATTTTGCATAGTCCTTTCGGCAGCAGCTGCAGCTGCAGCAGCATCGAGGCAGCTCTTCAATTATCCAACTTTGGCCAAATGAAATTACCTCGTCTACTTTTCAGGCGAGAGGACTGGGCTGCATGGAGGATATTGGGTGCAACTTTTATTTCATTTTTTGTTATCTGAAAAACCAGTCCTGAGCAGTCTTCATTTTGGATTCGCATTCGATTTTGAGTTTCTCCCTGCATTGGCGTGTGGCTTTTTAGCTGTAGCTATACCCACCTACCGCAGTGTTACAGCTTGTTATTGGTCGATTTGGCAGAGGTCACCGCGCCAAATTGCCTGCCGTTTTCCCGCTTTCCCGTTTTTCCTTTTATTTTATTTTTCCTCTCCTTTTTAGGAGCTCCGCATCGAACTAATTGAGTGTGATTTGAATGTTGGAAGTTGGGGCAAATGGAATTGTCCTGTTCGTTTAATGGTTATAAAGTCGTTGATGCCGAAACAATGTCAAGGAAAAGTGTGAAAAAAGCGAGTTATTCAGTTATCTCTGACATCAGAATCTGATTTGTGGCACTCGTGGATGGATGGGAAGATTAAAATTCAATTTACCTTGCAAATTGAAAGCGTTTTTGTTCGTGTCAGCAACAATGTTATAGTATGTTTAGGCATTTTACAACACTGCTTAATCTGTTTTTGTATCTGCATATTTGTATCTATATATATATATATATTCTTCTGTACTTCTGTGTGTATGTAGGAATACCTACATGTACCTGAGCTTATCAGCTAATGTTTCTGTAAACATGTACCTATATTCCGAGTTAATTTGCTTTCATATGGAACATCATTAAAACCTGTCAGCTTTGGGCTCTACATATTCAGCGTACCAAGCAATGAACTGCCCAAATCTATGGACCGCAAATGGACGTGTAAGACAACACAAAACATCAAATATATATATGTAATATATTTGGAAAAAAGAAAACCAAAAACACAAAATATAAACTGTAAATTTAGCGCGCAGCAAATTAATGCTGAATCAGCAAACCAATCAACAAAATTACGCAACGAAAATGCGTCTGGTGCGGTTCGGAGTCGGCTATGGATCCGGTTCCGGCTCGGACTCAGTGCGAGCGGGGGCCAAATTATTTGGTAATGGTACGGCAAAAATGTGAGACCACGACTGTGACCACGTCCGTATGGGATATACATGGACATTAATGGGCCTAAAACGTTCTGCATTGCATTAAAATAAGGCTTACAAATTTTAAGCTGGCCACAAATTGTTGGGGCATGAACGAGCGGCGGAAAACAAAAGCGCTACATAATATATATGATTAATTTTACAGGCTCACTGCCAGCTTCTCTTCTCTTCTCTTCTCTATATATATATATATATATATAAATATAGTTAAATATATAAATATTTATAAAGAGAAGCTGGCAGTGGGCCTATATATATATGTATATATATATATATATATATATATATATATATATATATATATATATGTGGGTGTGTGTCTGTGTGGTACAGTTTGCCACAAAACTCATAAGCGCATGCATACTTTGCATGCAATACATTAAAGCTGGCCACAGAGAATTAAAAATCAAAGAAATATATGAGTGCCGCAAAATGCTGCCGCTGCCGAATGGCCGAGCCATTAGCGTATAATCAAATAATAAAAAACAAAGTAACAAAAATAAAATAGAGAGAAAGTGCTCTTCGCTTTTGGGCGCTGTGTCCATGACGAGGCACTGCAATTCAATTAAGTGTAAAAACTAATTAAGTGACTCTGGCAGGCAGCGCGAGGTCGGCCCGAAAATTTTGCCCGAGCCTGTGCGCAGTTTTTAGGGGCTTTTAGGCATGACCACGCCTACAACCCAGATGCTGGCGTATGTGTGTGTGTGTGTGTGTGTGTGTGTGTGTGCGAGCTTGTGTGCATGTGTACATTGTGTGCTGCATACTTTTTGGTAAAACTTTAGCGTGCGTCAAAAATAAATTGAAACCGGAAGCAGCCACACACACACACACAAAGCGAGTAAGTGTGTGTGTGTGAGCTCGTGCGTGTTTCAAGATGGCGACTTTGACAACACTTGGGCCTAATGGCAGTCTGACAGTCTGGCTGGCAGCCTGACAGGCAAAAACTTTGCCCTGACAGCGACTAATTCTCATTCTGTTGATGCACAGTCACCCCTCTCCTTACACTGCTCCGACCACCCAACCGTTCCCAGCTCTGGCGCAACCAAATCCATTTCCATACTCGTCCCTGCCCCCTGCCCCCTGCACCGGTATTTGCCGTTCCCCCAATTCGCATTTTCATTTTAATCGCAAGCGTAAGCGTAAGCCAAATGAAAAGCTTTTTCAATTTATTTTCTCACATCTTGCCTTACCTAGCAGCACAGTGTAAACCTTTGATGCTTAATCATTTGGCATGGCAGAGGAGCAATGTCTCGACTCCGGCGCAGCTCAAGCTGCTGCCACACTTAATATCCTGCATACACACACACACACATTCTCGCACACACACAACAATAACAATGGCTACAAATCGGTAGAGAGTGTTGGTGGGTGGCCTTGGTGTTGCTTGGCATAATTTATGCTTTTTACAATATTAAAGCGGATTGTTGGCTTTTAAAGATTGCAGTGAGTGGAGCTTAGTGCAAATTGCAAAATGCAGTCTGGGCGATGGCACAAGGATGCCAAACTGAGCGCCTCTTATAACTGTAAACATAAAGCAGCAACTTTGTAAGCTTAAAACGAGGTTCCGATAAGCTGGCTGCCAGGCAGCCAGTCAGCCAGTCAGCAGGGCTCTCGAAGTCGCCAAGCCAACGCTCTCCAACTACTAATTGCATTGCCTGCCACTCACACGATGATGCAGCTCAGCTCTAGCCAGATAATTGCAAAGACGTACCCAGAGTTACCGCACTCACAGTGGAGTACCCTGGAGAGTGGGTAAAAAGAGAGAGTGACAGAGAGAGAAAAAGAGAGAGAGAAAGAGAGAGAGAGAGAGAGAGGGAGTAGTTGTCAGAAGGGCGCGAATAGACAGAAGTCATTGCAGTGGCTTCGATAAGCGCTGATTTAAGCTTTAGTCATTTCGCGCTCATTATACTTAAGGGCAGCTACATACACGCACAGGCACACACAGACGCACATGCACACGCACACGCGCGTTCAAGTGCTCAGTAAAGGCAGCTAAAAGCCATGATAGGATCGCCTTAGAGTGGCACACGAGTTAGTACATTAAATCAGCTTGTGCCGTAGTGCGGGTTTAGCTACTGTAGCTTTGTGGCTCTGGTTGTATCTATGTGTGTGTTACTGCAATTATTTATCTGTGTATGTGTCTTTATTTATCTGCTTATCTGCTTTATTTTTCTGTTGTTTGTCTTCGCACTTTGTTTGGCATTTCGATTTGCTTTGCTGTTCCGTTGCGCTGGCAACGTTTGCGTTTTTCTCATTATCTTGTTGAAGTAATGTCAATGAATTACACACACACAAGCACACACACACATACTTTCTTGAATAAATTACAAACAGACTAGCAGCAAATGCAAATGCAAAAAAAACTCTATTCGGCACATGGGGCGTATGCGCAATTCGGCAAAAATGTTAATGGCAGCAAGGTGTTGCGTAAGAGGGCGAGGGGCCACACCGAAGCAGAGCGAGAACGAGACAGAATGCAGCTTACGCTCCAGTGCAAGCCGAAACAGCAAGAGCACAAGGTTCCAGAACATATAACACATAAGGTAAAGGCCACAAACTTCTGCCATTGAATTTTGCGGTTGCGTTTCAAACTGGGGTTAGATAGCAGGGGGCACTACCAGAGTGTCAGAGGTTGTCTCCCAGGCGTCTTAATTAAATGTAAAAAGTGCACAGCCGGCAGCAGCAGCAGCATCAGATAATAATATAAGGCAGCCAGCGGACAATGGTGACAATTTAATAATTTTGTAGTAGAGTAGTGTTAGTTTCGATAAACGATAGCTGACAGAAAGAATAATATCGAAAAGTATTACAAAAGAAGGAATACTAAGCACAGGCGAACTAGAAGTCAACTCATATACCCAAAAGCCTATTCTCTAGTTGGTTTTCAATTTTCTGATCGTGTGCTTATATGTGCAGCATAGATTCCCAGCAACAATAACAAATATTAGCTAGCATATGTATAGACGACACATTCATGACAGCAAATCCAAAAAACATTGATAGTTTATGGTTCATATGAGGACCTGCTTTATCACATCTCGTAGCTCTGGTTTGAGTTACATTTTGGTGTCCTCGAATTTCAATGCATCTTTAGTCAAACTTTTCAATATTTTCCCAATCAAATTATTTATATTTCCTTATTTATTTTATTAAAAATCAAATAAATCCGCATTAAATAAACAATTTTCGAAGCTAATTAAATGTTCGTATTTAGAGGCCTCAAATGGTTCCATTCAGTTCAATTCTAGTTGAAGTATTTGACATAAGAATATGTTTTTAAGATTCTTTTCAATTAATCTGTAATTGAAATAATTTGCAGGCACAATTTCCACTTCAGAATTCGCTTAAAGAATGCGATATTCGATATGCGCACAAAAAAGGAAATATCGATATTTTCATTGAAAACTTGAATTTAAAATGTAGATCTGCTTTCACGATTTCAGCCCATTGTGCGAGAGAGTTGATGCGCCGTCTGCGTTTCGACTAACTTGGGTTGTACTATGTGTGTTAATGGGTCGTCGGTGGAAGCAGGAGGTGTTGGAAGGGGAGGGACGAAGTTGGAGCAGTACGCGTTGCCATCTTAAGACTCAAGCATACGAACACATACACACACAAGACACATTGAGGCAAAAATGATGATGATGATGGAGTGCAATTACTTGAGGCGGAAGTGACAGTAGTAGCTGCGACTGCGGCTGTTGTGCGGCATGGAGGGGGCGTGGCATGAGGCAAAGTGCGCCAACCAAATGAACTTTAATTAAATTCTTTATATGCATGCTTGTGCGTAAATTTTTTGCTGCTTCTTTGCACAATGCCATTATAAAATGGCATCTGGTGTGGGTAGCATTTAGCAGAAACAAAGGGAGAGACTGCGAAGTCCGTCTCGGCTTTAAGAAGTCACTGCTAAATTAAGCTAACCATTCGCTGCTCACTCATGTCCCAAACTGACCAGAGGCAGGAGCAGTGGCAGGCAAGGACACTCATTTAAAAATATTTGGGCATGTTTTCCATGGACGACTGGCAGCTGGGAGTTGTGCAGCGACTCGAAAAATGTCCAAGGTGTAGCAAATAAATTAAAATTGCAGCTTTTGTCAACTTTGCCGTGAACTTTTACACTATTTTTATTATATTTTTTTTTTAACAATAACTTTGAGTGCATTTTCCGGCACCGACACACAAAGGTCGCACAACTTTTCACTTTTCTATTTTAGCTATGCATTTTTTGTATACCTTCGGAGAAAGCGGGCATTGAGAGATTGTCACAAAACGTGTAACAGCTTGAATGGGATAAATACATTGATATATATATATATATATATATATATATATATATATATGTACATATCGATACTATGTATACATATATATATACATACAGACTCATGAGCAGACTGTTGCATTCAATCGAGGCGTTACTCAAGTTACTCAAAGCTGCATGTTGGAAATATATATGCTCGATTTATTTCAAATTTTATAGAGCTTCGTTTGAAAGAATTGTGGAAAAACGTAACCAACACATTAGGAATTACAGGCCACACATGCATTTATATAAAAGCAAATTCAGGCTGCAATGCTTTTTCATAATCCTATCAGATAGCTCAAAAAAATGTTCTTTAAATTCTTGTCCTTCTTGGTTTCTTTAAAAAGGGAAAAGAAGTTGTGTTTTTGGTTTCATGATTCATTTTGTTTGCAGTTTAGTTATCATTATTGAAGTACATTTTACTCCAATTATAAATTTTGGAAACCTGAAAGCATTTTAAATTGGCCTATGAGCAAATAAGTTATATATAAATAAATAAATGGCAATGATATACGCATTAAAGAGAGCAGAGACAAACGAAGAGAATGGAGTCTAGTCAGATGGAAGATATTTTGATGTGCTTGCCTCCTCAACTAATTCATCCCCAAACCTATACTCAACAATTTCATATTTAGATTGGGAAAATCTCTAATGAAGAACTGACTTGGCCTGTTTAGGACTTGAGAGCATGCTTAACATCGATTGCGTTCAAAATTTCCACATTCACTTACATATATTTACAACTTCTTACAGCCTTTCAAATTGCACTATTCTCAGCAGGACTAAAGAAAATCTGTTTCTGCAAGGGCGTTCGGGGTTCGGCATGCACAATGTAGCCCGTTTCGCAAAGTCCAGGGCTGTCCACTCAACCGGCCGCTCTCATTATGCGCGAGTAAAACAACATCAGGAGCAACAACAATAGCAACAAACTTCTGTTTTGATAAAAGTAAACGAGCTTCATTTTTTGCCGAATAAAATAAAAAAAACCAAATTATTTTCAAATGCAAAATGTGCAAAAGTTTTGCCTTTCTTCTGTCAGCTGCCTTTTTTTTACTTATTTATTTCTCTTAGTTTTTGGTGCTGTTTACGTTTTGTCAACATGACGCCATTTTGTTTTCTTGTTTAAACGCCCTGTTACCGTTATAGTTTTCGTGCATGCTCTTTCGCTCGCACACCTAATATTTGTGCATAAGTATGCAGCAAAAAGTTGCACAGCAAAAAAAATGCACCAAAAAGGAAATAAAAGGGAAGAGCGCTTAAAAATTAGTACAATTAAGTTTAATAGACGTAATTTTTAGTGATGCCAGCGCCAGAAGGACACGGCAAGTGAGTGAAAAGACCGCTCGAATAGCTGGCCAACTGTTCCCGAAGCGGCAACTGGGTACCAGCTAAGTTGGAACAGTGGACTCTGCTCTTTTGGGCCCGGAGACTATGGCATTAACAAGTTCATAATGGCAAAATATGCAATTTGAGCAGCGCGCCTTAACAACAGTTGGACACTTGAATGGCAGCCAATTACAAAGTGTGCAAAATTAACCCACAGGCAGTGTGCAGTTGTGTCGCGGAGGTTGGGGCGTGGGGTGGGGACTATAATGTGACCAATCATATGATATGAGGGTTACCGAAGCAGAGCAACGACTTTTGTTATCACATTTTATAGCTGTGTCCTTTGACAAACAACATAACAAAGGGCTGGTGAGAGGGAGAAGGGGGTGAGAGAGAGGAAGGTAGACCAAATGCGAGCGTCAAATAATGAGTGCTACATTATTTATGTACAAAAAACTATTGACTACTCTGGGGACTTGTTTTATGACAGAGGCCAAGCGCAGGATAACGTGCTGCCAAGGGTATAAGGGTTCCATAGACGTGACAGGTTCAGCACTTACTTAAAAACACGATCTGGGACTTAATATGGCTTAAAGACTGAAATAAGCCATAAAGAAAGAAGCCAATGCAAGGTAGAGCGAATACTGCAAAATATATTTAAAAAAAATACTATTTCTGAAAAAATACTGTTTCGAACGTAGTTTAAATACAATATTTAGATAGGTTATGGGCTGCTCGCTATAATTTGCATTAGCACTTTATCGATAACATATCGATGAAAAAAATGTCAGCACTGGGCGTTGAATTTGTCGACAGCGTTGCCACATGACAAAATAAAAAAAAACAACAAGAAATTGTTTCTTACAGACTGTAAGGGTTGGCAGCCTCATTGTGGCTTGTGATGCGTGTTGCTTGCAATTTGCTTTCCCTTGACATTTTCTTTGTGTTTTGTTTTATCATTGTCTTTGTCTTGGTCTTTGGCTTTGTTCTGTGCACATCTTCATTCATTAGACATCTCGAATTGGCTTTGTTTTGACTTGTTCTACTTCTTTGGGGTTTCTTCTTGTAATCTGTAAAGTCTGCATTGCTTCAAATCCATAAAATACACACACACACACACACACACACGCGCGCGCTTTCAGACACAGATAGAAGTAGAATCCAACCCCAAACAGGAGACAAATGCCCCAAACCAACTCGTAATTTCCTTTCTTTGCTGTCGCGTTGTGGCGAATTTTTTGTTGTTGCTTACTTGAAGAGATTGGCGGAAGGAGGCGGCGCGGGTGGGTAGCGAGTGGGCGTAGATGGGCGTGCAGCTCGGCACGGCCGAAAGGAAGTTTACTTTGTCGCAGTGTCATTTATTTTAGCATTTTTGCCACTGACGCTCGTCCTAGCCGCTGTTGTTGTTGTTGCTGCTGCTGTTGCTGATGCTGATTCTGCTTTTGTCGTCATCATAATCGTTAGTTTTGGCTTTCTGTCGCACTCACTGGGACTCCCAAGCCTTGTTGTTTTCCCCTGCCCACTCTCCCCCTTGTGAGTTAAGAAAAACCCAGAGCATTGCTCCAAGTTCTGCCCCTGTGTGTGTGTGTGTGTTGGTGTGCGTTTTTATGACTCTTATCAGGTTGTTGTTGTTCCAGCAACCACACTGCCAAACCTCCCCTCACAGCCACTCAGCCGCTTAGGCAGCTCATCAGGCACAGCGGCATGCCACTTACTCCCCAACCCCAGCCAGTAGACCCTGCTCGCCGACCAGTTTTTCGTATTTTCCACTTTTGCATTGCATATTTCAAGGCGCAATTTTACGTGTCAATAAAATAAAATCGATTTTTTTCTCCAAGTTGTGTCGCTTATGTTGCTGTTGCTGTTGTTGGGCCGCGGCTGCTTTGGTTATTTGATTTTTGTCTATTTTTGCTTTACTGTGCATCGATTCAAAGAGTTCAACAACTTTGTGCCACATACACAAATTAACATGAGCCTGGCAATGACAGCCACTTGACCCGTGCCAATGGCACAAGCATGTCAAAACAATGGGAAACAGGTGTGCCAGTGTGTGTGTGTGTGTGTATGTGAGTGTGTGCCTGAATATGCCTTCATATTGCTATTTGCAAATAAAGCGAGTATATTGTATCAATTTCCTAATTAAGATGTGGACCGAAACGGCAGAAGGAAAAACAACAACAACAACTGCATTGGACAGTAGACCCATTAACCACAACAGCAGCAACACCAACAACAACAATAGCGGCAACAAACTCCGCAGCAGCAATAGCAGCAAAGTGCGCACAAATTAAGAGCATATAAAAGTAAATTTGAAGCGTATTTAAAATAAAGTAAAACGCGAACACAAACAACAATCAGCCGCAACAGCAGCCAAACGAAACCATGCGGCAACAGCAACATCAACACCACGCAACACAGTTATACACTGACCCAACAGTGTTTTTGGCCCTGGGCGGTAAAGGGGGTGGGTTTAGTTAGGGGGAGCTAATGGTTTTGGGGTGGGGTCAGGCGCTGTCGTCGCTATGCAAAAGCGCCACGTAACTGTCAGCGTTGAATGCCTGTGGCAAGGAGCCACACAGCAGCAGCAGCAGCATTGGCAACCCTCACACACACACATAGAGCGAACAGCACACACATCACACACACGCATGCGGACATTGTAGCCGCTAACAGCAACAAAACAAAAACAACAAGCGAACACCAAACAATTTTCAGCTAACGTAAAATGCTCGACAACAACAACAACAACATCACGGAAATCCCGTAGCGCCTTGAATGAATGCTTGAAATTGGTTTTTTGTATTACTGGCGCTGCCAGTATACCTTTCTGCATGCTACAAAATATACTAAATCCACACACACAAACGCGCACGCACGCACACAGACAGCCCTAGGAGGCCGAAGCGCACAGCCAGGAACAGGGCCTCAGGGAGGAGGCGAGGTGCAAATGGTGACAGGCAGCCAGGCAGGCAGGCAGACAGGTAACCCGAAATAAATTCGAAATAATTTATGTAAAATAGACGAAGAGCAGCGGGGTGTGGGGAATCAAGTAGCAGGAGAAGCGGGAGACAGTGAAGCGGTCACCTGCGAGCTGGCTGTGGTGGATTTGCCGGCGGCAGCAGCGCAGAACCTACCACAAAAGTACAAAAAAATCCACCACATGCCCTGCAGCTCACCTTACGAGCCTGCCCAAATTGTATATCACGACAAGGCCAAAAGAGAGAGAGAGAGAGACAGAGAGAGATAGAGAAAGGGAGAAAGAGAAGGGCAGTGAAAGAGGGAGAGAGGTAGCGAGCACGCGAGAGCGGGCGCAGATGAAAGAGCAAGAGAGGCGATGCGAGTGCGACGGCGAGTGCTTAAGCCCTGGAGGCTCATAAGCAGGCACAAATAAAGCGACTGGCATTAGCAGCTCTTGAGAAAGTTGCACTGCGCCAAAGGCGCTGAGGTAAGTATACACACACACACACACACACACACACACACACACACACACACACACACACACACACACACACACACACACACACACACACACACACACACACACACACACACACACACACACACACACACACACACACACACACACACACACACACACACACACACACACACACACACACACACACACACACACACACACAATTACACACACATACAAAGCTATTATATATATATGGACTATGGCACACTAAACTGACTTACTGACACTCACAAACACATTCATTTGCATTCATATTGCGCCCACCACACATCGATTTGTTTCCAAACAGGCCCCTTATTCATTTTTCTGTCATTGACTTAAATTAAGATTACGTTTAAGCCAACAGCAGCTTGTACAACAAGTAGGCAGAAAATTGAAAAGCACGCGTAATGTTTTTCTTATTTTTCTGGCCTGCGGTCAGCATGACTACATATACATATATATGTATATAAAAATGGCAAGAGGTCGCACGTAAGCTCGTTTCAATTGGAGAGATGGCGGCGGCAACAGCCCAAAAAAGATTATAAACCAAATGCGGGAAATCCCGTTTCCGTGTGAACATCAAAATCTTTTTGGACATTATTCTTCTTCTTGAACACTTTCACATTTCACTTGGGCCACAATAAAACGAGGGAAGAAAACATTGCTGGCCCAAAAATTATTTCTGCTTTGTAATTTCCTATGCTACAACTGGTAAAAAATTAAAAAAAAAAACAAAATATTATATACTATAATAAAGAAGAGAAATAAAATACACACACAAACACACACAAAGGTCAGAAAAGAAAGCAAACAAGCCAAATGCAAATAAGCGAAATAACTAAGCATGGAGCAACAACAAAACGAAGGCAAATGGCGAATCGTGCGGAACGAAGCCTGCCAAAGCGGGCGAAGTTTAAATTAAAAAGACTTTCACAGAAACATTTTGGCAACACACACACAAGTACACGCAGACACGATACCACACCGATACACACACAAAAATGGCCAAAAACTGTCCGTGAGCTGCCGTTTATTTGGCTTAGGTCATTGTAAGACAACAACGACAACAACAACAGCAACAACAACAACAGCAGCAGCGACAGCAACAAAGGTAGCAGCTACGACTTGCAGGGGCGTGGATTCTTAGCAATGCACAGCACAGTGGTTAACATAATTTATAAATAAAATCATAATCTATAAACAAATAAATAATATGCGATAAAATAATTATTAAATTTTCGTAAAGTCAATGGAAATCAAATAAACATTTTGTATAGTAATAAAAATACTCAAATAACCTGATATTTTTTTTTTGATTGACAATTTAAAATGTATTAGAACAATTAGATGCGTACTTTTTTTGAACTAATTATCTGGAATTTATTGATTTGTTATACATTTAAACTAAATAAATTACGTACTATAAGATTAGTTTATGAAGAAAACAATTCAATAAATTGATAAACATTATTTAATTAAAACATAATAATTTGCATACATGGTATGTATATACATATGTATGTATGTATGTATGAATGTATATACATTTATGCATATTTTATGGAGCCCTATTTCATAATATATTTACCAGATTATATTAATTAAGTAACCAATTATAAAACAATAAACCAATCACTTATCGATTAAGGCGCATAAAAAATCGATATCAAGCTGAAAACCGATTTGCAAAGCGACCGTCATATTAGCCAGTTACTATACAAAGTACAGTTGCCATAAGACATTGAATGAAAAAGAGGCATGCATTTAAGGACTGTGGGGTGTGTGGGTCCTGGGTAGGCTAGGGTCGGCTAGTTATACAGTCAGTTAAACTTGCTGTGCTACGAGTGCTAACCACTTAATTTTCCGTATCATTGAAAGGGCATATTAAAAAGGATATGCCAATAAGTACCCAACTAAACCCTTTGCCGTCCACACACAAATTTACATACACTCCACACACAAACACGCACACACATACATGCGACACACACTCTCGTTTATTTCTTTTAGCAAACAAATTAACTTAACTGTCAACCGCAAAATCACAACAGATGCAGTCGACACTCAATCACAGTACGCGTATTTGTGCCGCATCGAGTGCCATGGGTGTGTGTGAGTGTGTGCATGTGGGGGAAAACTAAAGCGGCTGCCGACCCCAAAAAATATGCAGCACACAAAAACACACACACACACACACACACACACACACACACACACACACACACACACACACACACACACACACACACACACACAGGGTCATGTGTGTGCACCCAAAGACTACCTATACACACACACACATACACACACACACACACACACACACACACACACACACACACACACACACACACACACACACACACACACACACACACACACAGACACACAGGCACACTTAAAAGTCTGTTGTGTGTGTGAGCAAGGGGTTGAAGTGCTGGCGATAAAAAACACTTTTTATGCCTCTGGCCTCAGTTCATAATATGACAGCGTTCAGTTTTCAGTGTGGCTCTCTGCGGGCAGACACTCAATATCAATAGCGCTTTATTTACGTTAAAAATCAGGCTACACACACTCGCAAACACACAAACACACCATGCCACATACACGCGCGCGCTCGCTAGAACTCATAAACAATTTTGTAGCATACTTTCAAGCGCTCTTTTTTGTAGTCGTTTTCGGCTTTGCTTTTTGACCAGATTCGCACGAGTATTTTATTTTTGGCGCTTTATTTATTTGCCAATACGTCAGTCCCACACATTTTTCACAGTATGCGTGTGTGAGTTTGCGATGGGCGTGCCAGCAGGGGCGAGCAATGTCTTTGATTTCGACAAAAAAAAACATGCATAGAAATTGAATGGAAACGCCCCTTCAGCAGCCATGAGGCTTTCAATTCTACTAAATTTATGATGCTGTGTGCATGAGTGTATGCATGTATATGTGTGCGTGCGAATGTGTGTGTGTGTATAGGTAGTCTTTGGGTGCACACACATGACCCTGGCGACAGGAGTTGTTTGCTGCTTGGTTGCTCATACGACACGTTCGACCATAATTTTGGGCTTGCTGCCCAACAAAATTTAATAATAAAATAAAAAAATAAATATATGTTGAGATAGAGCCAGAGAGAGAGAGAGAGAGAGAGGGTGATTGCGACAGTGAGAAAGGGCAAATATGGAACATCATCAAATTTAACGCCTGACTAGCTGTCAAGTGCCCAAAAGTGGCCTAAAAGTTGCTACAGCTTATGTATATAAAGAAATTCGATTGGTATATATTCTGTGCTCAGCACAGGGCTTCACACACACAAGCACAGTCACACACACGCATATCGATAGGCACTTATCGATGATGCGCGCATACAGACGCCGCAATAATCAATCGAGCGCACAAATCAGCGCTTAACTGGCAATTGAGCTTAATGGCGTGCCATATTACCAACACTCCGGGCCCAGCCCAATGTGGGGCTAACACGCCTAAAAAAATAAAGAAAACAACAGCGCTGCTTCGCCAAGGGGCGCCACTAACTACGCAGAATACAACTGGCGAAACTGGTTGAAAATGTCATTACTTGGTTGTGCTGCACCACTAACAATTTGTCTTGCCTCTTGGTGGTTGGGGCTGGGGCTGAGACTGAGACTGGGTCTGGGGCTGGGGCTAGGGATAGGGACAGAGTCAGTGACAGGGGCTGGCTCTGAGGTTGCGGGATTGGGTTGATTTGGTTTGGGTACTGCGTCTGCTAGTCATTGTCGCATACAAGTGGCACATAATGTGCCATGCCACGCGCTGCAAGCCGCATGCCGAGACATGACGATGTTGTTGTTGTGTCTGTGGCATACTTGAAATATTTAAACGATAAAGCACCAAGCAGCAGCTGTGTGCATGTGTGTGTGTGTGTGTGTGCATACTTGTGCCTAATAGAACCCAAGTGACAAAGGCATTAAAATACACACACACACACACAGACATAGGCACACACACAGACAGTGAGCCTAGAACAGTTTGGGGTACGAGCGGGGCATGCTGTCTCGTTGGCTTGGCTTTGGCCATTAACTTTTTGCCACAGCTGCGCATAGCTGGAAAATTTTAGCCACAAGCGGCAGAGTTTAATGGAGCTGCCCACGCAGGCAACTCACTTACATACAACAACAACACTAGCAACAATAGCAAATATTGGTCGAGTGCAAGCGACTAGGAGATATCCTGTACTATTTAAATGCGAATCGGCTATACTGCGTTGAACGCAGTGTGAATATATTCTTCTACTTCCAAGACTCTAGTTCTTATAGTTTCCGAGATCGATACGTATAGGTTGAGGGAGAGAGAAATATACTGTTGCTGATCAAGCGGGCATATGTTTACTTTAGGGGTTCGACCTCATGCTTCACTGTGAATATAACACACATTGCCACAGAACATTTGTACCCCACTTTTAATGGGCACAGGGTATAAATATGGCATCTAAAACAAGAACAAGAACAACAGACAAACATGGCATTGAGTGCGTCGCCGTGTGTGCCTGTGTATATACGTTTCTGTGTGACAGGCTAACATACACAATTACAGTTGACACCAAACACACACACACACACCTAGTTAAACGGGACTCGCAGACATTATGCGCCGCAGCGCATGCAACGTTATTTTATTAAGTGCGACGGCGGGTCGTGGAAGAGGCTAACATCACGCTGAAGTGTGTGTGTGTGTGTTGTGCCAGGCAAGGGAAAAGCGGGCGGCGAGTGTGGGAGGCTTGACAAAGAAGCACAACAATGTGCGTTGGCTCGTTTTGGACATGGCTGGTTAAGTGTCACAGAGCGTCGCGCGAAGCCGCAAAGATACGCGACACGCAGCACATGCGGCAGTGCGAATGCCACAGGCTACACACACACACACACACACACACACACACACACACACACGCACAAACAGGCAGCACACTGCCCCGAACTGAACGCGAACGAGCTTCGTAGTTCAGCAAGAATTTGTTATTGTTGTTGTTGCTTTTTTTTATGTTATTCACACGCACTCTCTAGTTAAGATGCTGCGTGCTTGTCAAGGCGCGGCAGACGTGAAGAGGGCGAGACGCGGAGAGGGGGCGACGGGGCAGCTAAATTATTCCAAGACAAATATGCTTCATGGCCCAGTCATGTGACAATGTTGAGCTGTCGGGAATCGAATCATTTGACGCATTTGCTTGAAATACAATTTGCATTAAATTAATGAAAATGTATTCAATTTAAAGTAAAACACTTTATTTATTTTTATTTTGCATTTCATATGACATATAGAATCTTTTTTTGTGTGTAAATTGAATATATAATTCATGCTAAATGTTTCTTTTCTTGTTTCTTTTGTCAATATTCAATGCAAATGTGTGTTGCGCTTGGTTTATGTAAATAATAAGTGGAAATTGATTACGTCTAATAGACATGTGTCCGTCCTAATTTACCAGCTGGCCGCATTTTTCTTTTTTATGCTGCCAGCTGCATTGTAGCTTAATGTCAAAATTGTATTTGCTTATTGAGCTGTGCATCTCGAACATTATTTGTTGCTGTCGCTCTTTTTATGCATTTACTTGAGAGGCAGCGACTTGCATTTTCCTGGCAGGCAGTCAGATTAAGCAAACATGAAGCTTGACAATTTGATAAGCCTAATGTTAGCTTTACAATGAGCTTGACAAACCAGCTCTTCGTTTATTTATACAACATTGTCTTTGCATTAGTTTCAGTCTATGCTCCAAATTCTTGAAATCTGCATTGCTCAGCCCAGAAATGCCGCCCAACTATGCTATTTGTAATTCTGTCTTCCTGTCTGTCAGTTTGTCTGCCTGTCTGCCTGCTTGTCTGTCTGTCTGTCAATCTGTTTGTTTGGCTGTATGTCCTTGCCTGCTCGTCCAAACGTCTGACTGAGTATATAAATTTCATTATCTGCAAACGCGCTCGTAAAATTCTTTTTTTCTAGTAGATGGGCGACTTTCGTAGCCCATCTCCAACTCCACTTTGCAACTCAAACTTCAATCTGCAGCTTGCCCTGTCCGAATGCGCTTTATTTGCGCTGTTTTTTTTTTTTTTTTTTCATTTGAGCAAAAAAAATAATATATATGTATAAATATTTTGATTGTTGGGTGTACTCTGCATAAATGTGCAAATAAAATTTAATTTAATAGCGAATTTTATGTCACAAATATTGCGCTTCACTTGACACAGCCAACACATGCCCCACGATACACGCACACACACACACACACACACACAGACACAGACACACATAAGCACAGGTTCCGTCAGAACCACAACAATTGCAGGCAGCATTATCCCGCCCAGTCAGCGCATGAGGCGCACTGCCCAATTTTATGACCCTAGAATGGTTTGGGGTTTTGCCCGGATCTGCTCGTTGATTTGACAAACAACTCACACCCACGCTCACACCCCCGCCCCTGCACCCGCACTCGCAGCTACCCTCGTCCACATATCGTGCTGATAGCCAAATGGGATTTGGGGAATACGACGAATGATGCTGTCGATTTCACCGCTGCCCCCTCGGCGTGGCATTCGTATTAATGTGTCAAACTGGAGTTGGATTTCGGATTGGCCTTTGATTTGGTTGCATTGTTTGTTGCCTGGACTTAACCTGGAGGCATGTGGTGCCAAATTGAAGCCAGACTCCAGAGCGGTATTAATAACTCCCCCGGGCATTTGCTGGCTGGCCGCATGTGAGTAGCCGAGCATTTGAACCGAATAAAATGAATACATTTCAAAATATTTTCCTATAAAATCCTATTTTCAGCTTGAGGTTCATAACAAGAATTTATTTACTATAAAGTAGAACTCAAGAGGCAGAAGAGAGCGCGTAATAGAAAGACAGACAGAGAAAAAGAGAGAGAGAGCGAGCGGGGGTGCAGAAGGCAGCAGAGGGGAAAATTTACGAAGAAAAGCCAAGCAAGCGAAAACTATGCCAATTGAAAAATAAGCCAAACGAGAAAAGCTAAAAAAGTGGAAAATAATTGGAAATGGAAATGGGAAAGGGACGGGAAAGAAAAGGGAGCGGCAGTCAAAAGTGGGGATTGGCTGAGGCACCAAGGCGAGCAGTAGTCCAAAAATGCAATATTGCGATTTTATAACACAAATTGCTTATAATCACCCAAAAACAACAACAACAACAACAACTACAGCAGCAGCAGCAGCAGAGGCAGCAGGAGCAGTAAAAGGCCAAAACGGAAATGCACGTTGTAATGGCCTGGAAGTGGGCGCACAAGGCGTGGCAGGGGGCAATGTGGGCGAGAGTTGGGCTTGTAGCAGCTGCTGCGTTAACTGTGCCACGGGTCGCCATTTTGCATGGGAATGGCATAAAAATCATATTTCCGTTTTATTATTTGCTGTTAATGAAAATGCAAATAAAATTGGATTTTCCGTGCCGCACAAAAAGCCAGCTAAGTAATAATAAAAAAAAAGGAAAAATGCTGCTCTTGCGCAGGCAGGTCAGTACAGGGGGTGTGGTAGGGGGCGGGCCGGGGGCAGAGCAGGCGAAATGTTCCAAATGTATTTCCTGGCGCACATTTCAAATAAACATTTTGGTTATCATCGTTTTTTTCGCTTTTTTTCCTCTAGCTGTTAAAAGCAAAAATTTTTAAAGCCAACGAATACTTCTATTTGTGTGAGTCTGTTTGTGTGCGCGAGTGTGTGTGTGTGTGTGTGTGTGTTTAGTATTAATTGGGTCACGTAATTAGCAGCTTGTTTGTATGCTTTTTATGCAGTATGTACGTAGCCGAAATTTGATTATTTGCATTTAAGCGGAGTGTTTTATGGCAGACCAGGGCAACCTGTCAGACAACCCAAATACGGAATTGTTAGCTAACCGAAATTTCAAATCCCAAGTCGCAAATCGAGCGAATTACATGACTCATTTGCTATGCCCCGGGCATACAATTTCGTGAGCCTTAACAAGGAAGGCAGCGAAAGGAAAGTGTTCAAAACCCAAGCTACGTATAATAAATTAAAGTGTTTTATGCTTAAAATAAAATATTTATAAAAACGATTAAGTCTATATTATATATGAATACTAACGGTCTTGCCTTTGTAGATCACATCCACGAATTTTCCACTGCGCTAGAACTGTATTCCGCGTATTTCTCGAACTTTAAAGTAAATTTAAATCCGTTCGGATGAAACTTAGGCATTCGCCCAAAGGCCTTGGCGGGCCATTTTCCACCCACGACAGCGGATTCAACGACAAGTGTGAGACATTTCTCAAAAAAATGTTCTTTGAAAATGCTTTTCAAGCAAATCGGTTGGTACATTTAGGTCGTTTTTCACCCAACGGGTGGAATACTTCATAATCCCTGCTTAGCTCTTACGGCATGGTGGGCAACAGCAAGTTGACGACCCATTATAAAATTCTACACTGCATGGGAAACCGTCAAACGGAGCTGTAAGCTGTGGAAAACTTGGGCCTAACTATGTGCAGCAAAATGACTTTTTCTAGCAGAAAACAAATATACTAAATGGGAATAGTAGCTTTTAGTTATTCTAGTAGAGCAGATGGTAATATGTAATTTGGGTAGAAGCGTTTCATTTGTATGCAAGGGGCTAATAATTGATTAATTTATTCATTCATTCGTATGCCGCATCATCATTTATCTATTCGGCTATTTATCAACGGACTGGCCAAAGTGCCTAGCCCAGCTACACCTCTCTCTCTCTCTCTCTCTCTCTCTCTCTCTCTATGTCTTTCCCTGTGGCTACCACTCGACGTTGAACACTCGACACTCGACACTCGACCCATGGCTAATGACACCATCGATAATGATGCCCCTTGCCGCATGCTGCAGACAAAGTTCGCCCAAATGTCTTACGAAATCTCACGAAATCCTCTGGCAAAACAATTCGCGTGGAAAAGTCAAGACCAGATTCATTCGCAACGTATGCAACGGATTGTCTGCCACACCTTCTGGCTTCGCATTAGGTAAGAAGCCGACCTCCTGCGTGCTCGGCAACTGGTAACTGGCAACTGGCAACGTGACTCCTGCGAGGCGATTGAAAAGTGGCATACGACTCAAATGAAATCAGCGGCGAACTACTTCGAATCTACCAAAGGATGAGGAACACACTCTTGCTCACACTTGAAATCGGTTGGCGCTCACATTCCGCACCCACTACAAACCACTTGAGCAAATAATGCATGCGGCTAGGTGGCACGTGGGCAGGGTTATGTAGTGAGGGAGGATTGGGGCATATCACAACAAGGAAAGTCGTTCAGGCTAAGTCAACAAAATGTCAAATTCAAGCACCTGCCACAAGTTTCAGTTTGGCACGTTGTCGCTGCACGTTCCGAGAGGCGCTTTGGCATTTTCCTTTAACGTTCACGTTGCTCCTACTCCCTATTCCCTGTTCCCTATTCCTATTACGTAAACGCCTATATATACGTATGTATATGTATATGTTAATATAAATATACTTATATAAATGCTTACAGCAACGTGCAATACAAACAAACCAGACGAGCCGGACGAACTTTTATTTTGAGCTTCAGCAGCTTCTTTCAGCGCCACCACCCGTTGTGCGTCCCCTCTCCGCGGAACTGGGCGAGGGAGGGATATCAATGAGCCCGCGCCCACCCACTTTAAGCAGCTACTGTTTGCATAAGTTGAATCCCCGCTGGAGTTTCAGCTGGATGGTGCACCCTTTTTGAGCCTGGCAAAATGGCGCCCGAGCGGGTCCCTCTTACACACATACATACACTCTCTTTCTCTCTCTTTCTCTCTCTCTCTTTCTGTCTCTCTCACACACTAAACTTGTGCCATGTGACAGCTATGTGCGTGGCACGATTCTCGGCGTGCTTGTTCGACGCCTATTTGCTTTTTGTATACTTGCTAAGGGCATTCTGATTTTTTCATATTGTTCATCAGCATCAACAGCCAAGCTGATATGCCCGTCTATTACCCTGTCACTTGGTATTAAGTCTGAATAAACATCGTCTTGGCTATAAAAACCATAATCTACGTTTGCCATGGAAACGATCGATCAACAATTTGGTTGCATTTATTATCGCATTAACGGTAAGGGTATTTAATCGTCGCCAGCCCAAAAAATAAATTTTTATCTTGTCGTGCCTTCCGCTTCGTTTACTTGTCTATTCCACCGCCCCTCAATCACCTGCTGACCGCATGTTTTTATACCTTTGCTTTCGCGTTTCGTTTGCTTCATTTGCTTAATTGTGTGAGTCATCATTACAATCGTCGTCATTATCATCATCATGATGATCATTTTGGCCGGCAGCAGCCTCAGGCTCCTTTGTGGTGGCAGCAGCTTAGGCTTAACTGAAGAGCCGTCACCTTGCGGCTGCCGCAGGATAAGTGTTATTGACCCACGTGGCCTGGTATTGCTTGTTGGCCAAGGGGAGAATGTGTGTGTATGTCTGAGGGGGAGGGTCTGGAGCAATTGCAAAAGTTCAAGCTACCAATAATGGCTCAATAACGTCCGTTAGCCATGTGAAAATCATCTTCTACTTATATTCTTTTCCAGCATATTATTATTTCGTCACGGAATAGGTAACTCATAAAAGAGGATATCTACGCCCCTATAAATCGTATATGTTCTTAATCAGTATCAACAATCTCCTAACATCAGAAAAGTATGCATTGGTTCATCTTTCTGTTGTTTTTTTTTTGTATGATATCTTAACCAAACTCTGAATCGATGAGCTTTACTAGTAAGATAAATATCATAAACTTCCAATTACTATATCATAGGGAGAATCAGTCAAAAAATTAGTTCTAAAAGGCAGAGTGTTCTGCTACTCAATATATTTTGACCAAGCTCGGCAATCGAGGGAATTACTATGAGCCAAACATATCTGCAACATCTTATCAGATCGGTCTATAATATTATATGGCTCCTATGCCTACAAGAAAACTAAAGCTTTACTATAAAAGCATTTTTTGTCTATATTCGTAAGGGTATTTAATCTTCGACGTGTCATGCTTTCCTTTTAGTGCAGACAAGTCACTTAACCCTATTTCAATAGGCTATGCCTTAGGCCAGACTTTGGCTTCAGCTCCAACTCAATCTGAGCCAGAGGCTCCGGCAGTGATTGCGGCTTAGGGCTTGGCTTCGGCTATCAGCGGTGGTGCAGAAGGCAGCGACATTAGCCTAAAACAAAGCCATCGCGCTTGGTTGGCGCTGTGGCAGCATGGGATCGGATGGGGGCTATAAATGGCAAGCGGGGGTTGCGCCTTTGTCAACGTTGAAATGAGCAAAATGCATAATCGAAAAAATCGTTGAGGCGGAAACGCTTTGTAACTGGATATGGGTGCAGATATGATAAAGGGGACTGGCACACAGGCTGGCGGCAAGCCACGAGCAGCCGGTCAGAAGAGTCAGGAGGCAGACGGCAGTGGGTAGCTAGGACGTAGACAGGACATAGTCAGGACTAACATAAAAAGCAAAGCTGCACACAAGCAAGTGACAGCAGAAATGTGAAAGAAAAATAAGAAGACAAATAAAGCGAACCAAATAGCGCAACGAATTCAAAACCAAACCAAACGAATCGAAACGAAACGAAACGAAACGAGTCGAGTTAAGGATTCGAAATGTGGCTGAAGGACACAGCAAACAATGCTGAAGGCAAGGCTGAAGCCAGCAAAAGCAGCAAGAAAACGCAAAAGGATTCCAGCTCTGGCATGGGAAATTGAAAGGAAGTGGGGTCAGTGCACAGTCCATTTGTGTGCGGGGTGTGTGTGGGGGGTTTTGTGGATGTGGGTGTGGATGTGGATGTGTGGACTGTGACACCACAACTAATGAATGTGCACGTACAGCAAACGACTACAACAACGACAACAACAACAATAATGGGAACGACGAACTGGCTGTCAATGTGGACGAGGACAATCGTCAGTGAGGCAGCAAACGACAACGCTGACCAAGTTGTTTGGCATTACCAAGCCTGATAAATGCTAACGTATACGGATGGAATTGAAGCGGCCAAGTGGGAAATGGGCAGCGGGTGGCAGGGGGCAGGGGGTGCTGCTAAGGGTGCATACAACAGTCATAAGAGGCGTCACACTGAACCAAAGGCGGGTACGCTGCATTTGCTATGCGAGTGACTAAATGCATGCAATAAATGCAAACCTCCGGCCAGCCATGATTAAATGCGACCAATGCGAGAGAGAGAGAGAGAGAAAGCCAGAGGGAGAGCGAGTGAAAGAGAGAGCTAAGGCTATCGATAATAACAACAACAACAACAAATTGCAGGCAACGCCCAACACATAAACCACGCACAAAGCCAAGTCCTTATTGCCCTGGTAAATTGTACCTATTCGATTAGCGGGAAACTCAAATTGAGCACTTAGTGGTTGCGTCCACTCAGGTTGACAACCCTGAAGCACATAAGCTACAAGTGCTAGGCTTCAAAACTCCAAAACGAAAAGCTAATTATCTTCTAGATGCTTCTCAACATCACACACATGCATAGGTCAATGACAAAGTGGTGCCGAAATCAGTGGTTTCGTGGATAAGCAAAACTAGACTAGCCACAAGGCGGGGATTTGGTTTGAGCCACAATTTTTTAAAGCCTTATGGTCTTGATCTTTACTGCCAATTGCTAATACAAAACTGATAAAGTGTACATGCTAATTACACAAGGTAATGCTGAAGAACTAGTGCCAAAGTAATGCTTGAATCAGTGGGTTCGTGGATAAGGAAAATCAGATTCATGAAACTACAGTGGACGCGTAATTATTTAAATTCATTTAAAAGCAATATTAATAGCGTACATTGTTAATATTCACTTTATTTCAAGCTGTCCTAAGCAAATGTCAATATTCTAAGGAAGAGTTCGTTTAAATAAATATGCCGCCCACTGTACATACAAGGGGTAGTAGGGCAGAACTAGTGCAAGAGTGGTGCTCAATTCATACTTAACCCGCCAGCACCCACTCGATGTGGTTTTGCACAATCTAAAACTCATACGAAGCTTTATGATTCATGTTTGTGGACTTGTGCATAGTAAAAGAGTTGCAAGTTAAAGGCTGCAGGCATCAGGCAGGTTTAGTGGACGCGACCCTAGCACATCGTCCCCCCAACCCCGAACTAAGTTTAGCTGAATTACTGTAAACATGGCATAGGGGTTGCTTAAGCTGAGCGGGCTGCGAATTGGCAACTAGCTGCCTGCCAGTTGCCAGTTTGCAGTTGTTGTCCCGACAATCAAATGGCCAACGCCCCCACATTGCCCCTCCCGCAAACATTACCAGGCTTGATACGCTCGTAACTAGAAGGGCTTACATATGCGACTAGACTTTGTATGGGTTGTACCAGAAACAGGATCCAGGCTGATATCGACTGACGGTTGTCGGGTTGTTGGGCTGTTGGGTTGTTGGGTTGTCGCCTGGACATATGGCAGATTGTGTCTGCCCGCTTCGTGACTGTCTGCATGACGCATGAGTCAGACACGCGTGCGACGAGTCCTTTGAAGCGAAATATAAAAAAAGGACACAAAAGAAGGGCAGGAAAAAAACTGGAAAATACGCAAAGCCCCCCGCAATGCAAGTTGTATAAGAAAAAAAGAAATGTACGTAAGCAACCACCGACAACAGCAACAGCAACAACAACAGCAACAATAAAACCGGAATGGCTGACAGACCGCAGCTAAGATACCCTTTATGAAATGCTATTATATGAAAGCTTGCTACCCAAGCAATAATTTCTTTAGCAGTCATATGATATAATGGACCGATTTGATACGGCTTTGCAGATATGCTGGGGGAATAGCAAAGCTCCCATTTGTTGAGTTTGGTAAAGATATCCGGAGATTAATAGATTACTAGACTAGGAGAAGCTAGTAAAGCTCTTACATTCAGAATTTGGTTAAGATATCTTTCAAAACCAAAAAGTGTTTCCCGCAAGAACATAATTTTGGCCGATTATTCCAATGGCGGATATCTGGTAAAGTTAAGCGTTTCGGCAAAATTCCTTTTAGATTTAGTGGTTGCAACAGAAAGACAAATCTATGCAAAGTTCTCTGACGTTAACAGACGGACAGACAGAAGGAAATGGGTATATCTACTCTGCTATTGATACTGATCAAGAATATATATATATGCTTTATAGGCTCGTAGATATCTTCTTCTATAAGTTACCCATTATTTGACATTATCATAATACCCTCGACAAGAGTATAAAAACGGTGGCGAGCGATGCGTTGGGTCTGATAACGTGCACGGCAATGTTGACGGCTTGCTGTCGAGCCCTGTGACGGGTGGTGGTGGGGGGTTTGGGTTGAGGGCGGCGGTGGTGCTGATGGTGGTGTTACTTGAGGTAAATATGGGTACAGAAGTGTAACTGAAACTGCCGTTGCAAGTGGTTGCCAACTGTGACTGTGACAGCCAGAGGCAGCCGTGTGCCCTGGGTCACTCATAAATTGCTAGGAACAAAGACCGATATGAATAGCGGCATTAAAGTATCAGGCAACACACACACACATATATGTATATATATATACATATATATATATATATAGAAGAGGGACATTCATTGGGGTCCAGGGCAATACAAATTGCAAGCTGCATACAAAGCAACGAGCCTGAAAAGGAAAGACAGACAGAGTGAGAGGGACAGAACGAGAGCCGTACTAAAAGCACCTGAACATAGACCCAGAATCGGAAGCAGCAGCTGGCCAACTTATAAATCAGCTTAGTGTTGCCCGTCTGCCCTCCCTCCAACAGGCCCCGGAAAAACCACCCATTTGGCGCCTGCTCGTATAATAGCTCTTCGAATGTACGCCACTGTGTGTGTATGTGTCTGTGCGTGTGTGTATATGAATTTGATAGGTTTTGGTTTATATTTTTTGTTGTTTCTGCTTTTGCCTTAAACTGCAAGCTCTCAACGATGTGTGTGCGTGTCTCCAGAGCTATCATGTGATATCCTTTCTGTGCAAATTGTTTAAGTATGGCAGAAATTGCCATGGCAAAACACGTCAATAGGTGGCAGCTCGCAGCTGGCCCTAACCCAGGACTCAGGCAAATTGTTTTTTGAATTCATTTGAATAACATTTTCACATTGAATATTTATCCTGGCCACACACAGTACCCTGAGATATCGATGAATTGAGTGCTTCCTTAAACGAGTTGAATGGCATCTATGGCGTCTCTATGCCTCCTGATTGAGCCCCCTCTGTAAGCCGCTTGTGGTCAGGGTAACGGCAAAAGGTGAAGCTGAACACAATCTTACGTTTTACAATACTGCCAAAACCTTGCGTGTGTGTTTGGGTGTGTGTATTGATTCAATAAATCCATATCGGATTATTAAATTAATTAACAGAGCTGAAATCCCAATTTGCTATTAAACAGGAGCCGAACCTTAAATCAAATCTCAGCCTAAATCGAAACAAATAATATTTTCAATTAAATTTTTGCTATAAGCAATGATAATAAATGTAAATAATGCATTAATAATTTAAGAAAAAACCATTTAATTTGTGATTTAATAAATAGTTCTCTTGAAAATTGTATTTATATTGACGAGTCAGGCTTTGGAACCAAACCTGGCTTCACAAACGTCTAAGACCAGTACCACGAACTGAAGCTTAGGACTTGGACTTTTTGTTTGAACCATGAACCGGAGCGGCACAGCCAGGATATGTATTCATTCTCCAGACTATCATTTAGTTGGCAGGATTAAAACTTAAATAGCTATCATTAGTTAATGGGTTTTCTCAGCCCTATAATGTTTTTGCTGGGCAGCTGGGCCCTTTCCCTGCTGCCCACAAGGTGCTGCTTTCATATGCAAATTGCTCGGGTGAGTGTTGTGTAAGTGTTCCCTGCGCTGGGGGCGGCTGGCGGCGCGGGGGCTGCCAAAACAAAAACCCCAAAAACAGTGAGGGGGGGAAAAAAAAAACAAAAATGAACAGCAGAAAAAAACGGTTCAATTAAGCCAATATTTGCGCACACTCGCGCAACGCTGTGCGTCTGTGAGTGAGTGTATGTGTGTGTGTGTTTGTGTGTGCGTGTGTGTGTGAGTGTATGTGTGTGTGTGTGTGTGTGTGTGTGTGTGTGTGTGTGTGTGTGTGTGTGTAAGGACAAGCGGCGAGAACTTAGTCTCTTTTTGGCTGGCACATTTTTGCGGCTCGCTTAGAGCAGCTAGCAGCTAGGACTATGTGTGCTTGTGTGTGTGTGTCTGTTTGTACGTGTGTGTGTGTGTTAGGATTTTTTGGTGTTGCATGACTCACCTGCACTGTGCCAATAAGCACGACGGCGGCCCAAAGGCTCCGCAGCAACAAATTACGACGCAGCGAGGCGCACATTTTTTTTATTTTTAGCACTTTTGGCTTTAGCTCTTCGTCGAACGGTTTCTCGTTTGCCCTTTGCACGTTTCTTTATTTGTGTGTTTGTTTCTTCTTTATATCGTTTGGTTCTCTTACTTCGATTACACTATGTGTCTGCTTCGGTCTGTTTGTTTTAAGCACTTTGCTTTTGCTTTGGCTGCAACTGCAACTGCAACTGGACAACAACGAAAGCCAGCAGAACGATTGCGAATGAGAATAATGATGATAATAATAATAAAGGGCAATAGCAATAAAACAAAAGACACAAGACGATCAAATTTGCTGGCGTTCTGTTCTTGTTGTTGCTCCTGATTCTTTGCGATGTCCCCAAAAACTATGCAACGAAATATCGCGTGTGTGTGTGTGAGAGTGTTTCTGTGTGTGTGTGCGTAGTAGTATTTGGTTGTAGAACGTAGTAGAAACTGATGTGAGCAAGGCAGCGAGCAGAGGATATGAGAGAGACAGAGAGAAGGAGAGAGAGTGAGTGAGTGAGCGAGTGAGTGAGTCAGAGGGAGGGAGAGAGAGCGTCGCACGTCACGGAGCACAAAAATACGTTTGAGCGTTTGCCTTTGGATAAGCCATAAACACACAACACCCCCCCCCCCCACCCCCCTCCCTTCCTTCCGTACATCCTGCTCTTAGTTCTCGCTACTCGCTATTGTCTGTACTCGTTACTCGTAGCTGGACATAACTCTGTGTAGGCCCTGCTGAAGCTCTACAGCTATAGTCACAATTCGAATTGAAATAGATTCGACTCAATTCTAAACATAACTCGCTTGGAATGTATCTATATTTACGTTTAGACATGGGTAAAACCCAATATCAGAGTCATTGGTATTCCCTAGTACTAGGCTGTACTGAACTCGGAGGCAGCTTGGCATGCTATTTGCCACCAAAAAGACTTCTGGGCGGGCACTCGGAGTTCGTGGAAGCTTATAGAAAACAGCTGCAGCCAGTTTTGGTTACAGTGTTCAGGCTTACGCAGGTTCACACCCCGCCAACACATCCCACATTTGTTCACTCTCTCTCTCTCTTTCTCTCTCTCTCTCTCTCTCTTTGTCTAGCTCGTACTCGTTTCATCTGAAACAACTGCGCACGCACAAACACACACACACACACACTCACACACTGACTACTCTTTCTCTCTCCTTGCTTTCTCGCATTGCGCAAAGGACACAACAAAAAAATAAATTTATAATCGAAGACAGCACAAGAAATTGGAAAATTTGTTTTTTCACTTCGCTTAGTTTATTAATTTTCTTTGTGTATTTTTTTTCTTTATTGCACTTTGTTTCTGTGTTTCTCTTTCATTGATTTCAACACGCACTCGAAAAAAAAAAACATTTTCAAATACAACAACAATTTTAATGCCGACACTAGAAACGGAAAAAAAATGTTTGGAATTTCGCCACACTCTCTGTGTGGTATAGAACTACAGCTTGTGCTCTCTCAAACCCTCTCTCCGTCTCTGTTCCTTGCTCCCCCACTCTGACGCTCTCTGTCTCTCTATTTCTGAAGCAGGTTGACAACCTTGCGCTGTTCAGTCACAGTTATGCTTCGAATGCGCCAGGAAACTTGATGAGTACCTAGCGCTGCGAACGCTCACAAACGACTGCGAGTGGCGTTGACTCATCGAATAACTCGTCGCCTTTGTTGGACTCGGTTCACGGTTCGCGGACTCGGAACCGGACTCGGTACTTTGAACTCGCTAGCGGGTTCGACCTCGGACTCCAGCTTGATGGCGACTGTGACTGCAACTGCGCATGCGCCTGCCTAAGGATCGATATTAAGTCCGAAACGGCGGTTGCAACTTGCCACAGGGGGTAGCTACATATATTTATACATGTGTGTGTGTGTGTGTGTGTGTGTGCATGAGTTTGAATGTGTGTTACTTCACCAGCAACAGCAGCAGCAGGTGCTACGCGTGCTTTCAGGGCTGCTGACTATGAAGCTCGGATTGCAACGGAACTCGTTGCGTTCACAGATGATGCAGTTCATGTCTAGTCAGGGCGATCCATTTCAAGAATATTTATAAAAATTATTAATTAAAGAAATTTGCTCAGGAAAAAACCTATATTCCAGACTTATCCAAAATAGCAGCATTATGGTCGATTTTTAATCACAAAATCTGTAGAAATGTTTTTTTAATTTCTTGCTTTCTTATATATGTATATAGAACTTCGATCTGCCCGATTTGAATTTTTGACTTAAAAAAGAAGAGATAACAAGTTTTCTACAAGCTACTAAAACTCAGAATTACAGAATATATACAAGCAGTACGATATATGAGGACAACTCCGAGGTCGCCTCAAATATATATTAAATATATAATTTCACCCAGATGCTAGAGACTATAGGCTATATTGAAAGTGTGCTTTGCATCCCTGAAAATCGATTAAATGTTCTTATGTAAATAATGCATCTTCGAAAAACAGTATGATTGTAAATATGCAGAGGCGAACATTCGCTCAGGGGTTATTGTTCGAAAAGAAATCATGCCAGATTCTAGGAAAACTTGAATTCTTATCAAGAAAGAACGGTTATTAGCTGAAGATTTAGTGCCCTTGCAAATAATTGCGTTTAAGGAAAATTTTTAATACATTATTATTTGGTTATGGGCGTTTAAGGAAAATTTTTAATACATTATTATTTGGTTATGGGCCTTTATAATTTAATACTCCGATTCGATAAGGTTTTGCAGATATTTTAGGAGAATAGGAAAGCTATATAGATATTCAATTATACATATTTTTATAAATTTCAATCTATCTTGATAGACAGGCAAATTTTCGTAATAAATACTTGTTATTCGATTTCTTCGTCCTCTTGTAATAAATGATTTATGTTGATGGACTACTAGTTCATATGTTGAGAAGCTTCGGTTAATATGTAGCGAGAACAGAGCAAAGCTTGATCAAGATCACGATCATTAGAAACAAACGATTTTTTCACAAGGAACATGATTCTTGACAACCGAAGTACTATTTTCCATTAGCTTATTCACTTGCATTCCAAAAACGTGAATTTTCTTCAAAAATAAATCAAAGAAAATCGAATAAATCTATATTTTAAAAATTTAAATTTACTATATAATATATAAATTCCATCATATGTAAATTCCATTAAAAAATATGTGGAAATAGTAAAGTAATCCTTTTCGAAAATGATAAATGAACAAAATAACAAAAGGAAAGTGGAAAAAACAAACTTAAGCATAGGATTTTCCAAGAAAATTGCCTTTACTGAATTTACTGTTTCCAAGTTGCACCAACAGGGCCTACAATGGCCAGGATTCGGGTGCGTGTTGTTGAGCTGCATGTATCGAGGGCTGAGTTGAGTGAGGGCATACTGTGTCAGTTCTCTTATTAGTTCTTAGTATATTTTTGCTATTAAAAAACAAAATGGTCAAAAATAAATTTTAACGAATATTTTAAATAAAAGGAAATCGAAAAACGAAAAAGAAAGGCTATCTTCGGCACGTCGAAGATCTAATACCCTTGCAGACCCAACCTTTTCATAATGCGTATAGTGCTTTGCCCGTATCTAAGAAGCACAGGGAAAATAGTTAATGCAGAGCTTGGACAAGATATCTTGATAATCAAAAAAGGTTTTTAATAAAAAACCTAGTTTTCGACTGATCTATGGCAGATATATGATATAGTAGTCCGATCTTAATAGGATTTTGCATATATATGAGGAGCTTAGTTAAATTAATAAATTCCGAGTTTGGTCAACAAACAAAATGTTTTTTTCATACAAGAACTTAACTTTAAACCGATCGTTCCTATGGCAGCTATATGATATCGTAGTCCGATCCAGCGGGTTTTGACATATGTACTGCGTGCAACAGAAAGAGGGACTTCTGCAAAGTTTCATTAAGATAGCTTTAAAACTGAGGGACTAGTTCGCATAGAAACAGACTGACGGACTGACGGTCAGACGGACAGGCGGACAGACGGACATGGCTATATCGACTCGGCTGTTGATGCTGATCAAGAATATATGTACTTTATGGGGTCGGAGGTGCTTCCTTCTGCCTGTTACATACATTTGGATTTTGAACAAATACAATATACCCTTATACCCATTTTTAATGGGTTCAGGGTATAAAAAGGTCACAAAATCCCTCTACATTTATCAATAAATATAATATTTTATAAATTCAATATGATATATAATAACATGCAGTATTGAAAAGAAAAATATTTCCACACCCGGCCTTATCACGTTGTAAGATACGTACTCTAATGTTCCTTCAATGACATTATTGGGTCCGAAAATATGTATATCTTTCAAACTAATTTTATGTCAAAAAGCCTGTGCAAGACTTTTGAGTCATAGATATTATGCAAATGTGGAAAACTATCGAAAAATAAACTAAGCATGTTTTTGCTTTGATAAAAAAAAAATTTGTTTCTGCACGGAACTGAGTGGATTAGCACACTTAACCCTTTTATAAACCTATTTTCAATGTAATGCACATTGCTGTGGATTTTGAGTTGTCTAATTTTGTATTCCTCAACAATAGCATTCGAAATCTCTATCTATTTGGTTAATATTTTACATATTGCTTGGCGCGCTTAACTACAGTAGATAAACCTTATAACTTCGAAAAATGCCCAGAGCTTCTTTTCCACTCTCTAATTATACTCTATTTTCGAATAGATAAGCAGTATATTTGTTGTAGAGATTTTCGTCTGACCATCACTTTTACTTCTACTGATCCCGGTCTCAAAACTTAGATGAAAGTAACTCGCACTTAATTACGACAAGGCTACAAAATTAGTTTATGATAAGACCTAAATAATTAACTTTTCCGCCAACGTAATAAACTAGTTTTTTTCCCAGATACAGTGTATTCAAAAGTCGGTAGCTGCCAATTTAATAACTGCTGACGGAATAGCAAAACTTTGCAAAGCTTTTAATTATTGTGAACAGTTGGGGGCAGGGTGCGTGACTTGGATGGGTCCTTGATTTCGGTTTGTGTCTATACTTTATTATATTCGTCAAGTGTATCTTTTCGTCAAGTGGTTAAGCTTCGTTCAGTGAGAAAAAGGTAAAAAGCTATCGATGCATAAGCATACAATTGTGAAAGATTCTTTAAAAACAATCTTTAAAAGTCACGCCAAACACTTTAACTTTTAAGTTTAGCGTTTTTACAAAAGCTTTAAGATTTCAAAAGCTGCCAGCCGTTTTTATCTTAACAATAGTATCTTTATATGATATGATATCTAAAGAAAATCCATAATAATTCTCTATATCAATGTCATTTATATTTTCGCTATATTCTAAGCCCACGATGCGATACACTTATTTAATGCAGCAAATAATATCAGAGACCACATATCATATTATAACACCACAAATATGTTGCTATAAGATATTATATTTCACTTCCGACATATTCATTTGCTATAAGTTTTCATGTCGTTCGTAAGCTTTACATTTCTGCTTTGATTTTTCAAAGTACTGGAGGATTTATAAGAACAATTAAGAGCAGGGTGCTTTGCTTTCTTTTTAGGTTAGATTCGTTGGCAGAGTGTACCCAAAGCGAAATATGTTGTATATCTCTATAAATAAATACTGAACTGTACTTACCAAACTTGGAATATCCAGCTCCAGTAGTAATAGTATCCGAGGCATGTTCTTGTCGTAGTTGCCGACAAAGAGATACCCAGTGAAGCGGAGCAAGTGTGCATCTTGTGTCTTTAATCTTGGATGGTGGCAAATGCATTCCTGTATATGTTGTAACTTTAAGTCCAATCCGTATATCAAAAGGAATATTTTATATGTGTATATATACTTACCTTAACCCCGAGATATGTCTATGAAGCTGTTTTAAATCAGTTATGGATCAATAAGATATTTACATATATTAATATCATAAGTAATATTAAGTCTTTAGTCGGCTGGGTTCGCAGATGTCACCCTTTGCCTATTGCACACATCAGCGAAATACCCTTTTTAGCCAATGCTCTCTACAGGGTATTCAAATACTGACACGCCCAGGGCTAGCCACGTTTATCAAAACTGTTTTCTATATTTCTGTTAAATTTTTTTTTTGCACTTATGCGCGTTTTCTTGTTGCCGGCTTGAGCGGCATTTGAACTGGGAAGCTAGTTTAGCCATCGGCAGCTCTTGATTCGAATACCTCAACGTATACCTTTATTACGAATGCGGAAGTAATTAGTTGATTAATAAGCAAGAGAAAAAATGGAAGTATGCAGCAAGTCGAAACTTAAATACCCTTCTGAGGCTGGGGAGTGCCATTGTGGGACGGCACATCCATTAAGATGGACCGATTGGGGTTGAACGTGTATTTGCACAAACTCACAATACCCTCGACAAATGGAAGTGCATTGAAGTAGGCCCGTGGCCGGCAAGTATTGCATCGAAGCTGGCAACTTCAGCCCCCATTAACCCGCCAGCAATTGGTTCTATTACATATTCGTTGAAAACAACGCAAATGAAGCTTATCAGCAATCAGTTGTCTAGAGCAGCAGCAGCAGCAGCAGCAGCGGTGGCAGAGATCCCAGACTCGAGTCCAAGTTCAAGCTCAAACAGTGGGCTGGCAGTCGCAAGATGAGATCGGCGGCGCTTGCATTGTTCTATGTGAGCTTGTGGGTGAGCTCGGGTTCTCTGGTGCTGGGCAAGCGCTATATGCGCTGCGAGCTGGCACGGAAGCTGCTGGAACAGCACGGCTTTGAGCGCAGCCTGCTTTCCAGTTGTGAGTAGCGGGGCGGGGGAGAGTTGCGAGTGAATGGACTCTTAACACTGCGCTCTTATATACACAGGGATATGCCTGCTGGAGCATGAGAGCGATCTGGACACCGCCAAGGTGACAACCAATGCAAACGGATCCCGCAGCTATGGCTTGTTTCAGATCAACGGTCGCTACTGCCAGGAGGCGAGACGCGGCGGCGTTTGCAATGTCAAGTGTGAAGGTGAGTTGGAAACCTCGCTTTCTTGGTTCTCCCGCGTGGTCAACTAATGTTTGTTTGAATTTAAGAGCTGCTCGATGAGAATCTTCGCGAAGGAGCCGCCTGCGCGAAGCGCATTCAAGCTTCCGAGGGCTTTCGCCATTGGAACGGCTGGCAGCGCTATTGTCGCAACCTTCAGAACCTGCCCAATCTGAAGGTCATATGCGGCATATAACTTATTTACTGCTTTAAGAATCTCTTAAATACATACACATACAAACATACATATATGAAGATACTGTGCCGAACAAAAAAGTCAGTACAGTGGACTGTCTTATATGTACATATATCTATTTTTAAATTATTGTATAAGAATGTGATCCATATTTTGTGTATTTCAATATGGAATGACAATAAGAATCTTTATGTAAAACATTGTATTTCTCTATTATTTGAAATAATAATTAAATTGAATAAAATATAAAATATAATATGAATAGTTTATAAAGCTTTAGCATAATCTCAGTTAAGGCGGTTGTCTGACTTTCGCGTCCACTACTGCGGATAGTTATGTGCTTCGAGGCTTTATACTATATATATATATATATATACATTCACACACAATTACACAGTCAAAGCTTTTTGGAAACCTTTTCAAGTGAATATCGCCGCGCTTTTAACACATGCATACTCTCTATTTCTCTGTCTCTCACGCGCTCTCCGCTTTGTTCGCCCTCTCTCTGTCTCTCTCTCTCTTTCTCTCTTTCTTTGCACACGCTTTGACGCCGTCAGCTTATGGGGCTTTTGGGCCTCAGTCCGCTTCAGGGGGATTTCATTAAGTGACGCCAGCTGAACCGAGGCAAACGTTTGTGGAATGTTGTCCGCCCGCCACAGTTCAATTCTGATTGTTGTTGTTATATTTAAAATACGATGTGATGAAATGGAAAACAGAGAAGAAACTAGTGCGCAGTGGTTGCATAATATACCTACATAAATACATATACAATGATGACATACATGTATTTGCAAGTACTTTATAATATGCACAGCATATACCCGTACTGTTCGAATAGATGCAATGATCTATTCAATGTGTGTTTCCCAGTGCCTGAACCTGAACCTAACCCCTGAACCCAGCCCATGCGTCTGTGACTTTAACAACCGGTTACTCAAAGCAAATCAAATGAGCTGATCATGCATATGTATGAGTGTGTATATACATATAATATATATGAGTAGCAATCGAACTTTTGCGCATTCTGGAGAGATTGTGCTTGTGTCTTGTTATTCAGTCACTTAGCTACCGTGTGCCGAAGCTGATGTACATACAATTAAGTGGACCCCAAATGAAAAAAGTCTTGTAGTACTTCAAGAAATTGTGCTATTAATTAAATTATGCAAAATAAAGATATGCTGAAAACCTTAAGTTAAAATCATATAGCACATACTTCCACTTACTGTGCTTAAATCAAATATGGCTGAGTTGTCAGTTGTCGAAATGTGAAGTTGCCTTATGAAAATATAAATGAATACAATGTACCACTGCACCATGTACCAAAAGTACAATACGTGGCCCCATTAAGACCAGCGGAAAAAAGGAAGAGAGATCTTTCGATATATATATATATTTTTTTTAATAGTTCAATTGTGTATACCCTTTGAATGTGTGTCTGTTGAAAGGAGCCCAATATAACCTCAAAATGTAGCCTTATTTAAAGCATGATCAAATTGCTTATAATTGTTTATAATATATAATATTTATGTGCCTAAAGCAACCAAGAGAAGTATTAGGTTGCATTGTGTCACTGTTGGGAACACAAAAATAAATAGTGCAAATTTAAATTAGATGTTTGAGGTCTTCAAAGTCTACATAGTGTCAATTCTTCTTCTGAAATATATGAAGTTTTAGTGTTCGATAATTATATGGCTAGAAATATTTAGCCAGTGTGACCATAATCGTATATAATTCAAGTCTTTAATTTCTATAAAACCTCAACCTCAACGTTGCAGCTTATGCTTTTTTTTTTTATTTTGTTTTAATTATAAAGTGAAGCTCTTGTGTGAAATATAAAGTTGTATTGAACTACTGTTGGGAACAAAAATACAAATAAACAGTGTGACCTTAGACTTAAATGATTGAAGTCTTCAATTTCTATATAGCCTAAACGTTTGGATACTTTGCAGCTTATGCTATTTTTTTTATTTTTTATTTTTTTATTTTTGAAATGAAGATCTAGTGATGGCTATATACCTAAAAAAACTAAGTGAAGTTAAGCCTAAACACGCAGTTAAAATTCTGTCAAATCAAGTAATGAATAGAACAAAACCTCGACTTCAATTTCAGATGACTGTGAATGGAATGAATATAATCCAAAATTGACTTATGCATGAATAGCCCCATATACTAAGTATTTGCTGGGCTGTGGAGCATTATGTTGATTAGCAGATGATATATACACATGATTATGAACCAGTTTAACTGTATACACATGACTATGAACCAGTTCGACTAATGCATGAACAGCTTAACATTCTGAGCTGTGGAGCATTACGTTGATCGGGTCATTTCAAGTGAATTATGCATGCTATGCAAATTGGGGCAAAGCCTGGATCCATTTGAGTTCTATGTACTTTACTTTAGAAGGGAATATTCTAGATTTAAGAAACGTTTGAAGGTGATTTCATCAGAATAGGAAACCATTTCCCATTGCTGATTCATTGTATCGCTCCAGACCAGATGAATATATTTCACCATGTTGTGAAATTGACAACAAAGCAAACCAAAATGTGCCTATATACATATATATGTAGGGTATATATAAGTAGGCGTGTGTGCGTGCATGCGTGTGCATGTATGTGTATGTATAAGTATTGTGCGTGTGTGTGGAGCGGGCTATTTTTATCGGCTGCAGCTCTCAGGTTTTTGCTGCGACGCATTAACTGGCTCCCCACTGCTCCAATGTCAGTCAAGCGTGCCCGCTCTCGTGCTCTCTCGCTCTCGCACTCTCTCTGTCTATATTTATATTTATCTTTTTATCTCCCTCTCTCTCTCTCGCTGGCGTTGCGTCGCTGCCAGCGTTAAACGTTTACAAACGTTGAACGGCACGTATAAAAGTTGCCGGCCGGCGAGCGTCAACATCAGTTAGAAGCTTGGAGCTTTGTGGAGCAGCCAAAGAGAGAGAGAGAGAGAGCCAACGAGAGAAAGGGCATAAAATACAATAACATCGCAGAAAAAATTACAATTGAATATTGTTTATAATTTTAACACAATTTGAAAGAATAAAGGCAGCGGAAAATTTTTAACAATGGCAGAGTTAGCTAAACGCAATGAGACGCTGCTGGACGAGCCGACTGAGGTCGTAGATTGCGACATTGACTTCGAGGATGTGGCAGAGCAGCCCCAATCCTCGCAAGCGCCAGTGCAGAAGAGCGGCAAGCTAATCAAGAAGGCCATCAAGAAGGCGTATAAGGCGCAGCGCATGCTGCAGCAGGCCATGGATCAGCTGGCCGCTGAGCGTGCCAAGGACCAAAGAGCTCAGGTCAAGGAGGCCAAGAAGCTGAAGAAGCAGCAGAAGAAGCAGAACAAGAAGGCCAAGAAGCAGCAAAAGGAGCAGCAGGTTCAGCAGCCCAATGAGAACATGGAGCAGAATGAGCAGCCACGTACGCGCTCTAACAGCGTCAGCTCCACGTCAAGCTCCTCGAGCTCATCCAGCTCCTCGTCCAGCTCGTCGAGTAGCTCGGGTTCCGGCTCGGAGCATAACTTTGGCCACCATGGCTGCCATGGCTGGGGCCGCAAATGGGCTGGACGCCATGGACATCATCATGGCCGCAGAGATCGTTCCAGATCTCGTTCGCACAGCCGCTCCGATGACCGCTGGCGCCGGCATGGACATCATGGGCATAGGCATGGCCTTGGTCCCCATCACTTCGGACCGCATCACTTTGGACCGCATCACTTTGGACCGCATCACTTTGGACCGCATCACTTTGGACCACATCATTTTATGGCGCGTGGAGGCTTCGGTGGGTGCCCCTGGCCAGTGTGGGAACACCAGCAGTTTTTTCGGAACGGCGGCCTGCCGTGGGCCCTGGAGACGAGCACGGCATGGCCGAGAAACCGATCGAGATCTAGGTCGCGTTCGGTTTCGCACGGCAGAGGTGGTGGACATCACAGCATTGGACACCAGCGATCCGGACACGGACACGGACATGGCCACAAGGGTCGTCACCATGAGCGTCGAGTGAATCGCTCTAGCTCCAGTTCGAGCTCCAGCTCTAGCCCAAGTTCCAGCTCCAGCTCTGGCTCCAGCACCAGCTCTGGCAGTGACAAGGAACGGGGTCTTCGACATGGACACGGTCACCATCGTGGCCCCTATCATTGGCCACATCACGGTCCGCATCATGGTCCGCATCACGGACCACATCATGGCCCGCATCATGGCCCACACCATGGAAGACAACATCATCCTCATCATGGGCCTCATCATGGGCCTCATCATGGGCCTCATCATGGACGGCATCATGGGCCACATCATTGGCCACACCATGGTCCTCATTTTGGCCCAACAGCTGGCCCACCTGGACCTCCAGCTTTTGGCCCACCGCCCTGCGGTCGCCCCAGCCGCTCACGCTCGCGCTCCCCTTGCAAGGATGGCAAATCAGCTGAGCGTCCGGTGAGTCCTACACGCGATACTTCGAAATCTGGACATCGCAAGCACGGCAATCACGAGAAACACGGCAGGCACGACAAACATGGAAAGCACGGAAAGCACGGCAAGCATGGCAAGCATGGAAAACATGGTTGCGGCAAGGACAAGCACGGACCGAATCGGGAAGGTTTCGCACATGACGAATTTGGTCCTTGGAATAGATTTTATTGAATTAACAATGCCTTTAATTTGGCATTGAATACAATTTCTATTTACATTTCGCATATATCAACAATTTGTCTTCAATCTATACTCAAAAAAAAAAAAAAAAAACCTAACAAAAAAACAAACAAAAGGAAAAATAACTAAAACGAACAAAAAAAACAAAAAGAAGTATTACATAAACTATAGATATATTCCAACCAAGTAAAATTTCATGTTAACGTATATCAAAATAAATATATTGTAAAGCCAAAGCAAATAATAGAGTTTTTATTCGGGGAATATTGGGAATGTTATCGTGAATTAAACATATGCTAATTTAAATTTCCAGCAATTTGGGGCTAATCGGATAAGCAGCTTGCATTATTGGGGCTTGAATAGACAAATATTTATTTGCGTTCCATTCACGCTGTTTAAACTCTAAATAATTCACTTATGCGTAACAATAGTTTATAGAAGCGAAATAAATATTTAAAACTATGCTTGCCAATCAATATTAAAACCAAACTCATTTTATTCCAACTATATCAGTGTATGGGGTTATAGCTTAGAAGCTTATTTAGCTGAAACATCGGCAGGTTTAATCAAGGCAGCAAGCCTGTTCTTAACCGATCCGGTTCAAGATCGGAGCTTCAACTAGCTTTTTGCAAGGAAACGAACCTTGAACCAAACCAAAATACATATTCCTTACGAAAAAATGAATGGTTTTCATTAGGAGTACACGAAACAAAGGGACTAAGGGACATATGCTATGCTTGCGCTGTTATAATTAACCGAACCGGTTCAAGCCAAGAACTACACTTTGTTTTTTTTCCCAGGAAGCAAACCTTTAGCCCAATCAATTGCTCATACATCAGCTGTACTTAAACCCAAACCGAAACACATATTACTCACATCAAAATAAAATGTTTTCTTTAAGAGCACAGAAGGAAAGGGTGTTGAATAATTATAAGCACTTGCGATGTTTTAATTAAACGAACCGGTTCAAGCCAAGAACTACACTTTGTTTTTTTCCCAGGAAACAAACCTTTAGCCAAATCAATTGCTCATACAGCAGCCGAACCGAAACACAAAGCAATACATATTTTATTTACAAAAAAGTAAAATGTTTTTTAAATGTTCACGAATGAAAGGGTGTTGGTGAAAAAAATTATACACTTGCGCTGATTTAATTCCTGTTGGTAAGTGTCATCAAACGCGTGTAATTAATACGTTTATTGTTATGGTACACAATAATAATGGAAAAAAAATATAAAACAAAGTCAATTACGCATCGTTTCATGCTGCAATTTGAGTGCTTCGAGACCGCAAAGTTGATAAATGACAACAGCAAAATAAGTTACTAAAAATAAAATACCCGATTTGATACATTTTATATTATACTATTATATTACATATAAGCGGGTATAGCCCGGCCTTGCCCGTGGCACGTATAAAATAAATATTCTCAAAAAGCTTTGAAAATGATTTTGAAACTGATCGGAAGGTAAACAAAACAAAAAAACTTTGAATGGCACTTTTTACCGAGGATACTTTAATTCTGCGAAATATGTGAAACAGGTCGCAAATGATTTTCCTAATGAATACTTGGAATCGTCACCCGCCAATCCTTGACCACCATTTGCACCAAGGAGGAATACATTTTCAGAGAAGTGTGAAACAGTCGTCAAATGAATTTCAACAAAGAACTTTGAAATTAAGTTTTAGGCCGATCGGAAAGCAAAAAAAAAAAAAAGTTTTATACTAATCCTTTTTAGCGATTTTTCCATACTGCCTTCAACACATAAACTACAGTGAAAATATCAGCTTCTCAGCTCTCACTGCTTGGACTGTGCGTTGATCACCAATCAGTCAGTCAGTTAGGACAAACAGTTCTTTATATAGAGATTAAATAAAAAACTGACCAGATTTGGGCACATCTAACGTCTCTTTCCGCCGAAACGAGTTGAGATAGAAAAAAAGAATAAATAAAAAAAGCAAGTATTTGCTTAAATCAAACGAAATACGTGTAAAATTTATTATTGGTGCGAGCGACTTATAATAATCATGAGCACATATGCATTGACCACACTTTGGTTCGTTTCAAATGCGAAAACAACAAAAAACTGAAGCGTAATTTGTTTATATTAATTATATTGTGACGTGCCGCACTGAAAGCCAGATAACATTCCGGGAGTGGCAAACAAAGTGAATTAGCTGGCTTATGGGCTTCCTATCAGAGCCACGATAGACATAAGATTGTCTGGAGAGGTTTTCCCCATATACCATGATACATGCGAAAAAACACGTTCGATAATGCGATCGATAAGTCGATGCCAAATTCTGACTAACTTCATAGGTGGTTCCACCAAAATAGAATTTCCGTGTCCAACGTCGCGCTACGTGTTTCCAAAATTGTGCTGCCTAATCTAATTGTTTGGCAAGGTTTTCGAATAATACCACAAAGCACTAGGGGGACCAGTAAAATGCTGCTAGACCCCTGAGGGGCAGGCTTGGGCACAGTACACGGCACTGTTCCCAATGGGGAAATCTGTTCGCAACTGCTGTCTGGTCGACATTAGCTTATTTAGCTACAGACATTGTGATAACTGAGACTTTTCAAGAATATATACTTATATTATCAATATAAAGAAGTAATTCAAGCAGCTCACAAACCTAAAATACGGCCATGAAATAAGTTAATTTAACTGAATTTTATAGCATTGCAATAAATTGATATTTAACTAAAACATTTAATTGAATATTTCTTGGATTTTACGCAAAGTGCAAAACCTTTGCTCATAGCTGTGCCACTAGGCACAGATATTTCGTGGTAGAGTATTTGCCTGGTGCCAGTTAAGAGCGCGTCTAAGAGAGACAATACTGGGTACAGATTGCCAGCTGTGGGAACAGCCTTACCCCTTATCAATGCGAATGGGTACAGTTGTTGTGCTCGTGGCTTGCATTCTAGCTGGCGGTGTTACGGCCGGCTGGCGGCCTTACGGCCGGCTGGCGGCTGCCTTGTGGCCCAAGTGAGGTTTAATTATAAAACACACGCGCACACCCACACACACACACGAGCTTACACACACACACACACACACACGAGCAAATTGACACTGCATGAGATATTTGCAAACATAGCTGCAATTCTCGGATTTCACATTTTAATTGTAGGTGATGTGTGTACAGAGAAAACCCACGCAAGGGTCGACTGATGGACAGAAATTGTTATAGAGGGCAGCGGGGTCGATGGGATTATTGCTGGGGGGCAACTAGGAAGGCGGCTGGGCCCAGGCTCCACGGTCTTTGCCTAAGCGCTAAAAGTTGCTCGCGCTCGACGTTGTTTTATTTAATTTAATTTTATTTTTGTTTCATCAACAGGTGCGTGTGTGTGTGTTGTGGGTAAACGCGCACAACACACACGCACACACACACATTCACATACACGCTTTTAACCACTATATGCGGGAGCATTGAAAATTTCAAAGTGAAACTTTATTCAATTCTGTGACAATGTGACAGGAGCAGGATCCACCATCACGTACTGTTGCCTTTTTCAGTTATTTTTGTTTTGCTTGTTTTTGTTATTGTTTTTTCTTTTTGGCATTTGAGCAGTTGGCTTTTGTGAATTTGGGGCCTCTTCATTGTCAGCGGCAGGCATCAACTGTGCCCAAACCTGTATAAAATCTGCCAATCTGTGATTTATTTTAAGAGCAATTTTTTCCAATTTACTTAAAACAAAAAAAAAAAAAAACAGAAAGCAGCAAAACAAAAAAACCGAGGAACTGCGAATGCGGCGAAGACATAAAATGAGCAGGAAGTGGATTTTTAAGCGGAAATAATTTTGCCACATGTTGGCAAATAAACACAGGCAAGGTGAAGGCAGGCCTTATGGAAAGGCGCTGGGCAGGCATTTCGCTCCCAGACAATCAAGCAGTCAGCCAGAGCCCACACAGGTAGTCTGGAAGCTGTTGGGAGGCAGCGGGCGGTAGCTCAAATCCATCCGCTTTTATCGCCAACAGCTTAAAATTCAATATAAGTGCACAATTCTGTTCTCACCCCATTTGTGCTGGTGTGCGTACACACTTAGATCCGTACATATGTATATGTGTGCGTATATAAATATATATATGTATCTTTTTTTTTGTTTTAATAATTTTTGTGCCAGCCAAAGCGAATTGCCCCTGCCTTTTGCCCTTTGGTTAGTGCGTGTACGTGAAATGTAATTTTGTGGCAGGCGAAGCTAATGCATAAGCTGTCCGCCTAGCAGCAAACCACGCAAGCCCTGCCCCCACTGCCACCGCCCCTGCACCATGGTGTGTCTGTGTGCTCAACGAAGAAACTGTCGCAACAAATGGCATCCATATACACATTGATTGATGATGAGGCGTAACTGGCAGAGCGAAATCTACGAGTTTAAAACGATTGACATGAGCTTAGTTTTAGGTGTCCAAACGACTAGCAGGAGGACTTGCTACAGGAACTTGGCTTGCCGGGGCTAAGGAAGAGCAGTCTGAGACGTTGTCATGGGCAGAATATACCAATCAGGATGCTCTAATTTAAATTTCGCGCACACTTATATACTTAGTATAGTTTAATTTCTGCGACTGTCTGTGGAATATTCAATTAGAATTCAAAGTTACAAGTTTTCATTTCAGCCAAAAAGTATGCAGCATTTCTTTGTTGTAGCGCGCAATAAAAACATTTCGCGATTGCTGTTAGAATAATCAACTATATAATTCTGCAACTGCATGTGTGTGTAGCTCAGCAAGCCATTATAGAAACAGGAATAACAACGGCCAACGGCAAGCGGCAACGACAACCCAGTGGCAGCAGGTCAAAGCCAGCCTCAGACCTCAGAGCTTGGCAATTCGGCAAAAGTTTCGTGCAATGCCACGCAAATATTACACAATAGATATTGCGCTAGCTGGCAGTGCGTGGCGAGAGTGGTGGAGTGGAGTGGTGGGAGGAGGCGATCTTTTAAGGGCATGCTACGTGTGATAAATGCCATAGCAAGAGCAGCTACAACAATGAAGTGTCTGAATAAGCCTGGCCAACCAGCCAACTGGCCAACTGGCCAACAACTTGCGACCGCTTCCTGCACACTGCCCGCAGATCCCGTGGCGCATTTGGTATGCAACACTTGTCCGGCAACCTTAACAGTGTCAGCCAGCAAAAGCAAACACAAAACAAACCAATACACGACCACTGCAGCAACAATAACAGCAACAACGAGAATTGCTGATTTCAGAGGGACGGAGAGAGGGGGGAGGGCAGCAACAAAAAGTGCAAATGCTGCGAAGGCAACGCTGCGTATGCGCAATGTGGGCGCACGCAATGCAAAACTTTGCGACCCCCGTCCACAAGCAGACCGTTGCGAACGTGCGTTCGTGGGAACGTGGCTTTTGTATGTGGGCGGTAAAGTGGGCGGCGGGGAGGCGTGGGCGTCGGCATAGGCGTTGCTGTTGACTCTACAGTGTGTGCCCCATTGCATCGTGCTGAACATTTTAAATGCAGCTTTATGCAGGCAACGGTATCCGATTCTTCATTCGATTTTTTTGTCATTGCAAATACCCTTTAAAATTCTCAAAATAATTGCTAAACGCTTAATAAGGAATCCAGCAACAGAAGGCATGGTTGACTGTGAGTGTCATAAATTTTCATTTCACTTATTTTCCAAAAAGCTTTGCAAATCTTTGTAACGAGGCTATTCAATGCTTTAATTCTTTATAGGGTCCAGGGTATTGCCTAGTCGAGCATTGTCAGCTAGAGCTTTACAAACATTTTTTTCTGTCATTTTTTATTTGGCTCCAATCGGCAAAGGGGAAAATGCAATTTCCCATGTCGCATTTAAAATGCATTTAAAGTGCCAATAAATATTTGACTTAAATTTTCGCTGCTTAAAATATCGCTAATTAATTTGTATTTGCCGTTAAGTGCAACCAGAACATGCGACATCAACAGCGGTTTTAATTTAAAAATCATTTCACATTTTTGTTTGTATTAACTGCTTGAATTGGGCTTATAGTCAATTTTAATGAAATATTGCAGCACAATTTGAAAAGAGAAAATAATGTAAATAAATGATATATCAATTTAAACATACCCAACGCGATATCTTAATATATTAAATATATTTTATTGTGCTTGAAAGACTCGCTCTGCGGTTCAATTTTTGGCGCTAAGGTCGAGTTTAGATTCCTTAAAGTTCTTACAACTTTGAAAAGAGGAATTCTGTACGTCCTAAAATATTTTCATGTATATTAATTCATTGAAATTATCTCCAATATTAAGAACTACTTATATTTAACGCCAAGTTGAAGGTCTTAACTTAATGCAATATCAATTGAAAGATGCCAACAAAAAAAAAAGGAGTAGGTTCTAGTCGGAAGTTACCGACTAGGCGATACCCTGAACCTTCTTCTACCAACACAAAATACAGCTCATTTGCTTAATCTGTTAAAAAAATAAATTAAAAATAAAATATTCCCTTCATTGGACTCGAGCCCGAGTCCTGTACTTCCTGCTACCGCCTCTACTCGATAGGCATACCGCAACTCCTTTCCAACCCAAAAATTTATATAACTGATATGGCAATACTATTCCAGAAGCTACAAGCCAAAATTGGTGAAACATTTGCTCAAAAAACAGGATTTGTTATCGATTGCTTGAAAACAGGGCAAGCTATCGATTAGGAAACAAACTCGGAAACAAACTCGAACTCTTATAGGTTCTGAGATCGACGCGCTCATATATACGGATAGACAGACGGAGAGACAGATGAACATGGTTAGATCGACTTGGCTATTCTGGTCAAGAATATATATGCTTTATGGGGTCGGAGATGCTTCCTTCTGCCTGTTACATACATTTGGATTTTGCACAAATACAATATACCCTTATACCCATTTTTAATGGGTTCAGGGTATAAAAATTGCTGATTTTTTTCATCAAACTGATACACTTGAAAGTTTCTGCCAGGGTAAATATTAAAGAGGAACATTGGGTTCGAACCCTTCAGCCGCCTTGATATGAATAAAAAATATCTTAATTACATTTTATTATAATGTAATAGGGTATGTGGCCGCGGCTATTTTTACTTTGTCTGAAATTGTGTAACGCCACAGTTTCAGATTTTTCTGACGTGCAAAATCAACTTATGCTAAGTTTAATTAATTTCACACAAAGCTCTAAAGTAAAAAAAATTCTTCAATTCGGAAGAAAATATTTTTGTTTTGGACAAATACTTAACTTCAATTTGACTAGGAAATCTATTGAGTTGATTTGCATGCAAGGGTATCAGGAGTGCGGCGTGTCGTCAGTAGCCAGGCATTCATGTATATTGTTATATCTACTCACACAGATTGTGAGCAGAAATGAAATCAAAATCTTTGTGAAAACATTTCATGCAAATGAATAAATAAGCAAGTGCCAAAGAGGCTTTGACTGACAGCAGACGAGCGCAGAGGGACGTAGGATGCAGGACGCAGGATAAAGGACGAGGTAGGCAACAGTTACATATTTACATAAATATTACACGGCTATTACGAAATGCCTGTAACACGCCCAAAGGCAGTGAGAGTGTGTGGGTGTGGGCTACTTGTCATAGGCACATATATGTGTGTGTACATATGTGTGTGTGTGTGTGTTTGGTCTGAGTAAATAAATGTATGTTACTTTCTGTCATGCATTACAAAAATATGAAAATTATTTGAAATGTAATTTCAACTTAATAAATTTTTATAAAAAAAGAGGCGTCTGCTCACAACTCAGTTGACAAACCCACACACACACACACACACGCACACACACACACACACACTCACACACACACACACACACAGAGAGAGATGCCAACATGGCTAAGTGTTTAAACAGCGCCGTAGAAAGCAGTCGAGACGCCTGCAAGGGCTGCCTCATTACGGAAGCCAGCGATGGCGAACGTCGAAGGAAATACTGAAAGGGAGACAGCGAGGAAGGCGCAGGACAATGAGGACGCCGGTGAAAATGGCGACGACAGGAAGTGAAGTTGTCGAAAGTAAATTTGCATAAACGTATGAAAAATTTTAATATTTACGACAAATTTGCAGCTGCGTTCCTCTGCCTCTGCCCGTTTGCCTTCTGTCCGCATAGAACTTTTTATGTTGCACAGCTAAAAGCGTGTGCGATTGTCTCGGTGTGTGTGTGTGTGTGTGTGTGTGTGTACGCAGCAGGGTGGGCTAGAGCAAGGCTCGCAGCAGAGCTACAATTTAAGACAGAGCTAAATGAAAGTGCGGCCTGCAGCTGTAGCTGAAAAGGAGAAGACGAAACTGAATCTGGGAATGGCAGTGGGTGTGGCAATGGCCTGGCTAGTGGGTCGGGGCGTGGTTCTAGGCCAGCTGTCGAATGTAGACTAAATCAAGTTAGCACACTGAATGGCCAATGAGCAATGAAAACGTTGCCATGGCTATGCACTTTCAGAAGCCATTTTTGTGCGTGTGTGCGCGTGTGTCTGTCCGTGTGTGTCGGTGTGAGTGAGTGTGAGTGTGCATTTCACATCTCTTTCTCTGCCAATTCACCAACATTTTTATATCATCAATTTGGGCTAGTGCCAAACTTTGCCAACTACTCTCGTGCTATGTGGAAAATAGGGAAAAAGGCAAAGCATTCCGCACCCTCGCCCACAGAAATGCGCATAACCGCACACACACGCACACACACAAGTTTGTGGCCAGTTGCCAGGATGAGATTTTGTTGGTGCATTTGAATGTTTTGCATGGGACTTGCTTATAATATAAATGCACTTAAATTAAATTCCATATTTTTATGTAGTTTTAAAATTTCAACCGAAATAAAATGTTCTCTATGAAATATACAAAGGCCCCTCAACATTAGCTAATTAAAACAAGTAGGTGCTATGTGAGTAAAGTCTAGTTATGTACATTTGCAACATATTTCTAATATAGTTATCTTAATTCATATCCAGACCTATATCTATAAATAATAGTCTATGTACAACATACCATAAAGAGCGGATAGTTAACATTTTAATAGCGCACTCATTTTCAAGAATGAATTGTGTGTGTGTGTGTGCGTTATATATACGCATGCGCATATACATGCATAATTTGCATTGACATTTACACAATTTATGCATATATTATATATATTTATATATACGAATGCGCATATGTGTAACCAATATTTGGGCTTAAGATCCCTCTTAGGAACGGCATTCATATTTTTTTTTATTTTTTAACCAGACTTTTCTCTCATTGGGAAATGCAATTCGTCACAGCTAATGGCATTGCCCACTAGGCCAGGGCATTAAGCACACGTAAATAGAAGGCGGGGGGCATTCGCTTTGTTTATTATCACAGCATTGAATGGCCTTTTAGCTGGATCTGTGGCTGTGGAATCGGTCTGGCCAATTGACGCATACACCTAAGCCCATTATATTGTTGGCCATTAGCAATTAGCGCTGTCATTTAAATGATTTTTAAAATGCCAAATGCCTGGCTTCGTGTCGATATTCAATTGTCTTAATACCCTCTACAATATCAAAAACGAGCATATTATTGTTGTGCAAGTGCGGGATATGTATACATATGTACCTATATAGAGTGGCGGGAGTTGTTTTATTTGATATGCAGATCTAAAGCTTAGGGAACTTGGAAATTATTTAAGGAGCTTTGCATTAAATATAATCGTGAATTTCTTTCGATCATGTGAGGAAGACGTAATACTATCGATAGAGGACTGTCGACAGACGGCACTGTAGCAACAATCGATAGTTTTAGAACAATCGATGCTATCGATACTCTTACTTTACAAATAAGGATGGTTTTTTATTGTATCTGGCTATACAGGAAAAGCTTATTTATATAATTTTATTTCAACAGCTTATTCAAATATTTTATCAAAGGTATTTAAAAGTCGGCACTTAAAATATGAAATTTCTTTGCGTTTTATCTGACGGCTGTTTACTTAGTGTGCATTTTTAATTAGAGAAGCGCCGCACAAATGCCAATTTAATTGAAAGCACTTGTAAATACACTTACTCTTAGTCGTATTGGTTCTCACCGATTGTTGCAAACTTATTTTGATTTAATTGAGGGATTCTTTATCTGTAATCGTTTTAATGTGTGTTTTCAATGCCGTTTAATGGTGCTGGCAAATGGTTCTCGGTTTGCTTAGGGCACATTAAATTGCCATTGGTCACGTAGCTAAGCCCCTAATTGCCCAAATGATATGTTGCAGCCTATGTTAAATATATTTTTCAATTGAAATTTATTATATATATCGATTTTTTGGGGCATAATCAATTCGGCATTGTTATTAAGAATGTATAAGAAATCTTGCAGAAACACTTGTAAGTTTTAGTTTGCAATATAAAATAAAGTACTTAAAGCCGAAACTAGGACATGAAACCTAAAACATCTCCATCGACGACATTTGAATTGATAATAATCGCGATTATATTTCCATTATACTCTCCATTTTATGATGTCGGCAACAACAGGTCTACAATGGAAGTAACCCGAAGGAACAACAGTCGAAAAGGAAACTTCGTGTAGTAAACATATAATATTATGTTCATAGCATCTATTCCTTTACTATCCTATCAATTGCAATTAATTTACTTGCCAAATTTCCTATATAAAAAATATAATTTACTTTACAGCAATTATTTTAAGTCCTCTCGTCCTTTGTCCTTACAATATATAATTTCGAATAATACAACAGTCTGGTAAAAATTTAATTTCAACAGTTTCGATGAAGACTTGAATCGATAACGAAAAAATATTTCAACGCCACGCTGAAGCCTGACGATGACGATTTTACGGAGCTTCATTAGGCGTAAACGCCTTGTCAATTCGCGCAGACGTGTGCTCAGCATGGAGCTGTGTTTACCTGCGGGGATTACATGCCACATCTTGTAGTATGTGCAACACGTGCATTAAGTGGATTCATGGGCAGACACCTTGTTGATGAGGCCCCTTTTCATGTTTCTGCCTGTGCCTGATTGTAATTAAAACTGTTTAATTTGCTGTCAGCTCACCCACACACTCCCTACCACAACCACACGCACACACACGCCCACACACACTCACACCTAGGAGTAATCACTCAGTTACCGGACTTACCAGCAAAATACAATTTACGCCCGCACAACTTCATTTTGACTTTCATAATGCTCATCGGAAAATGCAAACAGTGCCTTTGTCTTACGTCAAATGAAATTTCATATTCCGAGTAAGGTTGTGTGTTAAATATATGATATCCTGCCGTTGATTGCGAACTGCAAGCGATTGTGGTCAACTATTTTTAAGCCCCAGCGGGATATAAGGTTTAACATCACGGATTTCATTTTTCAATTATAAAACATATAGTCTTATGATTGTAGATGGGGCAGAAATTGAAACCTAGGAAATGATTCAATAATTACATAAAGCAAAATCCAATATATTTCACGCAATCGCACAGATAGAATGCAACTCCCGCCACTGTCACATATGGCAGTGACGCAGTTAGGATTGCTTAACATTTGATCTGCAAGTCAAGTGCAGTATAAATTACCTTTCTGTGGCCCCACCACAAAACGGCAGATAAACCAGAAGAGGGTGAAACATAATAGGTAGCTGGTCGGTGAAATGCTCACGTCGCCAGGCACTTTAATTCAACACCAAACTTTACATAAATCAATCAACTATCTCTATCCATCAACACACTAAGTTTACTTCAATATTTGTATAACTAAAACTCTCTTAAATTCGATTAACAATGACAAAATTAAAAAAAAATTTAAAAAAATTGCGGATACAAAACTTTGGTGCTCGTCCTCTTACTTTTTCTTCAAACTCGCTTTCTTTCTCTCCCTCTATCTGTCTATCTGCACATCTACCTAATTGCCTCTTTGCCTAGTTATCTATCTATCTATCTATATATATATATCTCTTTCTCTCATTCTTTTTTCTCTCTCTCCCTTTCCCACTTTTACTCTCTTCACGTCTATCTCTCTCTTTCTGACTTATCCTTCTTTCTTATTCACTCTGCTCTTCGCATTCCCTTCGTTCTTTTCAATTTCGCTTTTCTAAACGATTCTCCTCCTTATTACAAGGGAGGCTTTGTAATGGTCGCAGTTTTCCTATTTAAATTAAACCGCGTAAGCGATCCTAACAGCTTGCGTTTGTGTAACGACGCTATAGCGATCAGCTTTTGTCTGTCATGGTCAGCTGCGAATGAGTCAGCCGCTGCTATAAACCGCCTGCGTGCACGTTGGCAGCGCAGCTATCTTCCATCTAATCCGGGAAAGAAAAAAGCTCTGAGACCCTATATAAGCCTGCAGGTCCCGGATATAACCCTTTTTTTTTTTTTTCAAAAGTTACTTTACCATCGAAGGTCTGGCTACGGCGGTGCGGACATAGCCCCACCAAAATATTAATCTAAAAGCAACAAGTTCGGGCATCAGTCGTTTAATTCGTTTAATTTAAATTCCAACTAAATTGAACCAAAAACAACAAAAAAATAAAAAGAAAAACCCTAAAAGTAACCGATTGGCGAAATAAATTTTTTTGTTCATTTGATGATAACCTTTCGCTCCGCCACCCGGCCACCAGCACCTCACCGGCATATATTTCTTTGTGCCAAGATCTGGTCACAGTTTTAACCAGTTCTTGCTTGCCTGCCGAAAGTAATTTTTGGAGGAATAAATCTTGCCGCCGCCGTCTCTGACAGAAAAACCCACTTATTTTGAGGCAGCCGCCACGTGTGCCAATTGGACGGCACTGTAATTTCTTGGGACGGCAATGACATTTCTGCCCCCATTAAATAGACGTCAGCCTCAACGGCGGATCAGCTGCCATACCCTTGCTCATGCCAGCAAGGGCAGGCGCCGTTTCCACAGTTTGGAATCCGGAAGAGGCAGTAGCCTTCTGGGCCCCATTGACGCGCCGCTGATCAGAAGCCCAGATGACATCGCCAATTAAGTTGGCCGGAGCGTGCAGATGCATGAAAATTGCTGTTAAATGTTTTTAGTAAAAAAATTGTTAACTAAATCTTGTGAGAGACTTCCAAAAGTTTGTGAAAAGTGCATTTATTAGGCCCTCAAAAAACCGCGTGCAAGTGCAGTGAAAAAGAAAAATTGACATCTATATACATAGCTTTATATATATAGAAAGGAATACTAGTATAAATCTATCCCCCTTCTTGTAGAGTCCAAAGTCATTTCAGAATTTTTTTTATATTTTTTTTTCCCACTTATTTTCGGAGAGTATCTTCTTAGTACTCACAATTTAAAAACCCTCCTGTGCCATAATAATATAATCAAAACAATTTAAAGCCCCACAGAAGACAAAAGAAAACAAATGAAAAAAAAAATAAATAAAATTTGCTGCAAACTCTCCGCTGGAAGGCCTTTCATCGAGGAATACATGTAAGTTTTTAACCTTTTGTTTTGAGTATATTTTCTTATTTTGGCACAGATAAGCACAGCCAAACTGACATGCGCACCTGCTGAGTTTTTTTACTTTCTGTTTCACATTACGCTTTAGCTCCGATCAATATGTTTATGACCGTGTCAGTCTGGTGAATGCTTATCATCTTTGATTCTACCTACACCCCGCTCAATTACTAGCTGAAACAGAAGCAACCTAAAAGAAAAGATTTTTAACAGAATCAAATATATGTACACAAAGATGTATCATCGTATTCACCGATCAGCTGGTTGCGCTGCGCTCCGATTTGCCCATGCGCTTTGAGCTTAACCTTCTGTTGCCCATATTTTTTTCGACCATACAATTAACCATCAACTACAATTGTATTGACTCTATTATAATAACTTTTTTTTTTTTTGCTTTTGCCGAATACACTTTAGTTCAATTTACGAATGTCATTTTTTTCTTACCTAGCTATATTCTATAATTATTAAAATGCACTTTAGCGAAATTTGGAGAGTTTCTTTTTGATCAATAAGAAAAAAAATATTAACTGAATAGTTTATAAAATGAATTATTTTTGAAGAATCTTTGAGACATTGTAAAAATATTAACGGACTAGTTTTAGTTACTGAATTATTGTTGAATCATTAATGCCACTTGTAATAAGATGCAGATTATCTAACGGAAGGATTCAGTTTCATTGAATAATGCTTTTGTTTATAATAAATATTAATTACGGATTTTGATTATGAATTGCTAAGTTTTCTTTCCTGGTGACATGGTGATATAATGTAGTAGAAGAATGTTTTTTTTGGGATCTTCAAAACCTTAAACGCTGAAGATCATGGTTGGGAGGGTATCGAACGCGAGAGTCAGCTTACATCCAAGACTTCGCCTCTTCGGAATATATATGCCCTAATGAAAGCTATCACCATTGTATTGGCACTTTAAGTGCTCGTTAAGTTATGCCTGTTTGAGATTTTGTTTCTGCGGAGTATCGGTCTCCAATTTAGATTCTGTAGGGATCCTAAAATAAAATTGTGTATGCAGGTCGAGACATGGCAAAAAGAACCCCCCCACCCGAAAGAGCTAGGGAACAAGAGGATCCCGCCCTGCCATGCTAACTCAACCACGAGGGGCCTCGGTGACTACTTCCCGAATTATTTTGTGAAGATTGGCTGCCAACCGCCGTCACCGTTGCTACCCGATATGTATTGCTAGAGTAGCTTCACCACAGTACTTGCCACATAAATTTTTGGCGCCCAATCATGGGGCCCGAGGTTGTCTATAAAAAAAAAAAAAAAAATAAAAAAAAAAAAAAAAAATGAGTCTTTATATTATTGTCCACGCACGCTGACGTCGATGTGACTGGTTTAGTCTATCTTCCGCATGCGCAGATACTGGTAGTATACAAGATAGTAATTAGGACTACGATGCTTACAATTCAGAGCTTGAATTATGCCGAGAATCTGACCTTACTATATTGTTGAGTGCCTATATATAAACACGACTATAGTTATTAACACCAGCTATACAATCGGTCCCATACATTTGCTCGTTTTCTTTCTTATAATTTTGGAGAAACAACAGATTAGGTTTGCTTAGGTAGAAATACTTTCAAATGCAATTTTAGAATACTGCATATTTTGCTAAGATATCAGTACTGATTGCTACTTGATAGCTTGTTGATGGTTAAGTAAATCTCAGTCTTCGTGGAGCCAAAAGTTATAAAGTTAGATTGAATGGTTTTGTATTAACGATACTATCAAAGATAGTTAGAATGTTGCCCGGAACTTGGCCATATGCTGCTTTGCATATCCTTGCCGAACATTTCTGATTAGATTAAAATGTTGAATATTACAAACCGCTTTCTATAGTAGTTTCAATAAACCAGATAAATTACCTACTTTCATTGAGGCGATTATATTTCGTAATTAAAAAAAAAAAAAAAAAAAAAAAAAAAAAAAAAAACAAATAACTTCTACTTTATTATATTACCAAACCAATGTCACGAATCAGGAAAATATGAATGAAGCATGTTGCCTTTACGCAGCCCACAAAATGTACAGCCGTCGTCAGAGACCGCTGATAACCACTGTGTTCTATGCCAGTTAGTAATGGACAATACACAGTCTTGCTATTGCACCCCTTGTAGGCATGTTTTCCACAAACTTTGCTTGGAAGGTTGGTTGGTAAACCATGCTAAATGTCCCAGTTGTAGTGCTGTGATTGATCCAGCCTCAATTAAATTAGTTGTTGGAGATTGCTCGCCGAGAGGAAAACAATCTGCCCCACCTCCACCTACTAACATAGGGAGAACGGTAACGCGCAGTCTAGCAAAATCTCTTAATCCTGGTCCGACCCAGAGTGGCGAGAATCCAACAGCAAGGTTATTAGATGTTAGTGATGTACCACAATCAGGACTCGACGCTAGCAATAGCACGAATCCACCTGAAATCGCTCCTGCACGACCAGCTCCTGGTGTAAGAAGAAGAGGAAGACCCACTCAGTCCAATTATACCCGCCAAAATCTGGGAGTGGACTATAGGATAATTCAGGAGATGATCGAACAATCAATTACTCGCGTTATGTCATCACTGCAAATACAAGCACCACCCTTTCCAAGAGTGTTGCCAACCCCGATCCAGGTGTCGCCTAGTAGTTCGTCATTCCGAAATGGGAAAATTGCTGACACCATGCAAAAATGGAATCTTCATTTTGATGGGTCTACCGAAGGATTAGGGGTAGAAGAATTTCTGTATAGAGTCAAAACATTGACTGATGAAACTTTGGACAGCGACTTTATGGGTCTCTGTAAGCACTTACATGTGCTATTTTTAGGCAAAGCCCGTGACTGGTACTGGCGGTACCACAAGCAGGTAGACCACATAGTCTGGACTGAATTTTGTACTGCACTTCGCCATCAGTACAAAGATTATCGGTCCGATTTTATGAGCAAAGAACTGGTAAGAGCTAGAAAGCAAAACCCTGGGGAATCATTTGTGTCGTTCCATGACGCTGTAGCGTCACTGATCGATAAATTTGCAATTAAAATTGACGAGGAGGAGTTAATCGAAATTTTAAAAAATAATTTATTACCCGAAACCCGACATAAACTGCTATACCAGCCAATAAGTTCAGTTGGCCATCTACGTAGATTGGTCCAAATGAACGAGAATTTAGTTCATGAGCTCAGTTGTCGCACTGATGGTATGAATAAATCCAGAACTATTGGCCGTCGCCAAGTATATGGACTAGAAGAGTCTTTTAATGAACCGGAGGTAGAAAATTCAGAAGATACAAACTTTGACATCGCAGCAATTCGTAGATGTCATACCAACTTTAAATGTTGGAACTGCGAAGAGCAAGGGCATCTGTGGGAAAATTGCCTTGCTGACCGCCGTATATTTTGTTACGGATGCGGGGCACCCAACATTTATAAGCCCCAGTGCCAAAACTGTATCCGTAAAGCTTCGGAAAACCAACAGAAGGGTGCATCCAGCAGCAGTCGGATGCCCCCAAAAATCTAATTAATTCCCATACGAACTTTGTAACTGTGGACCGAAGCAAAAGCTTGGTCCCTACACCGACTTTAAAGTCACATTCCAACAATTTAGAAATAGCTAAAACTATTAAATTACGATTTTTACCGTATCATGAACGGTTAGCTAATTATTTGCATGTCCGAAATAAGATTTTTTATGAAGAAAAACCCCGTATTTCTCAGCGTACGCAGCGCTTGAAAAATTATTATTCAAAAATCAAGCAACATAGCAAGCTTTTAGTTTCGACCGTTTTTTGCAATCCCACCGATATGCGCAGCTATGCCGAAGTGTCGTTTTTAACCTTTACCGAGCTTGGTCTATTGGATACAGGCGCGAATATTAGCTGCATAGGTTCTACGCTTGCGCAACAAGATTTTACCGTAATGCCGGAATTTAAGCCTATTAAATCGCATGTCAGAACAGCAGATGGCCATAGTCAGAAAGTCATCGGAATGCTTGAAGTTAAAATGCAGTATAAATCGGCTACCAAGTCCTTGAAACTGTATGTGATTCCTTCTATAAACCAAAATCTAATTTTGGGTCATGATTTTTGGAGAGCCTTTGAGCTCGCACCAAGCATTATAAATTCTGTAGAACTAAAATCAATGGAAAAAGAGCAGGAAACAGAGTCGATTGCATACCCTTTAGATAGCCAGCAAACGCAACAGCTGCACGTAGTAAAGCAGTTGTTCCCCAACGCTGTTGATAGATTAGGCCGCACAACATTGATCCAACACCGTATAGATATAGGAGACGCACGTCCAGTGAAACAAAGATTCTATCCTGTAAGTCCGGCCGTAGAAAAGTTGTTATATGCAGAAATTGATCGCATGTTGCAGCTTGGAGTTATTGAGCCGTCGGTAAGCGCCTGGAGCTCGCCTATGCGACTCGTCCTTAAGCCCAACAAGGTTCGCCTTTGTCTGGATGCTCGAAGACTGAATGACGCCACAAAAAAAGATGCTTATCCTTTGCCGAGCATCGATGGCATTTTTTCGCGGCTACCTAAGGCGAATATAATTTCCAAACTAGATTTGAAAGACGCCTATTGGCAAATAGAACTTTCCGAGGATTCAAAGCCTCTCACTGCTTTTACGGTCCCCGGAAGACCGCTATATCAGTTTAAGGTCATGCCCTTTGGCCTTTGTAACGCGCCTTCTACCATGTGTCGGTTAATGGACGAGATAATTCCTTCTGACCTGCGCTATTGCGTGTTTGGATATTTAGATGATCTGTGTATTGTGTCCGAAGATTTCAGTTCACATCTGGCGGTATTGGTTCGCATCGCTGAGCAGTTTAGAAAAGCCAACTTGACTTTAAATATTTCGAAAAGTCAATTCTGTGTAACAAGTATCAATTATCTTGGTTACGTGATTGGTAGCGGAGGTATTTGCACAGATCCGGAAAAAGTAGCTTGTATTGTAAATTGGCCGCCGCCAAAAAACTTGAAGCAAGTTCGAGGATTTCTAGGAGTTTGCGGTTGGTATCGTCGGTTTATATGCAACTTTTCCGATCTCACTTGCCCCATAACGGACGTATTATCGACAAAGAAAAAGTTTGAGTGGACCCCTGAAGCACAGACCGCAATGGACAACTTAAAAACAGTGCTAACATCCTCGCCGGTTTTAAAAAATGCTGACTTTAAGAAGAAATTTTTCTTACATTGTGACGCTAGTGATTTTGGCATTGGCGCCGTTTTAGTACAGATGTCTGAAGATAATGAAGAACAACCGATAGCTTTCATGTCAAAAAAATTAAACCGTGCGCAGCGAAACTATAGTGTTACCGAGCGTGAATGCCTAGCAGTCATATTAGCCATCGAAAAGTTCCGATGTTATTTGGAACTCCAGGAATTTGAAGTGGTTACCGACCATTCTAGTTTGCTATGGCTTATGCGCCAGCAAAATATATCGGGTAGACTGGCACGATGGGTTTTTAGACTGCAACAATTTAAATTTTCCGTCTCCCATCGGAAAGGCAAAGACCACATTGTTCCCGACGCTTTGTCTCGGTTGCCTGAGAAGGAAATCGCTCAATTAGACATGGGTCCTGTAATAGATCTTGAGTCCGATACATTTATGGACGCCAGCTATGTACAAATTAAAGACAAATTTTCCCAAAATTTTACTCAGTTTCCGGACATAAAAATAGTTGATAAGTTTTTGTATGTACGCACCGAACATTCGAGGGGAGACTCGTCACAAGAAAGTCCTTCGTGGAAACTATGGGTGCCTGATCGACTTAAAGTCGATGTGCTCAAACAAGCCCATGACAGCATAACGTCGTCTCACGCCGGCATGCAAAAAAACCATTGAGAGAATCCGCAGACATTTGTTCTGGCCAGGATTAGTTAAAGATGTACGTGAATACATACGAAATTGCGAGATATGTAAAGAAACTAAGGCTCCAAATTATACCCTTCGGCCACCTATGGGTGCTCACATCCCAACTTGCAGACCATTTCAAAGGCTTTATATTGACCTGCTTGGGCCATACCCTAGAAGCAAAAGCGGTCATGTGGGATTGTTAATAGTCTTAGATCACTTTAGCAAGTATCATTGGTTGCAGCCCCTGAAGAAATTCACCTCAGCTGTGATACAAAAATTTCTTCTTGAACAAATTTTCCATTGTTTTGGTGTGCCACAAACTATAATAAGTGACAACGGCACCCAGTTCAAAGCTCGTGAGTTCAATGCCTTCTTAGCCGAACTTGGCATTAAACATCTGTATACAGCTCTATATTCACCGCAGAGCAATGCTGCAGAACGAGTTAACCGCTCAATACTCGCCGCCATTCGCTCGTATTTAAAACAGGATCAGACCCATTGGGATGAACATATTACAGGGATTTCATGCTCCTTAAGGTCTGCTCTGCACCAATCGATTGGGTGTTCTCCATACCGTGCCCTATTCGGGGTGGATATGATCACTCATGGTACCGATTACAAATTATTGAAGGAGTTGTCCTTATTGGAAGAACCGCAGGCCCCCCTGTTGCGGTCTGACCATTTGGCATTGCTAAGGACAGATATTCAGAAAAACATCAGGAAAGCCTATGAGCGCAATGCGGCTCAATATAATTTACGCAGCAAGCCTGTTTCTTTTCGTGAAGGACAGGAGGTGTTCTGTCGAAATTTTGCGCTTAGTAAATTCTCACACAATTTTAATGCTAAACTGGCTCCCCAGTTTATTAAATGCCGTGTCAAAAAGAAACTCGGAAATTGTTTTTATTCCCTTGAAAATCAGCAAGGAAAAGAAATTGGTACTTTTCATGCCAAGGACATTAGAGTCTAATTCCCGCTAATATACCCGTCTAACGGTAGGATATTATCGGGTGGTGTAATGGTCGCAGTTTTCCTATTTAAATTAAACCGCGTAAGCGATCCTAACAGCTTGCGTTTGTGTAACGACGCTATAGCGATCAGCTTTTGTCTGTCATGGTCAGCTGCGAATGAGTCAGCCGCTGCTATAAACCGCCTGCGTGCACGTTGGCAGCGCAGCTATCTTCCATCTAATCCGGGAAAGAAAAAAGCTCTGAGACCCTATATAAGCCTGCAGGTCCCGGATATAACCCTTTTTTTTTTTTTTCAAAAGTTACTTTACCATCGAAGGTCTGGCTACGGCGGTGCGGACATAGCCCCACCAAAATATTAATCTAAAAGCAACAAGTTCGGGCATCAGTCGTTTAATTCGTTTAATTTAAATTCCAACTAAATTGAACCAAAAACAACAAAAAAATAAAAAGAAAAACCCTAAAAGTAACCGATTGGCGAAATAAATTTTTTTGTTCATTTGATGATAACCTTTCGCTCCGCCACCCGGCCACCAGCACCTCACCGGCATATATTTCTTTGTGCCAAGATCTGGTCACAGTTTTAACCAGTTCTTGCTTGCCTGCCGAAAGTAATTTTTGGAGGAATAAATCTTGCCGCCGCCGTCTCTGACAGAAAAACCCACTTATTTTGAGGCAGCCGCCACGTGTGCCAATTGGACGGCACTGTAATTTCTTGGGACGGCAATGACATTTCTGCCCCCATTAAATAGACGTCAGCCTCAACGGCGGATCAGCTGCCATACCCTTGCTCATGCCAGCAAGGGCAGGCGCCGTTTCCACAGTTTGGAATCCGGAAGAGGCAGTAGCCTTCTGGGCCCCATTGACGCGCCGCTGATCAGAAGCCCAGATGACATCGCCAATTAAGTTGGCCGGAGCGTGCAGATGCATGAAAATTGCTGTTAAATGTTTTTAGTAAAAAAATTGTTAACTAAATCTTGTGAGAGACTTCCAAAAGTTTGTGAAAAGTGCATTTATTA